>NC_090747.1:67475027-67500027 GCF_036898095.1 Palaemon carinicauda
CAATTTGAAGTCGGAAAATAGATATCAATGATACCTCTCATGAGTTTTTTTGCTTGAGAGTACACTCAAGCACACTATTCTGTTTCCTTTCCTCCCTGGGTTATTTTTCCCTTTTCGAGCCCTTGGGCTTATAGCCTCCTGCTTTTCCAACTGGGGTTGTAGCTTACCTAATAATAATAATATTAATAATAATAAAAGACATTCCTCCAGAATCCTTCTTACGTAGTAATTCTGGGATCAAAAGCCCAGGATACGAAGCCAATTTATTTTCTCCAGCATGACCTGCATGATACATTGCAGTATTCTAAAGCAGATCTATTACAGTGATGTAGAAATGACATACCACAAACGATCAATTCCTCAATATCTCAAGTTCCAAATTTTTCAAATAAACTCTAATTACCTTTACCTGTACTGTATATATAGTTTTATAAACAGCCCTTTCCAGTTCAATATTATATATCACTTTTTTACTATCTACAAAGTACAGTATAACTTTTCAGAACTTTATCACCTGACAAATTTACAAAAGCACAATTAATATCCACAAAAAACTTTAATGGTGCAACATGCAGATATACTTATAAATAAAAAAATAATTTCACCAAAATTCCTACAATAAAAATGCTTCACACTACCAACACTATTAAAATCCAATCACTATCAGTAAACACAAGACTACTGGACACAGCCTACTCTAAAACTGGAACTGCAAAGCAAAAGTAACACTGGAAGGTAGTCAGAACAGCAATAAAAGTACACCACAAAATGCCAGACAAAAATAAGTTACAATGCATCAAGCAAAAGAAATAAGTTACTATTACTAAATTTCAAGAGAAACTTGTATTCTTCCTACCAATACAAACCTGAGTAATTTAAAACAGGAGATGAGTTTAGCATGAGTTGGAAAAGCTTTTGAATCATTAACAAGGTAATTGGTAAGTGACGATTCGGGCGAGGGTAAAAGACCCACCCATCCTGTCATAGACTAGTCACTTTTGACCAAAGGCCCAAGACTGTGAGAGTTCGTTGAGGCAGAAAGTGTAATTCAACGGACTCAGGATCACAGAGCTTGAAAAAATACAAATACTTTTGATGTTTGTAATTCATTCCTATGCATCTACAAACCTTTTTTCTATCTATATACCAAGGCACTTCTGCCAATTTTGGGGGGTAACCATAGCCAACCCTCCCCCGTTATCCACCACAGACGAAGCTTCATATTGCTGAATTCCCTACTGCTGCTACCTCAGCGGCCATCCAAGGCGACCGGAGGAAGCAGCAGGGCCTATCGGAACTGCGTCACAATCGCTCACATTCATTCCTATTTCTAGCACACTCTCTTGCCTATCTCACATCTATCCTATCACCCAGAGCTTTCTTTACTCCATCCATTCACCCAAACCTTAGCCTTCCTCTTGTACCTCTCCCATCAACTCTTGCATTCATCACCTTCTTTAGCAGGCAGCCATTTTCCATTCTCTCAACATGGCCAAACCACCTCAACACATTCATATCCATTCTAGCTGCTAACTCATTTCTTACACCAGTTCTCACCCTCACTATTTCGTTCCTAACCCTATCTACTTGAGATACACCAGCCATACTCCTCAGACACTTCATCTCAAACACATTTAACTTCTGTCTCTCCGTCACTTTCATTCTCCACAACTCCGATCCATACATCACAGTTAGTGCAATCACTTTCTCATATAGAATTCTATTTACATTTATGCCTACCTTCTATTCTTTACCAATTCCTTCACTGCTCCCAACACTTTGCATCCTTCATTCACTCTCTGATGTACATCTGCTTCCACTTCACCATTTGCTGCAACAACAGACCCAAGTACTTATCTACTTCCTCAAGTAACTCTCCATTCAACATGGCATTCAACCTCACACCACCCTCCCTTCTCATACATCTCATAGCCTTACTCTTAACCATATCAACTCTCAACTTTCTTCTCTCACATAACCTTCCAAATTCTGTCGCTAATTGGCAAGGCTTCTCTTTCGAGTCTGTAACCAGTACAGTATCACCCGCAAGCAACAACTGATTTACCTCCCATTCATGATCATTCTCATCTATCAGTTTCAATCCTCGACCAAGCACTTGAGCACTTGCCTCTTTCACCACTCCATGAACGTACAATTTAAACAACCATGGCGACATCACACATCCCTGTCTCAGCCCCACACTCACTGGAAACCAATCGCTCACTTCATTTCCTATCCTAACATACGTTTTACTACCTTTGTAAAAACTTTTCACTGCTTGCAACAACCTTCCACCAATTACATATAACCTCATCACATTCCACATTGCTTCCCTATCAACTCTAACATACGCTTTCTCCAGATCCTTAAACGGAACATACACCTACTGTACTTACCTTTTGCTAAATATTTCTCGCATATCTGCCTTACTGTAAAAATGATTCATACATCCCCTACCTCTTCTAAAACCAGCCTGTACTTCTAAGATTGCATTCTCTGTTTTATCCTTAATCCTATTAATCACATACTCTATCATACACTTTTCCAACCACACTCAACAAACTAATACCCCATGAATAACAATACTCATGCACATCTCCCTTACCCTTATATAGTGGTATAATACATGCACAAACACAATCTAATGGTACCATTGACAACATAAAACACATTAAACAATCTCACCAACCATTCAAGTACAGTCACACACCCTTCCTTTAACATCTCAGTTCGCACACCATCCATACCAGGTGCTTCTCCTACTCTCGTTTCATCTAGTGCTCTCCTCACTTCCTCTATTGTAATCTCTCTCTCATTCTCATCTCCCATCACTGGCACCTCAACACCTGCAGCAGCAATTATATCTGCCGCCCTATTATCCTCAACATTCAGTAAATTTTCAAAATATTCAGCCCACCTTTTCCTTGCCTACTCTCCTTTTAACAACCTTCCATTTCCATCTTTCACTGCCTCTTCAATTCTCAAACCAGCCTTCTTTATTCTCTTCACTTCTTTTTAAAACAACTTCTTATTCTCTTCAAATGAACGACCCAATCCCAGACCCCACCTCAGGTCAGCAGCCCTCTCTGCCTCAGTTACCTTGCGCTTTACTTACACATTTTTCTCTGTATATCTTTTATACTTCTCTACACTATTAGTCTGCAGCCATTCTTTTTCTCTTCCACTTTTACCTTCACTCCTTCATTCCATCATTCACTACCCTTCCTCATGCTGCCTCCAACAATCTTCTTGCCACAAACATCACTTGCAATCCCAACAAAATTTTTTTTACTAACTTCCACTCCTCCTCTAAATTACCAGTTTCTCTCACCTTCACTCTGTCATATGCCGTTTTCAACCTTTCTTGATATTCACTTTTTACCTCAGATTTTATTAACTCTTCAACCCTCACTAGCTCCCCTCTACATTCCCTACTCTTTTGCTACGACTAACTTTCCTTCAACCAAAAAATTATCAAACCCCCAAACACGTAATCATCTTTCAATCTTCCAAACATTCTTTTAGTTATCAACACATAATTGATTAAAGCCCTTTCTACCACTCTTACCAATGTATACTTGCTTTTATCTTTGTTTTTGAAAAAGCTAGAACTTATCACCATCTCTTGCTCAACACACCTTTTGTACAGTACTCGGAAATAAGAGACTTGCTCATTACAGGGAAAAAGTCCCATAAAACCACACTAATAGGACATGTCATCCTTCCTTGTCCAATACAGGAGTGAGAACAGTGACTCCAACAGCTCCAGGCTTCGGTCAGCACTGTTCAAGATAAAACCAGAATTTAATCACAGAAAACCTATCTCCCCTACCAGATTACATTGGAAGTGCCGAACTAGGAACAAACACATCTAATAGTGATGCTGTTTGAAAGACATAGTCCGAACAAATTTATCATTACTATTAAAATAAGGAGATTTACCAATCCAATAAGCTACTGTATCTTGACTCTTAAGACAGCTAGCCTTGATAAATTCAGGAGATATAAATCATAATATATAACAAATGTAATGAATAAAAAAAAAATCATGTACAGCATTAAATATAAGATGAAAAAAATAAATTAATAGATAAAAATCTGTGATAATTAAAAGTAGATTATATCTATTAAACCTGTTACTTAAGAATGTTAAAATTTTAAAAACATATTTTCAGAATCCAACAAAATGTAGGACAAAATTTTTCCACAAAAACAATATCTTTGTCTTCTAAAACTTTACAATCACATAAAATATGTTGTATGGTTAAAAGTGCCACACTAATTGCACCAAGGAACTACTTCTTGAGGTGTGTATGTTGAAAATCCATGGGTCAGCTTCATATGACCAATGTGTAATTTGCTAAAATTACTTCTGTTCTTTTATCTTTCTGCTCAGATGATTCCCATGGAGAAAAAATGGGGTTTTATTTGTTTTAATTTACTATTTTCAGTCAATATTCCAAATACTTAGCAATTGTCTTACTATGTAATCCTTAATGAGGAGTTGTTCCGTAACTGGAATACAAACCATGCTATCTATTAGGGGTTATACTTTCGGCAGAGCTGAAGTGACGAGGCATTAAAATTTAGCAAGGGTTAACTACCCACACCGCTAGTTAGCAGGGGTAGGGGGGGGGGGGTAGCTTGCTACCACTCCCGTTCACACACCAGTGATTTACTCACTTTACTTTTGGCTCGGATCGAGAGCGGATGTTTCCTCTCTCCCTCCTCGCCTATTTTGAACTGCCATTAATTTTTGTCTTTTAACTTACTTTTTCTTATACGTGTATATAAATATAAACATTCTTAATGTTTATGTATACATATGTGTATAGAAATGTAGTAAGTTTCCTTTATAGTGTTTGTGCTGTGTGTGTGATACATATACGACAACGACACTTGCGGTAGTAGCAAGGCCAGCACAGTTCCACTTTGTGGGGAACGACCTCCCTCTCTGGTCAATCGGTCTTCCCGTCGGCATATATCCATTAACTCGGCCGCCGCAGGGGAATCGTCATCGCCTGGACCCTCTTCATTCAACTATTGTCTTCGCCTTTTCCTTTTTTCCTACGGGAAACTTAGATTCTGAGCGAAGGGAATGTGGCCTTTCAAAGATTGACTACGGTCTCTCTCTTCTCGAGGTCGTTCGCCTTTACTACAACAGCGTACTATTGGGGATTCGGGGAAGCTCCTTTCCCGTGCGCAGGTTAGGTTGCTCTTCCGATGGTTTGTCTCAATTATTTTTAGTGAAAATCTAATTGTATTTTAACTTTTCAGCTTTCTCCGTGGGGAACACTTCCCTTCGGAGGGTCAGTGGTTCTCACTATAAGTGAATATTTTTAGCTGATTTGAATAATTATAATTCTGTTTTTATTACAATTACTCCGCTCCCCCCTTCTCCCGTGGATGTCGACTGGGGAAGGAAGGGCACAATACCTAATTCTTATTTCATGTTGTTCCCTCGGGGTTCCTCCCTAGGGAATTTCTGTTAAATAATTATTTAATTTCATTTTCCCAGTTAACTATGCAGTTTTTCTTCGTTCGACTAGGAGTGCCAACAAAGCAGAGCTGTTTTGTTGATGCGTGGGGAATCTGCTGTCACTGCCGTCCCTCAGAGGACGTCGTCATGGGCGTCATCCCTTCTCTTAGAAGTACTCCAGTGACAACATGGCAAGCACTTCAGATCATCTTAGAACGCTAAAGGAGGTTCGCCTCCAGGGGTTGGACAACTTCCCTTCCGAGGGAAGTTTCCTCCTCAGGTGTGAGGTTGTTTCTCCCTTCAGAGGGAAGACTTCCCATATCTTAATAAATTCATTGTCTCCGACTGCTGTTGCTGCCCTTCGGCCAGACTTCTCTCCCCCCTTGTTGAGTTTCTCTTCCCTCAGGGGTGGAGTACGGTCTTGGCAAGTCTCTTCTACGAAGTGTTCACCTCTCTCGTTCGCGAGAGAGGCCACTCATAGAGACTCTCTTCGGAGGATCGCTACTGCTAAGGTCAGCTTGCTGATCCACCGGCCCTTAGGGGCATCATCATGGGCGTCTTCTAGTCTCTTCTACGATGTGGTCACCTCTCTTGTTCGCGAGAGAGGCCATTCATAGAGACTCCTCTTCGGAGGATCGCTACTGCTAAGGTCAGCTTGCTGATCCACCGGCCCTTAGGGGCATCATCATGGGCGTCTTCAGGTCTCTTCTACAAAGTATTCACCTCTCTCGTTCACGGGAGAGGCCTCTCATATAGACACCTCTTCGGAGGATCAAGCAGACCTTCCAGCGCATCTCAGTTCCTGATCGTCCTGCCAACTGACCTACCGATCTACCAGCGCAACCTTGTGCTGCAACGTAGTCCTTTGGACTTCGGTCCTGGACTCTAACACGGACCTTTTACGGTCCCCATCGGTGGATGCTCGCCCTTCCAAAGGGCACATCCCAGTTCCTGATCATCCTGCCAGTTGACCTACCGATCTACCAGCGCAACCTTGCGCTGCAACGAAGTCCTTTGGACTTCGGTCCTGGACTCTAACGCAGACCTGCTTACGGTCCCCATCGGTGGATGCTCGCCCTTTTTCAAAGACCACATCCCAGTTCCTGATCGTCCTGCCACTGGTCATCCTACCAGCTGACCCGCCAACCTGCTAGCGCTGCTGCTTCGCGCGCGCTTGTCGACATTCTTACGCACGCAAGCACCGACGATCTTCCGCGCGCGGGTACCGATGGTCTCCCGCGCGCCCCAATAGTCTTGCGATAGTCTTCCGCTCGCACACGCTTCGATAGTCTTCTGCGCGCGCCAACAGTCTTGTACGCATGTGCGCGCCGACAATCTTCCACACGCAGGCAGCGATAGTCTCCCGCTCGTGCCGACATTTTTCTGCTCGCGAGCGCTAATGCTCTTGCGCGCGCGCCAACAGTCATCTGCTCGCGCATGTCAACGATCTTCCACGCCCCGCCGCTGATGGTCTCCCGCGCGCGCTAGCGCCAATGCTCTTGCCCGCGCGGGTGCCGCTGGTCTTCCGCGCGCGCGTCGATGATTTTCCAACCACGCAAGCACCAATGCTCTTGCACGCGCGACAATAGTCTTGCACACGTGCGTGGCAACAATTCCGAGCACATGGGCCAACTTTCTTCCTTCTATTCAGATACATCCCTGGAAACCAAGAAGGTGTACTCCCCAAACCTTCCTTGGATGCGTCCGTGAATAATAGGAATTCTGGAGGCAGAGTGAAGAAAGAGCAACCGTTCGGGAGGTTTGACTCATTCGGCCAACAATGATCCTTTTTGGCCTCTTCACCTATCTGCACTAGAGAAAGGGGATGGTCGGTATGCTGCGACCAACACCCTTTTAGCTCCCACAGTAGTGATCGAAGGTGAAGGCAACCGCTTGGTTATAGGTGTTCCAAACATATCAAGTGCACTAATAACTTCTGCTGCTCATGTGGCAGCAAAAGGGGCCGTCGAAGAAAGGGGATTGCTACCTTTCTTGTGCGAGATATCCTGTCTAGAGATGGAAAAATCCTTGCGAGTACGTAAATCTTTGCATTGGCATTAGAACAGACTTCTTTAAATTCACCATGATTCCTAGATCGTAACAAAAAAAAAAAAAAGAAGTCTGGATCAGTGGAGGAGAAGGGTTTCCTCCGAGTTTCTCAGGATAGCCAATTGTCCAGGTGTCATAGGAAACGAATGCCATTGGCATATGCCCATACTGAAACTGGAATAGTAGGTTGGCCAGGGCAACAGGCCCCCGTCAAGATACTACCGCTAGAGAGTTATGGGGGTCATTTAACTGGCCAGACAGTACTACATTGGATCCTTCTCTCTGGTTAAGGTTCACTTTCCCATTGCCTACACATACACCGAATAGTCTGGCCTATTCTTTACAGATTCTCCTCTTTCCTCATACACCTGATAACACTGAGATTACCAAACAATTTTCTTCACCCAAGGGGTTACTGCACTTTAATTGTTCAGTGGCCACTTTCCTCTTGGTAAGGGTAGAAGAGACTCTTTAGCTATGGTAAGCAGCTCTTCTAGGAGGACACTCCAAAATCAAACCATTGTTCTCTATTCTTGGGTAGTGCCATAACCTCTGTACCATGGTCTTCCACTGTCTTGCTTGAGGGTACACTCGGGCACACTATTCTATCTAATTTCTCTTCCTCCAGTTTTGTTAAAGTATTTATAGTTTATATGGGAAATATTTATTTAAATGTTGCTACTGTTCATGAAATATTTTATTTTTCCTTGTTTCCCTTCCTCACTGGGCTATTTTTTCCTGTTGGGGCCCCTGGGCTTATAGCATCGTGCTTTTCCGACTAAGGTTGTAGCTTAGCAAGTAATAATAATAATAATAATAATATTAAGACACTTGTAAAGATTTGAAGAGCTGTTGAGAATCTAAAGTAAAGTACCCTGAACGAGAATACGTTGTCGGCAAATACTACAGGTAGGTACAGTAGGGTCCCAAATTGTGCAAGAATTTGTCAATCCACAGCCCCACTTAAATGAAAAATAGCATATTTTGAAAAGCATAACAGGAATAATTCCATTAGGGACAAGGTAGATGGCAAATTACCCATTCTAACATTTTTACAACCCATTTTCAACACTTTTTATATATTACACTGTATTTTCCTAATAGCAAATTGTTCATATGAATAAATAAAACATTTAAAATGTTTAAAAGTTTTAATAGCTTGAAATAGGTTAAAATTTCACCAAGAATGGGTGTAGATACCGTATATTTCTGCATATAACACAACCTAAAATTAGGACCAATTTTAATGAATTTAAGTCATATCTGTTGTATAAGACGACTGGTGAATTGTAAAACCATCAGTATATAAACTAGCTTTTGCTGTATCATTGAAAATCCAAACTTAACAAAATAAAGGTAATTTTATATCATGCTTTCCTTAAACACATAAAAAACACACCATCTAAAATGGAAACCATTGTTTTGTTTAGCCTACATTCATCTCTGATCATAACGAACAAACAAAGGCATTTACATATCTGTGTCTAGGTTAGTTTTTGCAGCAACAGCTATCTTACCAAGTATTGATTATATAAGGATTTTGTTATTACTAATGCTGTTTTACTTACATTTTTTTAGAACTTAGAAATAAATGAGATTAATGCAATTTTATATACTGTAATGCTTTTTCCTAAACACACCACCTAAGACGGAAACCTTCCATTTGTTTATGTTTCATCGTCAATGATAATGAACAAACGAACACATTTACACGCAAATGATCAAAGTGATAACTAATGGTATTAAGAGTCTTTGATAAATATGTTATTACAAATATTTTGCTAACCGTATCCATATAATTCCTACATACATAGGAAAACCATTTTGTTTGCGTTTAATCAACAATAGCAAACTGCCACTAATGACAGAATGATAATTTACGATAATTCTAAATTGTTGCAAAAGACAATTGTCCATTCCATATTCAAAATACTTTTACTAACTTCCGTTATCAGTCAGTTTAATTTCGTACCAACTTGCACCCATATCTATTATGGAACCATCAGCAAAAAATTTAAGTACAAGACTGGATTTTAAAGTTATCGAAAAATTGGGTTACCACTCTAACATTCGATGTGACAGTGCGCCATTGGAAAAAGTAAGGATAATTTGAATCATGGTGGATTTTTAATGAAAAATTAATACACTTAACATTCTGCTATAGCGTTTTATTACTATTACGCACACTTAAACAGTTTTGGTGTCTCAAAGACTTTTCAGTCCATCTGCAGACTCCATATGCTCTTTGGTAGAGCAATTTAGTTTAAGCATTTAGAGTTCTTATGATCTTGTCAAACTTATTCTTGAACTCGTTTACTGTGTTACTGTTTACTACATCCACTGGAAGTCTATTCCAAGTAATTGGTATTTTGTATGTAAAGAAATTGCCACACTGAGTGGTGTTGTATCTTTTCAATTCCAGTTTGTATCTGTTACCTCTGGACTGATTTGTGCTAAGTGTGAATCGATTGTTGTAATCTACATTTGTTATTCCTTTAAGGATTTTGAATGCCTCTATTAACGGAGAGAGAAAGGCTTTTATATACCGTATACTATGTAAAAACAAATCTTTGTAAAGCAAATCTTCACTGTTTAAAACATATGACAGAAAATACTGCCAACTCATTACCGAAGTTAGGCTATTCATTGCAGATAAACGAACCCAGCGTACCTGTGAAAACCTTGAAAAATCACAGTGAAAAGTAAAGCTTTCATATTATACTGTACTAAAATAAAATAATGCTTTATTATGCCAAACTACCATTGAAATCATCAAAGTGTTGGAGAAAGATGAAGGTTGACAAGAACGTAACCACAACTCCGTTTACATTTTGTCAGCTGGACTTGAATGGTTAAAAGTTGATTTCATTGTTATGTAATTTTTCCTCAAATAGGCTATTTATTATGAAATTATGTAAATAAAATGTAAGATAAATATGGTTTGGTTACATTTATTCTCAGGCACTGTACATAGGTCTACCAATATACTTGAATAAACAATATATTTAATACATTTTATGGCGCTTGACTTGCAGACTTTTAACAGCTTCGCAGATAAAGAACATTTATTTTTGAGAACTAACGACACCATAAATGGGGAATTGCACAATTCCGGACCGTACTGTGCTTCCTCGAGGAAGGAGGGAGAAATTGGGATCTTGAAGTATGCGTCACCATGTTTCATGTCCAAAAGCTTGACCATGGCTGTGGTCTCAATCTTGAACAGAGTCTGCAGAACAAACTCGTTCAAGGCTGCGAGGTCAAAAACTTGTTTCTAATCTCCAGAAGGCTTCTTTAAAAAAAGGAGTCGACTGAAGGAGCCTGGGGAGCCATTGTCAGCCTCTTGGAAAGTGACTTTCTCCAGCATAACCTGGCCTTTTGCCTGAAGGGTTAAACCTTCACTGATCCCTGGAAATAGGATGATGATGTCGCTGGCATTGGAATCAAGGTAGAGGATAGTTAATAAACATGAAGAGATACAGTACCCAGATATGAGAACGTGCACCCAATCTTTCCACCATGTGATACCACCACCTCCTCCAACAGTATTGTAGCCATTCTCCCACTGGTGGTATAGTGGAAGGATTAGGGCCCCTAGCAGGGTTGTCGTCCTTGACCTTTTCCTCTGCTCCTAAAACATCCCTTGCATTGGCGAGTCGAAAAGGGCTAGCTTGATCCTCTCTCAAGTAAGGATGCCTGAGGCCAAGAATTGCCCCTCTCTTTTGGCTTACAGACCTGTGCCAATGAGTGCTAGCTTTAGCTTGACCTGTGGTGAAGGCAGATTGTGGTTGCCAGAAGAAAATGGCTCGATGAAGCAAGGAGTTCTGGCTGTCTTTCCTCCAGCTCTTGGTTGTAGTTTCTACCTCCACTACTGAAAACAGGTTAGGACCCTCTAGTTTAAAGAGGAGTTACAGAGGTCCAATCTTTTTTGTCAGTCAATGCCCTAATGAAATTTAGATGTACTGACATCATGCCACTTAAGGACCCAACTGGGCCATTGGTTGACAGTCTGGTAAGTCAAGAACTCTACCGCCCTTGCTCTCGTGAGAACACTGTCTTTCAGGTCCTGTCTCTTATCAGGGTCGGACAAGTCCTAGGTGACATGACATCGCCATAGACGTAGCCTCCATGTTTGACGTGTCTGCTGGTGAGAAGGAGATGGAAGATTCTGCCAGACACTGTTGTGACAATTGGTGTCAAAGTGGATACTGCAGGATCCAGAGGAAGAGCCTCTTGCGTATGGTAATATTTCTTTTGCCTTGCAAATGCTACTGGAATCAGAGAAGATGATCTTCACGCTCTCAAAGAGTCCTTTTCTTCTGAAAGCTGAGTCGACCTTGTCTAGAGCTTCAGTGGCCAGGATTGATCAAGGAAGTTCCAAACAAGGTTTAGAGCTGCCAGGTGCTCAACAAAGGTGGTCATGCTGCTTTCCTCTCTTTTGGAGAAGATAGGGCCTCCACAAGACCATTCACCTTCGAATACAGCGAAGGACTTGGAGGAAGGTCGAGTCAAGGCTTGCCCTCCTCCATAAAAGGATACTTTGGCTCTGCTAGTTGGGGGATGAATCTTCTGAGTCATACTCGGCTCTTCTCTCGGAAATTGTTCCTGGCCGAACCCAGGAGGCTGTCGTTTAAAATAACGTCTCTCCCTTCTACCCTGAAAGATGGCCGAAATGGGAGGTAGGCGGCTTCCCCTAAGGTTTGAGAGACTTTAATTCCTTTAGAGACTGCTGCCAATGGAGAGAGGAGACTGGAAGATCCTGGACTGGGGCTAGCTGACAGTCGAAATCATCCTTCCTCAGTCATTTAGGTGAAGGGGATCAAGAGGAAGTTGTGCACTCAATGTGAGAGAAATGATAATCATCCACCAGGATGATCTCCCTGGGAGACAGAGATCCCCGGTATATCCTCAAATGAGTATCCCTTTGAGGAGGGGTTTCCTGGGGTTATCATCTTTGTCTCCTCCTATTACCTAGTTTAACAAGTGCTAGGTGTTTCTGCATAAACCTCGAATCAAACTCTGAGGGAACATTAGCTCTAGTAGATTTTTTGGCGCTCGGACCAGAGACGTAATCTGGGTGGTGCATCTAGAAAAACTACATTTTGTTGACACAAGTCTCAGTGACGAATGCCTGAGAGAGGCGCTGTCAGAAAAGGGCGAGTGCTTAAGTGAAGAGTGTTTATGAGAAGTGTGCCTAGCGCATTCAGATGCATGATCAATTAGGGCGCATTAAACTCGATCAGGCTACTCTTGCATAGAGCATTCAGAAGCTCTGGAAGGTGAAACGTGTCTAATTGAGGCACATCTAGGAGTGTGAGGCATATCCAGGAGGGCGAGTCACATTGAGGCGAGGCACTAAAAGTGTCCGTCTGTTGGGAGAGACACGTAGGGTTGAGGCACAAGGAGGTGAGGCTCCTCTGGTCGAGGTACATCATGGAAATACACTGGTTGAGGTGCATGGAAAAAAGTCATCTTTAGAAGATCCTGCTGACCTCTGGGATGGTGAGGAGAAGGCTTGCCTGTGTAAGGTATGCCTAAGATCCTCCTGTGAAGAGGAAAGGTCTTGTAGAAGTTGAAAAATAATTTTTAACTACAGCATTCCACCTTCACTGTTTTCATTCTCCTATGCAAAACACAATGGTTTGTATTTGTGTAGGAACATATATACTTTATTTGCTATTACCTTATCTCCTTTCCTCACTGGGATGCCTTCCCTGTTGGAGCCCATGGGCTTGTAGCATCTGCTCTTCAAACCAGGGTTGTAGCTTGGATAGTAATAACAATAAAAATAGTAGGGATGATTGAAGGCCTACTTGGACTACAAGTCTCTTGGGTCACCAAAAGCATGATGTCTCTGGAGGCTGAGAATGGAGCAAAAAGTTACAACTGAATGTGATCTAAAATTAATCAAGTTCAGCCGAGAGCACACCAGAGTGGAATAGAGAATGGTCAGCCAGTGCATAAATCCAGAATCGTTCCATCAGTGTCGACATGCCCAGAGATGGAACCTGGAAAGTATATCTGGAATGGATTCAAACAAAAGATGGAGAGGGAATGTACATGGCAAGGCCTCCTCCTACTAATTATTAGAGTTTATCTTAGCCTAGCACCTGCTCTCCCATTTTTTTCTCTCATAAAACTTTTCCTGGATTGAGCCTTGGAGGAGTAAGAAAGGGCAGACACTAGTCCAACACTTTCTGGAAGTAGTAGTTACTGGTGGTCCTCGCTGGAATTATGAGTAGGCTGGGGTCTTCTTTACACAATAGCCTGCTACAGGTGAAAGCAGCATCAGCTGTTACACCAAATCTATAGCCTGCTATAGGTGAAAGCAGCAGTAGCTGTTACACCAGAATCGTTATCACTAACTGACCCCAAGGTAATGGCCGGCAGGTGAGTTTTGTCCTACACAGAGCAGCGTGCTAAGAGTGAGCAAAAATCCTCCAAGTCACGAAACAGGAATAGGAAAAGCTGATGCATCCGTCCCAACATTCCCTGGCCTAAAGTGCTGGTGTTCGGTTCAGGTAGGATAGTTTTTCTGTCTCCAGTGCAACAGAAGCAACTGTAACATCAGTACATGCTCTGTTTGACTGACCCTGAAGGTACCAGTTAGTGGGTGAGTATCACTAATCCCTCCTGAAGGAAAGAAAGCAATTGCTATATGTCACAAGGAACTTTTAGCCCAAGGCCTTCCAATGCAAATATCTTAGTCTATTTCTTCTTCATTAAGAAGAGTTTGACAAGGGGAATAAGAGAGGAAACAGTTCTTCCTTTCTGTCAGCAAAATGATGGTCTGGGTGACTGATAATGACTAGGCTCTCTTAAAGGTGAAAATTACAAGAGCTTCCTTCGCAGCAATGCACCATTACACTGGGAATATTTCACAAGAGAGCACAGGGAATACTCATTGACAATGCCACTAGACTACACTGAGTCCGGGTGACTGATAATGACTGGGCTCCTTTGAAGGTGTAAGTTACAAGAGTTTCCTTCGCAGCAATGCAAACCACTACACTGGGAATACGTCATAAGAGAGCACAGGCAATACACATTGACAATGCCACTATACTACACTAAACTACAAATGAATCACCACCAGGGTGTACATGCACAACAAGTGTATCAGGCAACACAAATTTCTCTTCACAATTGGACACACAGGTAAGGTTGACACTTAGTCCATACAGGGTAACACCCCCCCCCCCCCCCCCCCCCCGCCAGGAGAAAGGATACTATCACTCGGTTAAGCAAGTTTCGCTCCAAACAGTACATCGTCTTCCTAAACGGAAGAGTGTGAACAACACTCTCAGGGGGACTGCATAAAGTATGACCTTCATAAATGATACACAACACATTAAGATTCACAAATAAACCATTACCACACGTTTTGCCTTTTGGTGCGTTTCTGCTCCCACATGGGAGAACACTCACAAAACAAACTTAATAAATAAGCTTTTAACATATCAAAGTAAGAAAAAGAAACAAAAGGTAAAAGAGAAAAGCAACAGTTCATCTGCGTTGGTTGCTGCCAAAGTCAAAAGTGGCTAGTCTGTGACAGGCAGGTGGGTGGGGCTACCCCCCTCGCACAAACTGTCATTAACCAACTACCCTGTTAATGATTCAACAGCTATTCCACCTAGCACTGAAGTCATCTCATATTTCAAACCATGAATGGTTTGTACAGTGTATGCATAGAAACAAGTATACTTTTTGACACACAAGCCATATTTAGGGAAAAGTACTTCTCTTTGCATCATGGATGTAAGCTAATCTATTCTAAAATATACCAGAAACAATCTGTCAGCAGTCCCATGTGGGCAATCACACATTTAAAGTAAACCTGCAAGCTGCTGAATGACAGCCTCCCTTCAACTGTCTTGTTAAATTTTGATTGTACTATACTATATAACTGTACCTGAATGCTTTGCTTTACATATAGAAAATCCTGACGTATTAGTTGAAACAATGCCACAAGTTACCTGACTTTTAACAAAAGTTAGTTACTTCATTTCCAGAACTTTGTTTCATTTTATTTTTGGAGAATGGAAAGGCACAAATATGTAAACTTTAGTCACATATAAAAGAATGGAAACAATTCAAGAAACTAATGTGCATTGTGCTATGGATTTAACTCTAAAAAAAATAAAGGTTAAAATATGTCACCATCTATCAATTACACAAATATAATTTAGTTAAAATTAAAAGCAGGAAAAAGTGGAAATCTATTGAAAGAAAGGTGAGAGTTGAAGGAAGGTAATATAACAAATTTGGAATAAGTTCTATTTTTCCTCACTATACAATCCTGGAGCTCTTTACGTAAGTGTATTATTTCGGCAATAACTGAAACTAGCCATTAAAGCTTTTACGAGGTGTAACTACACTCCGTTAGATAGTGGAGGAGGGTAGCAGGGGTAAACCAACCATCCAGCTCACACCTGTAGTAGTAAACAACCGTCACTTTGCAATTGCGGCAGGACTTCCGGGGGAAGGTAATGGCGGGACCAGTATGTGTAGAGAGTTCCAGGTTTGTAAGGTAAAAAATACAAATTATTCCAAATTTGTCATTTGTTCTGGCACTATATGCGACCTGCTACTTGTCCTACAAGGGAGCCGAGGTGGTATTGACCACGTTTTGTGGAGCCAGCACAAGACCTAAGGTAAATGTATCCAGGTTCCTGTGGGTTACGTCTTTCAGGTAAAAATCTTGTGAAATTAAAGCTCTCTAGATGGACCTTGATGCTTATGGAGGTGTAGACCCAAATGGTGTTTTTCCTTTGTTTTTTTATAAAGACTGCAGATTTCTAAGCTCCAAAGTTATCTGTTATTTTGTGCAAGTTAGCAAGAAGAGGAGCTTTTAGCATTTGATGGAGAATTGGTAATGTTACTCCACTATGTAAATGTGTTTGTGGTAGCTCAAGTCCAACTGATTACTGCCCAATTTCCATTACTCCCATATTATCTAAAGTTTGAACGTCTTTTGGCAAAACATCTTAATAGGCTTGCTGAAGGTAATCATCTATTCCCTAGTTTGCAAATTGGTTTTCGTAAAAGCCTTGGAGCATGTGAAGCCCTTCTTACAATCTCCAATGCTGTACAGAAATCCCTTGATTGTGGTCAAGATGTTCATATGATTGGCCTTGATTTTAGTGCTGCCTTTGACCGTGTTAATCCTGAGGCCCTTGTTTTCAAACTTAAAACAGTTGGGAGTGGGTGGGTCGTTTGTTAGCATCATTATTGAATTTTTAAGCAATAGATCACAAAGAGTTATTGATGGGTACCATAGTGAGTATAGGAATGTGATATCTGGTGTTCCTCAGGGTAGTGTTCTTGGCCCATTCATACTATATAAACATGACATGTGGTTTGATCTAGAAAACAAGCTTGTTGCATATGCAGATGATGCTACTCTCTTTGCATCAATTCCATCTCCTGAATGTAGATCTGGGGTTGTTGAATCCCTTAATAGTGATCTAGTTAAAATTAGTACATGGTGCAAATTATGGCCTATGAAGCTGAATCCAAACAAAACTCAAAGTATGATTATAAGTAGGTCAAGGACCGTGGTAACTCAACATCTGGATCTTGGCATTGATAATGTTTCTTTAACTTTGTATGACTTAAAATTTTAGGTGTGATTTTCAACAGCAAATTCACTTTTGAGAAACATATTAGGTCTGTGTCTTCTTCAATTGCACAAAAAATTGGCTAATTGAGAAAGTCTTTCAAGATTTTTGGTGACCAATCTATTCTGAAGCGTTTTAATTCTTTCATTTTACCTTCTTTCAAGTATTGTTTTCCTGTCTGGTCTTCAGCTGCTGATTCTCAGCTTAATTTGTTGGACAGGAACTTATGGTCTATTAAATTTCTAATTCCTGATCTAGATATTAATCTCTGGCACCATCGCTCAATTAGTTCATTATGAATGTTACATAAGATTTTTTATAATTCTGACCATCCTTTATATTCAGATCTTCCTGGACAATTCCATCCTGTTCGTAATACTAGGTATGCAGTTAATTCTAATAGCCAGGCCTTCTCTATCATGAGGCTCAATATACACATTACTCTAGAGGTTTTATTCCAGCTGTGACAAGTTGTGGAATGATCTTCTTGATAGGGTAGTTGAATCAGTAGAACTTCAAAAGTTCTAACTCGTAGTAAATGTTATTTATGTTGAACAGGCTTACAGAAGTCCTTTTATAGTTCATATATCAAATATCTGTTTTCATATTATTAATGTTTTAAAATATCTTATTTTAATTTTCATTACTTCTCATATCATTTATTGATTTCCTTATTTCCTTTCCTCACTGGGCTATTTTTCCCTGTTGGAGTCCTTGAGCTTATAGCATCTTGCTTTTTGAACTAGTAATAATAATAATAAAGGGCAGGGAACATTCTTTGCTGTTTTGAATGCCAGGGATGTGGTGACACACCTGACGTCGTGAACATGAAAACGACTGGAAGGTGAGGAGCCTGGTAATATGGCTCTCCCAATTATTTGTCTAATCCAGGTAGATATTGAGTTCTTTGTAATACTACCCTTGGTTCTCCCCGTGCTCACAACAACCCTGCCAATCTGAGGGCAGGCACTAGAGGTTCTTTCTAAGTATTTCCTCAGTGCACTCACAAGGCAGAGTAACAGTTGGTCTGGGTCATCTGTTTCAGAATGGAGACCCTCAATCAGAAAAGGCCCGAATCTAGGATCCACTACAGCCAGATTTTGAGTCTTAGTTATAAACTCAGGGACAAAACTGAGTCACTTGCCTCATTTTATTGCCATCTAGACTATCCCAGTGCTGTTCCGATTTATTACAAAATGATTTCTTGATGTTTGGTAGGAAATCATTACAGAGAATGGGATACCTTCTTAGTAGCAACTCGGATGCAGCATTCTTCGCCAGTAAATCTGCCTTCTCATTCCCAGACACAACTACATATGCTGGAACCCAACAAAATCAAACCATTATACCTCTCAGTCCAATAATAAAAAGCCATTCTAAAATCTTTAAAACTAAAGGGTTACTAGAATTAAAAACTTCTAAAGCTTGAAGGACACTCCTTGCATCACTAAAAATTGTGAAATCACCCTCCTTTTCCAATGCTATTTTCTCAACAGCGGTTAGCATGCCATACAGTTCGGCAGTAAATATGGAAGCTGTTAGAGGAAGTGCACCTCTACAATTAAAACCATTACTATGTACTCCAAATCCAACGCCGGCATCAGATTTGGAGCCATCAGTAATGTATATATAAAAGACGATCCTCTATGTTCTGCAACATGTTCCATATAAAGATACCTGGATTCTAAGTCAGTCATATTCGTCTTAGAGTCAATAAAGTATTTACAAAAAGATACCTCAGGTAATTTCCATGGAGGTGTTGATGATACCTTAAATGGAAGCACCTTAGTACTAATTATAACAAGACTCTTTAATAATTGTTTCACCCGAAAGCCATAAGGTTGAGGAGATTTTGGGTGCAACCCAAAGGATGTTGAGTGCCTTAAAAGGCTTGCAGTCTGAGAAGCTGAAAATTAGGGAGTCTTGGCAATCTAAACCAATACCGAATAATAGAAGACATTTGGTAAAAGTCTAGAGGTAACTCTCCAGCATCAGCAAGGAGACTTGGGATAGGTGAGGTTCTAAACACTCCTGTGGACAATCTAATACCAGCATGATGTATTGAATCTAATATCTTTAACCGGCTTGGGGTGGCTGAGGAGTATATTTCACAACCATAACTAATTTTGGGAAAATTCAAGGCCTTGTATAATTTAAAAAAAGTATTGCGGTCTGGCCCCCATGATGTATGTGACATTACTTTTAAAAGATTCATAGCCTCAAGAAATTTGGCTTTTAACCCATGTAAGCCTACAATCAAATATCAAACCTAAAAATTTAGCTTCACTTACACATGGGATCCGTTAACCTTTAATGTATATATCCGGGTCTGGATGTACTCCCCGGATACGACAGAAATGGACAATCGTACAGTAGTTTTACTTGCCAAAAACTTGAATCCATTCATATCGGCCCACTGGATAATTTTGTCAATTGAGGGTTGTATTTATCTCTCAACCATTGACATTCTAGCTCCAGCAAATGATATGGAGACATCATCCACAAAATAATGTTGAGAGAACATCCCAGGGAATGACTGAGGATATCCCATTAATTGCTAGTGCAAACAGAGTTTCACTCAGCACACTACCCTGGGGAACTCCTTCCTGACATTTACTCTCTGATAGTTTCCCCCACTCTCACCGGAAAACCTCTACGTAAAAGAAATGACTGAATAAATAGTGGCAACTCTCCTCTTAATCCAAACTCATGAACATTTTTAAGTATACCATATCTCCATGTGGTATCACGTGCCTTTTAAAGGTCAAATAAAGACTGTCACATGGTGCTGTTTGGAAGCAAAGGCTTCACAAATGGAGGACTCAAGTCGTATCAACACATCAGTCGTTGAGTGCATTTTTCTGAATCCACATTGAATGGGTGATAAAATACCCTTCTTTTCAAGGTACCACATCAGCCTTGCATTGACCATATTCTCCATGATTTTACATAAACAAGATGTCAATGCAATAGTTTGATAGTTTGCAGCAAAAAACTTGTCCTTACCGGGTTTTAAAAAGGCTAAAATAATGGCTAATTCCCAAACACTTGGGTAACTATGATCATGCCATATTCTATTTATGATGCT
This sequence comes from Palaemon carinicauda, assembly GCF_036898095.1. Taxonomy (NCBI): domain Eukaryota; kingdom Metazoa; phylum Arthropoda; class Malacostraca; order Decapoda; family Palaemonidae; genus Palaemon; species Palaemon carinicauda. The sequence goes on from NC_090747.1 coordinate 67,495,264, forward strand.
TAAAATAAATAACTTCATATTAAAATGTACATGTTTAATCATTGCATATAGAATTCCATCAGGTCCAGGGTATGTATCGTTACAGGTAGCAAGTGCGGAATCAAGTTCTCCTTCAGTAAAAGGATAATTATAAGATTCTTCCCTTCCTGTTGCAAAATTCAAAATTTTATTTTCTTCAATGCTCCTATACTGGTGACCAGAAGCTGCTACACACTTGCATGATACATTTGAAAAATGGTCAGCCACGGCATTGCTATCATCATTTGCTTCTGTCACATACTGACCGTTCACTTTCAACACTGGTGGTGGGTTCGGGGTAAATTTGCCTGCAATTTTTTTCATTTTCCTCCATACAGAAGATGGTGGTGTTCTACTGTTAAGGGAGGAAACAAGACACCCAAGACTAGCGTCTAGCTTCTTTCAAGGCACGACGGAACTTTGCTCTACAATTTTTGTATGTTATCAAATTTTCATCCGTACGGCGTCTACGCAATCTAGTCAAGAGATTTTCTAGTGGCTCTGTGCAAGGCTGTTAATTCTGAAGATCACCACGGGACTGGTCGTCGTTTGAATAATCCTGTGGTTTTGGGAATCAAATTGATTCCTGCTGTATGGAGAGTTCCATTCAGTAGGTCTATGGCATCATCAATACTTTCATTCTGTTCTCACTCCGCTCGATTTCACTCGGCTCACAAAATTTAACCCAGTCTGCCCTTGTCAAAATTCCATTGTGGTGATCTTTGTAAAGGCGGACCCTTGTTGGTGTTTATAATGATTGATGCATGATCACTAGTATGCCAATCATCTAATGTCCTCCTATCAAAATCAAGAAGGCAGTTAGAGCTTGCAATTGAAAGGTCAATGCATGACAAGGTACCTGTCTGAACATGGAAGTGCGTGAGCTCTCCTGTGTTAAGGAGTACAACATCCTCATTCTCCACAATTGATGAGATAATATTGTCCCTTGTCTTTGCCAAACCATCATCCCATTAAGGATGTCTACCATTCATATCTCCCAGTAAGAGAAAAGGTTGAGGGAGTTGTTGAATGACCTCTACTAAATCATCATTGTATATTTTCTCCCTATATCAATTTGTACACTCACTGCCTACAGGGGTGTACGAATAGACAAAGGTATTTGGAGAACATCTCGACGAACGTACATGAGACTTCCGCCATGGCTCCCTGCTTGTTGATTATACAGTGGAACCTCTCCATACGAATTTAATCCGTTCCAGAACCAACTTCGGATGTAGAAACGAATTTTTCCCATAAGAATAATTGAAATAGGATTAATCCGAGGTTGAGCCCTAAAACCTATGATAACTTCTTAATAAACTACTACACATAATTTTCCCATGAGAATAATGAACACTAAATTAGATAATAGACATGTAAATAAGAAGAATAGACATGTAAATAAGAAGAATTAGCAAAAAATGATAAATAAGAAACGGGTTTTTAGCGTCACTTTACCTTAGAAACTCCAGCGCAGGTGTTGTTAGTCTTGCTACGCAGAGAGGAGACGGACGGGCGGCGAGGAGGTAGAGAGGTTAACTACGATAAACGTACACTACCGTAACTTATTCTAACTTACACTAAGTGAACTTTAACATAACTTAGCTTATTTTTTTTTATTTTTTTATTTTATATTTTTTTTTTACATTTTCTTTTTTTCTTTTTGATGATTACGTAATTTTAATCACTATCACTCTCTACATTTAAAATTGACTGAATTTCTTTTGCTTCACTCTTTTCCGTTTTCTGCGTTTCACTTTCTTCCGCTTCACTCTTTGCCGTTTTCTTCGATTCACTTACATCCTCTTCATCGCGAGTTCGCTTCGCAGTTTTTTTTAAAGAAAGCATCGATAGATAATTGCTTGGTACGGCTTTTCAGAATGTTTCGAAAGTGAGTTAGGCAAACATCATCGAATTGAGAAACTACACGACAAACCTGCAATTTCTTTGGATGGTATTTGTCGATGAAGTCGACCACGTCTTGATATTTTCCTAACACCTCTTTTATTTGCGCCGAACCTAACACATGTTCTACCTCCTCGCTCCCTTCCTCGTCATCACTCATGTGCTCCGACATAGCACGGAGTTCCTTGAGCTCATCCGTCGTCAGTTCGTCGTGATGTTCGGCGACGAGTTCCGTAACGTCATCTGCGTTGACCTCCAGACCCATGGACTTGCCAAGGGAGACGATTTCCTCTACGGCTTCCGCTGCACTAACCACGGGATCAGGTTCGGGGTCAAAACCCTCGAAATCTTGGGGAGCAACAGCATCAGGCCAAAGCTTCTTCCAAGCGGAATTCAGGGTCCGTCGAGTTAATCCCACCCAAGCCTGATCTATGATCTTCAAGCAGTGCACAATGTTGAAGTGGCCCCTCCAAAATTCACGCAAAGTTAAGTTGGTGCTTTGCGTGACATTAAAGCACTGCTTAAATAAGTGCTTGGTGTACAGCTTCTTAAAATTAGAGATGACTTGCTGGTCCATGGGCTGGAGGATAGAGGTGGTATTCGGTGGAAGATACAGCACCTTTATGAACTTGAATTCATCGAAGATATCATCTTCAAGTCCGGGGGGGGGTGAGTGGGTGCATTGTCAAAGCATAGCAGGCACTTTAAAGGCAATTTCTGTTCATGAAGATACTTCTTCACAGAAGGGCCGAAAACTTGGTTTACCCATTGCACAAAGAATTGCCTAGTGACCCAGGCCTTCGAGTTGGATCGCCAGAAAACATGAAGCTGATCCTTATCGACGTTGTGTGCTTTAAAGGCCCTAGGGTTCTCTGAATGGTAAACCAGTAAGGGCTTGACTTCAAAGTCCCCGCTAGCGTTGGCACATAGGGCAAGAGTCAACCGATCCTTCATTGGCTTATGCCCAGGCAATTTCTTCTCTTCGGCAGTGATGTAGGTTCGACTCGGCATCTTCTTCCAAAACAGCCCGGTTTCATCACAATTAAACACCTGCTGCTCTACGTAGCCTTCTTCCTGCACGATCTTTTCGAAGTTCTTGACAAAGTCAGCTGCAGCCTTTGTGTCCGCACTAGCAGCCTCCCGTGGCTAACAACTGAATGAATCCCGGACCGTTTCTTAAATTTCTCGAACCAGCCACGAGATGCCTTAAAATCATCTGAGGAAGGCTCGGTTGAACTCTCCCCAGCATCACCCCCAGAGCTCTCCTCCTTCAAGTCCGTAAAGATAGCGTGCGCCTTCTCGCAGATAACGGTCTCGGTGATGGTGTCGCCAACGATCTCTCTATCCTTAATCCACACTAGTAGAAGTCGTTCCATCTCTTCTATGATAGGGGTACGGCATTTGGAAATTATAGTGATCCCCTTAGAAGGTTTCACTGCTTTAATAGCTTCCTTCTGTTTAAGGATTGTCGAGATCGTCGACATATTACGGCCATACTGTTTAGCAAGTTCACTCACGCGGATGCCACGCTCATGTTTTTCAATAATTTCCTGCTTAATTTCTAAAGAAAGCATTTCCTTCTTCCTTTTCTCACCACTACCACTACCACTGGCAAAACTAAGCCTTTTAGGACCCATACTTTACGTAAATTACCGTTAAAGGATGCACGTAAAAAATCACGATTAAAACAGAGTTAATAGCAGAACGCACAGAGCACAACCGCAAGAAGTCGACGAGAACAGAGGACTGACCCAAGACCCAGTAATTGAGCGTCCCTCTGAGGTCGATGTGCTGCCTTCTATCGGCGGAAATAAAAAACACTTCAGGCGCTATGAGCACCGACTACACGTACGAGTATTGTTTACTTCGGGTGTCGAAAAAAACATTCGGGTGTAGAGTCGGAACATGTTCGAATTGTACTTCGCATGTCGAAAAATTCGGATACAACCATACAACCGGTCCGACGAAAATTGCTTACTTCGTGTGTTGAAATAAAATTCGGGTGTAGAGTCAAAAATTTGCTCGAATTTTACTTCGGATGTTGGAAAATTCGGATGTAGATACGTTCGTGTGTAGAGGTTCCACTGTATGGTGTTCTATAGTTAACATACTCTCGAGAACTAGGAGTGTTAGAATCAAGCTTACTTTCCTGTAGACATACAATTATAGGGGAATGTTCATGAATTAGGATCTTAAGTTCTTCATATTTGGCCCTTAAACCCTGACAATTCCATAGCAAAATGGGGGAGAAAACTATGGATTATTTCTGGAAGACATCTTGGATAAGGTCTTCCCATTAGCATATTTTAATCTAACATTATTACTTGTAGGTTTCTTCAGATATGGTCTTGATATATTGGGTTTTACGTTTGTGTTTTTCTTTGTGTCCTTTTGATCTATTTGTTGAGGCGGATGGTGTACCCCAACTTGAATTTCTGATTTATTCAGTTTATCTTCTGGTTCATTAGAAACATCAAATTTATTTAATGTAATAACTTTAATGTTTCTAATGAAGGGGGGTGAGGGGGGTGAGAAATAGGGATATCTCTCTTTTATGAGTAATAAATGGTGGTATTCTAGGTTTCTGCACCTTTCCCACTACAGGTGCATCAGGTAAGTTGGTGTTTAGTGGAATCTCCATCAAATCAGGCAGGCAAGGACATGGCCTGAGAGAGGTTTGTACTAGTTTTTGTAATGGGGGACGAAGGCTGATATATATATATATATATATATATATATATATATATATATATATATATATATATATATATATATATATATATATATATATATATATATATATATATATATATATATATATATATATTCAGTGGAACCTCT
>NC_090747.1:67505027-67550027 GCF_036898095.1 Palaemon carinicauda
ACAAATCAATGAAGAACTGTGGTTGGTGGTTGTATAAGCCTATATTAACCTCTAAATGAACAAAAACAAAAACAAAATGAGTTATAGTACCAAACAACTACTGTATTATTTACTGCGTCTACCGTAAACATTGCCGATACCTGTATGCCACAGTTTGCATCACAAATCAGGTCAACATATGTTACCCAGTATGTTATATTTATATTTGTGGAACAAAGTAACATTCATCATCATCATCATCATCTCCTCCTACTATTAACACAAAGGGCCTTCATTAGATTTTGCTGGTCATCAATATCTTGAGCTTTTAAATCTATACTTCTCCTACTTCACACTTCATAGTCCTCAGCCATGCAGGCCTGGGTCTTCCAACTCTTCTAGTACCTTGTAAAGTCGTTAAAAGTTTGGTGAACTAATCTCTCTTGGGGAGTGTGAAGAGCATGCCCAAACATTCTCCACCTACCCCTCACCCTGATCTCATCAACATATTGCACTCGAGTAATCTCTTATAGTTTCATTTCTAATCCTGTCCTGCCATTTAACACCTAATATTCTTTTGAGGGCTATGTTCTTAAATCTAAAGAATCGGTTGAATATTGTTTCCTTGGGTATTAAAATCCACAATTATATGCGTTGTATATTTTAACAATAGCAGGAGATTTTGCACTTTTTCCAAAGTGCCTCTTCAGCTGAAAGAGGCACTTTGGAAAAAGTGAGAAAGCTCCAGCTTTTTTAAAATATACAACGCATATAATTGTGGATTTTAATACCCACGATCAACAGACACGGCATGGTATTTTATTCAAGTTATTGTTTCATTGTCATACCATGACTCTTGTCCATACAGAAACACCAATCTCACTAAACTGATACATAGCCTGATTTTTATATGTAATTTAAGGTGATTTGATTCCCCAAATTTTGCTTAAACTAGCCATTGTTTCTAATTTGCTTTTTTCAATCTTTTATCAAACTCAAATTTTAAAGACCCTATATTACAGATAATATTACCTAAATACATAAATGATTCTACCTCATTAATCCTTACTCCTTCCAATGATATTTCATCTTCCATTTCATATTCCGTTCTCATAATCTTTGTATTACTTCTATTTATCTTGAGCCCAACCTCATGTGATATTTCATGCATTCTGGTAAGCTAGCATTGAAAATCCTATGGACAGCGTCATCAGCATACTCTAGGTCAGCTAATTTCTTATTACCAATCCAGTCCAATTCTTCTCCACCATCCCCCACTGTTCTATGCATTACAAAATCCATGAGGAGGATAAACAACATAGGTAATAACAGTTTTCCCCTGGAGTACTCCACTGTTCACTGGAAATTCACTTGATAGGACTCCACTATCATTAACTTTGCAATTGCTATGCTTATGATAAGGCTTAACTATATTGACACAGGTATGTTACGGTACAGGATATTATGGCACTATATTTCTTGTCAGTCAATTAAGACGCGTTCGATCTCTTAGCTATAATAACAATGAATGAATGAATGATTTAAAGTTTTCAGGCATCCTGACATCTAAGGTCATTGACGCCGGTAACATTTAATTTATGTATACAAAAATAAAAAAATGAAATAAAATGAAAAATTAAAGAGTATTCAATTAAAATCATAAAAATTGAATGTCATAAAAGTTAAATATTTTTCAGAAGACCTGCTTCTGAAATAAATCTAAAAATGCCACTTGCATGGTAGGACACATCATTTCCAAGAATCTTGGCAAGGATGAACCTGCCACCCTCACCTCGAGCCTCAAACAAGTATCTATTCCGCAAGTTGTTATAATTGGGGCATTCGGTCAACAAATGCCTTACTGTTAGAGGTACTAAACAGTTGTCACAATACGGTTGGTGTTGGCCCTTCAGCAGAAACTCATGTGTCAACCGAGTGTGACCAATACGGAGACGACAAAGACGTCTCCCATTTTCGGGGCATCATATTATACCTCCAAGGAGATATGTCATTTGTTACTTCCCTCATTTTATTGCCATCTTGACTATCCCATTGCTGTTGCCATTTATTGCAAACCAATTTCTTGATGTCAGGTAAGAAATCATTACAGGGAATGGGATACCTTCTTGGCAGCAACTCGGATGCAGCCTCCTTAGCCAGTGAATCTGCCTTCTCATTCCTGGACACACCTACATGTGCTGGAACCCAACAAAATTGAACTGTTATAGCTCTCCGTCCAATAATAAAAAGCCATTCTAAAATCTTTAAAACTAGAGGGTTATTAGAATTAAAAACTTCCATAGCTTGAAGGACACTCCTTGCATCACTAAAAATTGTAAAATTACCCTCCTTCTCCAACGCTATTTTCTCAATATGCCATACAGTTCGGCAGTAAATATGGAAGTGGTCAGAGGAAGTGCACCTCTACAATTAAAACCATTACTATGTACTCCAAATCCAACGCCAGCATCAGATTTGGAGCCATCAGTATAGATAAAAGTTGATCCTCTATGTTCTTTAACATATTCATTAAAAAGAGACCTGGCTTCTAGGTCTGACATATTCTTCTTATCTCCAATAAAATATTTACAAAAAGATATCTCTGGTAACTTCCATGGAGGCGTTGATGATACCTTGAATGGAAGTACCTTATTTCTAATTATATCCAGACTATTTAATAATCGTTTCACCCGAAAGCCATAAGGTTGAGGAGATTTTGGGTGCAACTCAAAGTATGATGCGTGTCTTACAAGGCTTGCAGTCTGGAAGGCTAGAGAGTTAGGGAGTCTTTGCAATCTAAACCAATACCGAAGAATGGAAGACATTCGGTAAAGGTCTAGAGGTAACTCTCCAGCATCAACAAGGAGACTTGGGATAGGCGAGGTTTTAAAAGCTCCAGTAGACAATCTAATACCTGCATGATGTATCGAGTCTAATATTTTTAACCGGCTTGGGGTGGCTGAAGAATATACCTCATAACCATAACAAATTTTGGAAAAAATCAAGGCCTTGTAAAATTTTAAAATAGTATTGCGGTCTGCCCCCCATGATGTATGGGACAATACTTTTAAGATATTCAGAGCTTCAACACATTTAGCTTTTAGCGCTTTTAGGTGAGAAACCCATGTAAGTCTACAGTCAAATATCAAACCTAAAAATTTGGTTTCCGATACACATGGTATCCGTTGACCTTTAATGTATATATCCGGGTCTGGGTGTACTCCCCGGATACGACAAAAATGGACAATGGTAGTTTTACTTATCGAGAACTTAAAACCATTCATGTCAGCCCACTGGATAATTTTATCAATAGAGAGTTGGATTTTTCTCTCAACCATTGCCATTCTAGTGCCAGCAAATGATATTGAGAGATCATCCACAAATAATGTTGAGAGAACATCCTGGGGAATGGCTGAGGATATCCCATTAATTGTTAGTGCAAAAAGGGTTACACTCAGCACACTACCCTGAGGAACTCCTTCTTCCTGGTACTTACTCTCTGATAGAGTTTCCCCCACTCTCACTTGAAAAACTCTACGTGAAAGAAATGCCTGAATAAACAGTGGCAGCTCTCCTCTCAATCCCAATTCATGAATGGTTTTAAGAATACCATATCTACATGTGGTATCATATGCCTTTTCAAGGTCAAAAAATACTGTAACATGGTGCTGTTTGGAAGCAAAGGCTTCACAAATAGAAGACTCAAGTCGTATCAACACATCAGTCGTTGAGTGCATTTTTCGGAATCCACATTGAATCGGTGATAAAATACCTTTCTTTTCAAGGTACCATATCAGCCTTGCATTGACCATCTTCTCCATGATTTTACATAAACAAGATGTCAATGCAATAGGACGATAGTTTGCTGCTAAAAACTTGTCTTTACCGGGTTTTAAAAAGGCTAAAATAATGGCTAGTTCCCAAACACTTGGGTAACTATGATCATGCCATATTCTATTAATAATGCTTAAAATAAATAGCTTTGTATTAAAATCTACATGTTTAATCATTGCATATGGAATTCCATCGGGTCCAGGGGCTGTATCGTTGCAATGAGCAAGTGCGGAATCAAATTCTCTTTCAGTGAAAGGAGAATTATACAACTCTTCCCTTCTTGTTGCAAAATTTAAAATTTTCTTTTCTTCAGTGCTCCTATACTGGTGACCAGGGGCTCCTTCACACTTGCTGGATATTTTTTGAAAAATGATTAGCCAGGGCATTGCTAACTTCATTTGCTTCAGTTACATACTGGCCATTCACCTTCAACACTGGTGGTGGGTTGGGGGTGAATTTGCCAGCTATCTTTTTTACTTTCCTCCACACAGAAGATGGTGGTGTTCTACTGTTAATGGAGGAAACAAAAGACATCCATGACTGGCGCCTTGCTTCTTTCATGGCACGACGGAACTGTGCTCTACATTTCTTGTACATAGTTAAATTCTCATCAGTTCTGCGTCTACGCAATCGTGTTAAAGATCTTCTTGTGGCTCTGTGGAGTGCAGTTAGTTCTGAAGACCACCACGGGACTGGTCGTCGTTTGAATAACCCTGTTGTTTTGGGAATTGAATTGACTCCTGCTGTATGAAGAGTTCCATTCAGTAGGTCTATGGCATCATCAACACTTTCAAACTGTTCTGCTCTCCCTTCGATTTCACTTAGCTCGGAAAATTTAACCCAGTCTGCCTTGTCTAGATTCCAACGTGGCGATCTTTGCAAAGGCGGACCCTTGTTGGTGTTTATAATGATTGGTGCATGATCACTAGTATGCCAATCATCTAATGTCCTCCAATAAAAATCAAGAAGGCAGTTAGAGCTTGCAATTGAAAGGTCAATGCATGACAAAGTACCTGTCTGAACATGGAAGTGTGTGGGCTCTCCTGTATTAAGGAATCCCACATCCTCATTCTCCACAATTGATGAGATAATATTGCCCCTTGTGTTGGTCAAAACATCACCCCATAAAGGATGTCTACCATTCATATCTCCCAGTAAGAGAAAAGGTTGAGGGAGTTGTTGAATGACCTCTGCTAAATCATCATACAAAATATTATCATTTGGAGGTAAGTACAGAGAGCATATTGTATATTTTCTCCCTATATCAATTTGTACAACAACTGCCTGCAGGGTTGTACGTATAGACATGGGTATTTGGGGAACATCTCGACGAATGTACATGAGACTTCCGCCATGGCTCCCTGCTTGTTGATTATATGGTGTTCTATAGCTAACATACTCTCGAGGACTAGGAGTGTTAGAATCAAGCATACTTTCCTGTAGACATACAATTATGGGGGAATGCTCATGAATTAGGAGCTTAAGTTCTTCTTATTTCGCCCTCAAACCCTGACAGTTCCATTGCAAAATGGAGGAGAAAACTATGGATTATTTCTGGAAGACATCTTGGATGAGGTCTTCCCATTAGCAGTTTTTAATTTAACATTATTACCAGTAGGTTTCTTCAGAGGTGGTCTTGTTATGTTGGGTTTAACGTTGGTGTTTTTCTTTGTATTCTTTTTATCTATTTGTTGAGGTGGATGGTGGACCTCAACTTGAATTTCTGATTTATTCAGTCCATCTTCTGGTTCATTAGAAACATCAACAGACAAAACATCAAATTTATTTGATGTCATAACCTTAACGTTTCTAATGGAGGGTGGAGAGAGAGATGGAGGTCTCTCTCTTTTGCGATTAATAGATGGTGGGATTCGAGGTTTTTGCATCTTTCCCACAACAGGTGCATCAGGTAAGTTAGTCTTAAGTGGAACCTCCATCAGATCAGGCAAGGACATGGCCTGAGAGAGGTTTGTATTACTTTTTGTAATGGGGGCTGAAGGCTCTACAGCAATGGGCAATGACCTAGTGTTAATACACCGTGGTAAAGCCTCAGGAGGTGATATGGTTACCTCGTTATTTGACATTTTGTCAGATAGTATACTTTTTTTTGAGCTATTGGCAGTGCTAGGTTGGTTTGATTTTAATGCCTTAGCATATGTATTTGATTTATTTAATAGTCTTTTGGCATGGGTCACACTTATGTGTTCTAAGTTTGATTTGTTGAGGGCAGCTTCCTCCAACTTATATAGCTCGCAGATCTTGTCTGTGGATTTGTGATTCGAGCTGCAATTTAAACACCTGGCTCCAAGTGCACACTCTCCATGGTAAGATTTGGAGCAAATACCACACATCTTCTCATTTTTGCAAACTTTGGACGGGTGCCCAAATTTAAAACAATTAAAGCATTGCAATGGCTTCTGCTTGAAGGGTCTTACTTTAATCCTTTCGTTCTCGATAATAATATTAAAAGGTACATCAGCATCCTGGAACGTAAGGATTATCATTGATGTACCTGGGACTTCATGAACTTTCCAAACATTTAATGGACACATGGCCAGTATCTCCTCCTCTGTAAAATCATATAGATCTCTGTTAAAAACTACGCCCCTTCCGTAGCTAAAATTTAGGTGGGGTCTATAATAACAAATCCAACTAAAGTTTCAGAGGTTGTTTTCCTTATTACCATAGTCAGTGCGCAGTTATCATTAAATGTATGTATAATTGTGTATGTTTCTGAAATAAATGTATTTAATACCCCTATTATGTTTAGCACCTATATAAAATAAATGGTATTACAGAGTGTCCATGACATCCTACTGTATTAGTTTCTGTATAAAACTGACACAAAGGTAATGTTTACACAATGCCGGTACAGTTTGATGTGTTACTTTCACAGTATCTAGAATTGGCTCTACTGTATACCTAAATATTAAATGGTATGCATCTTTCTCTAATAAATACATTTAGTGTACATGTCATTTGGTTCATCCATGTAAAATAAATGGTATTACCAGTACACATATCATGGTATTTATGGCATTAAGATAGTTTTTGTAAAGTATGGTAATCGATGCTATGGTAGTGTTTACACTAGGCAGATATGTTTAATGAGTAGGTACGGAAATGTACCTTGCGCCGTCAGCTCTTGAGCTACCAGCTACATATACCGTATTCCATGAAAACTTAGGGTAGTCTTACGCAGCAAGCATTGCTCAAAACCTCTTTTTTTAAATGAAATTCAGGGAGGTCATCTTATACAGCCAGTCATCTTATACCCTGGTATATTATTATTATTACTATTATTATTATTATTATTATCATTACTATTAATAGCTAAGCTACAACCATATTTGGAAAAGCAGGATGCTATAAGCCCAGGGGCCCCAACAAGGAAAATACCCAAGTGAGGAAATGAAATAAGGAAAAATGAAATATTTTAAGAACAGTAACAACATTAAAATAAATATTTCTATATAAACTATAAAAACTTAATAAAACAAGAGGAAGAGAAATGAGAGTGCCCGAGTCTACCCTCAAGCAAGAGAATGCTAACCCAAGACAGTGGAAGACTAGGGTACAAAGACTATGGCATTACCCAAGACTAGAGAATAATGGTTTGATTTTGGAGCGTCCTTCACCTAGAAGAGCTGCTTATTATAGTTAAAGAGTTTCTTCTACCCTAACCAAGAGGAAAGTAGCCACTGAACAATTACAGTGCAGTAGTTAACCTCTTGGGTGAAGGATAATTGTTTGGTAATCTCAGTGTTGTCAGGTGTATGAGGACAGAGGAGAATCTGTAAAGAATAGGCCAGACTATTCAGTGTATGTGTATGCAAAGGGAAACTGAACTGTCTTGGGTGAAGGATAATTGTTTGGTAATCTCAGTGTTGTCAGGTGTATGAGGACAGAGGAGAATCTGTAAAGAATAGGCCAGACTATTCAGTGTATGTGTATGCAAAGGGAAACTGAACTGTCTTGGGTGAAGGATAATTGTTTGGTAATCTCAGTGTTGTCAGGTGTATGAGGACAGAGGAGAATCTGTAAAGAATAGGCCAGACTATTCAGTGTATGTGTATGCAAAGGGAAACTGAACTGTCTTGGGTGAAGGATAATTGTTTGGTAATCTCAGTGTTGTCAGGTGTATGAGTACAGAGGAGAATCTGTAAAGAATAGGCCACACTATTCAGTGTATGTGTATGCAAAGGGAAACTGAACTGTATCTATAAAGTTGGTAAAAGCCTAGGACTTTCTAAGTGGATGGTGATGGCAGTAAGTTTAAATATAAAGGACTCAGGGTTGTATACAGTATGAGGAAAAATATAAATTACTTGGAAAATTTGTGATTTGTTCCTACATAAATACAAACATCATCCTTTACTTAGGAGACTCATCCTTAGGTGGGAGGAAGTCCCCTTTTCAACTGGCTGGAAATATAACATGAAAACTCGCAACTCAAGCATCTTGGATGCTTAAGACAGTAATTTCCTTACACCTCATGAATCCATGAGGGCCATTAAAAGGGTTGCACTCGAGCCGGAATCCTCTGTGAAGCAGACCTGAAAAGTAATGGGTCTGCTGATGGTGTTTATGATTATGGGTTTTCATGGCTACATCACATTTCCCTTTTAAGTAATGCGGGGAAAACTCTCTCATGCTTGAGCACAGAATAGCTACAATCAGACTGGGCTTACCTTACTATCGAGTCCAGCTGGCGAGGTCTTTCAATGCTGTACCACAAGAGGAGAAGATTGAAAGGAAAAAAAAATGTTAATCATTCTTTGATTTTGTCCTAGTCTTATACGTAACCTTCGATGTCGACCCGCAGTTACTGGTCTTGTGAGGAGTCAATGTAGATATACCACCTGCTGAGCAACTACAAAAAGCCCTAGGGAGAATGTGTCTAGGGACCTGCGGATCACATCCGGCAGGTAGTGGGCGGTGAACGTCACCTGACGCTTCCACATACCTGGCTGTTGAGGCTTCCACATATCTGACTGGAGAACCTGCATCACAGACAAATTTCTTCTGAAGGCTAGAGAAGTTCTAATGCCAATAACGTCATGAGCTCTAACTCGTGTGCATTCCATGGAAGGTGAAGTGAACATTCGAGAGATCATCTCTCTCAACCAGAACAAGATCATATTCCAGGAGATGACCTTCTTGGATCTCCCAGTACTTACAAAGAGATGCTGCAGGCAAGATCTAACAGGCCTCGTACGATAAATATCTGAAATTGTGCACTGAAGGGCTCTGAGTTTTCACGATGAAATCAGGTATGAAGGAAAGTGAGACCTGGTTCCACCCTTGAATGGGTTGATGTTGAATGAAAGTCTGTGTAGCTCTCTAACGAGCTTAGCCATGATTAAAGTAGAAAAACCGTCTTCAGGGTAAAGTTCTTGTCCGAGGTTCGCCTCAATGGTTTATAGGGTGCTCCCTTCAGGAATGCAACACTTTTATCACATTTCAGGGAGGTAGACTTACCTCATCTGGAGGGCAGGTCTGCTCAAAACTCCAAATAAGCATAAAACTTTCCTCCAAAGAACTGTCTACTCCCATTAGTCTAAGGATTTGACTCAAGGCTGAGCAACAGCCTTTTACCAATGAAATGGAGCAGTTTCTCCTTATGGAGGTAGTATAAAAAGTCTGAAAGCAAATGCAGAGGCTATGAGAGTAGAGATACCTCTCCCATGACACCAACCACAGACATTTGCTGCACTCTCTATCAAGATAAGCCTTTTTCAGAGAAGATATACTGAATAACCTTCATGCATGAAGATGAAGGGATCCCAATGCACTGAGCATAAGGCTGATGTAGAAGTTCCAGGAAAGCTGAAAATTCTTTTGAAGTCTTTGTTAGGAAGAGCAGCAGGTTTGGGTACCACTCCATCTGTGGCCACTTTGGAGTTACCAACTTTAACACAGAACCAGATTCGGAGTGTCTTTTACTTAGTTCAGGGATCTTTGCAGTAGGCAGGACGGTGGAAAAGCATATGCGTCAAAGACATCCATGAGTGCTGGAACACATCCCTGAATACTGCTCCTGGGGCTGGAACGCGAGAGTAGTAGATCGGGAGCTTGTCGTTCAGTGACGTCGCAAAAAGGTCTACTGTCGGAGAACCTCACAAAGTCAGGATCTGATGTCATAAAGACCATTCCGTGTTGACTACTGTATCTGTGTCTTAATGCTCAACTTATATGCTACCCCATTCCTTTTGCCCAAGATGAAAAGGGCCGACTTCGCTAACGCATTGAGTTCTGCCTAGCAACCCAACCCCGTGGGCATGCTCCGAAGAGCAATGCTCAGTAGAAGGAGAGTTCCTGGAAGGGTGAGGGTAATCTGCTCACAGAACAGATGCTAAAGAGGCTGGACCAAGATCATTCTATACAGGTGACACGACGACGACCAGAAACTCCTGCAGATGCCGGTGGGGCGATGACCACTGGAGGGCGTTTGGAAGCAAGGAATTACTGAAGCTTCCCCTCCGAAGGGGAACCTTGGATGACCAAGGAGGGCCACAGTATAAGAAGAATGTCAGACCTCTGAAACATAGAAGACTCCCCTGAGGAGGAGGAACTGCCATTTCGTCAGGGGAAACGGACGGATCTCCCTGCCCCAGGGATTACCCTAAGGTTAAAGGGGCACCACTCTTATTCAATTGATCCCCAGATGAAGCCAACGGAGAACAGTCAGACGGAAGAGCACCGGGATGGAAGAACCTGTCTGGGCCTTCTTCGACTTCGAGGATGACCCGGAAGGAAAAGAATCTCTCTTAGGCTTCTTCTTCCTCCTCCGGCCATACTTCTCCCACTGGGAGGATGGCCACTTCTAACAATAATTACAAGGACACTTGTGGGTAAGTATGCTCTTGGCATTGAATACACAACTGATGAGTATCTCAATCAAGGGTACTCTTAAAAGTAATGCAGGTCTTCGGTGCAACATGAAGACACAACTGATGAGTGTCTTAATCAAGGGTACTCTTAAAAGTACTGCAGGTCTTGGGTGGCACTCTCTGACATTTCCACATAACAGGGGGCCTCCTCGATGAAGCCTATACTAAAGCAAACACTCAGGAAAAGAAAGAGATATAAAGAATTTGTAAAATTCTGTCAAAAATAGTTCCAGCCACTGGGAGATGTGCACTCACTGACAGCTGAAATCTAAGTAAGTTGCGAGTAAGTCAGCAGAGGGCGAAGGTGGGGGGTTGTTGGTCGCATCCCCGCTACCAATAGATAACAACCTATTGGTTGTTGACATCTTGTTATAATTGTAAATCCCATATTCCAACTTCACAATTATCTCCACGTCTAAGTAAAGGACTATGGTTTATATTCCTGTTGGAATAACCCAATTTTAATTTTCCAGTCACAATACAAAATAAATACTTTCCTTTCATCAATTGTAAAAATGAACTTGCATAATAAGTATTACTATACTAGTCCTCTTAATAAATAGGGTGCACTTTAGAGCAAAGTGTAATATGCTACTCTATATTTGAAACATTGATAAATAGCCACCACCCACCCTGCACATGCGCGCACACACACACACACACACACACACAGAGAGAGAGAGAGAGAGAGAGAGAGAGAGAGAGAGAGAGAGAGAGAGAGAGAGAGAGAGAGATTGATTGTGTTATACTTTCACTCACTCAGTCATTTCAGATATGGAAAATGTATCACAAAAATGACAAATTCGGAGATAACTTGTATTTTTCCTAACCATACAAACCTTAGCTATTTACATAGGGGTATTACTTTCGGCGTAGCTGAAAGGCGAGCCATTAGATTTTTAACAAAGGTTAACTACCCTCTCGCTAGCTAGCGAGGGGGTAGGGGAGGGGTAGCTTGCTACCCCTCCCCCTCCCACACACCGGTGAAATGCCTCACTTCGCATAGAGGTAGGACTTGCCTTGGGGGACAGGGCAGGCGGGCAAATATGTGTAAATAGCTAAGGTTTGTATGGTTAGGAAAAATACAAATTATCTCAGAATTTGTCATTTGTTCCGTAACCGAAATACAAACCACGCTATTTACATAGGGTGACATACCCCTTAGGAAGGGCGGAAAGTCCCCAGCCTACTGGCTTTGGCTTTACCCGGGGACTCAGAATCCGAGTGAGCAGCACTTCGAGAAAAAGTGTCCCTGCACCTCGCAAGTTCCTTGCTCCGCAAGGAACGTGCGGCCTACATAAGCTTGTATGTGGAGGGAAGAAGTGTGACTTGTCCTAGTAAGTCGATCTGAAGTCCTTCAGCTGGAATTCTAGGTTAGGACGTTCCCAATACCACCTCGTCAGGGTATGGGGGACGCGACAGTATTATCTTAATACTAGGGACACAAGGAAGCATGGTTTACCTGCAGAGGTTTGAGGTCAGCTATGCAGAGAACCCAGGATGCTGCTTTCCCCAGGAGAGGGGAGGATGAAGAAAGAAGTAAGGGCCAGACATACTTCTTCCGTTCATGCAGTCTAAAACCGGGGTAACAATTCCCTCAACCTTCTGCTACCTGTCCAATAAGGAGCCTGAGGTTAGACCAGCTGTTGTGTAGCCACCACAGGGTAATAGAAAATGTATCAAGACTCCTGTGGGTCACATCCTGCAGGTAGTGGGCTGTGAAGGTCATTAGACGCTTCCAGACTCCAGCTTGTAGCACCTGCGTCACAGAGTAGTTCCTCTTGAAGGCCAGGGACGTTGCGATGTATCTGACATCGTGTGCTGTAAGGCGAAGTGACGGAGGAGGGTATGGATTCAGGTCGTGATGAATGACCCTTGAATCCGGGCTGAAAAGGCATTCTTGGTGACCCTCCTATGCGTCCTTCCTGTGCTCCCAAACTGGGCTTGCACGTGAGGACGAACTGCAGCTGTTCTTAAAGATAACCCCTCCGGTTCCTTACTGGGCAAGAAGGAGAAGGTCTGGGTCATCTGTTACAGAACGGAGACTCGAAATCTTGAAGGAGTCGAACCGAAGGTCCGGGACTCCAAGATTCTGAGTCTAGTAACCAACTCAGGGACGAACCTGAATGTTACCTCCCCCTATCCTCTTGAAAGGGCGACGTCGTACGAGAGACCATGAAGACTGCTTACACGCTTGGCCGAGGCCAGAGCGAGCAGGAGCACCGTCTTCCAAGACGGGCGACGATTAGAGGCCTGACGTAATGGTTCGCAAGGAGATCTCTTAAGAGTCTTAAGAGCCCGAACCATGTTCCATGGAGGAGGTCTCACTTTCGACTGGGGGCAGGTAAGTTCGTAGCTTCGTATGAGTGAAGAAAGATCCAGCGGGGAGGAAATGTCTATTCCTTTCAGCCTGAAGGCCAGGGTAAGGCTGAGCGATAGGCTCTCACCGCCGAGAGCGAAAATCGTATTTCCTCCCCCCGATAAACAATAACTCCGTTATTGCTGGAGTAGAGGCATCAAGGGGAGAGATACCTCTCCCATGACACCAACCACAGAAAACACTCTACTTCGCCTGGTAGACCCCTGCGGATGACTTTCGCAGGTGTCGAGAACTCCGCTCCGCGACTTGTTGCGGAGTGCCTCTTTGTGAAGAGGTGCTAGATAGTCTCCAAGCGTGAAGCCGAAGCGATGCTACGGCTTGTGGTAGATGTTGCAGTGTGGTTGTTTGAGTAGCCCGTGTGGTGGGAGAAGCTCTCCCAGGAGTTCCGCCAGGGGATGCAGAAGGTCCGGAAACCGTTCTGCATGATATTGCAGCGGAGCCCTCAGGGTCATCGATAGGTTGACCGACATTCTGGTCTCGTTGAGCCCCCATCTCAACAGACAAAATGGTGGAAAGACGTAGGCGTCGATGTTGTCCCCCCATTGTAGGAAGGCATCTTGCCAAAGAGTCTTGGGGTCTGAGACTGGGGAGGTAGTACAGCGGCAGCTTGAAGTTCAAGGCTGTCGCGAACAGGTCCCCCAGGTCAGGACTTTGTTGGCTACTAGGGGCAAAACACCCCCAGGTACTCTCTATCTGTGAGGCTCTGCTCAGATTGTCGGAGAGCACATTCCTTTGCCCGGAATGAAGCGAGCCGAAAGTGGTATTGAGTGGACTCCGGTTCATCTCAGTATCTCTACTGCAAGATGCGAATGTTATGAAAATGTACCTCCCTACTAGTTGAAATACGCCACTACCGTGGCGTTGTCGCTCACGGAGTGGCTCACCAGGGTCTGTTGGAACTGTTGAAGGGCCAGACTACGGCCTTCAATCCTTCTGGTTCTAACCATATGCCTGTTTCAGAACATGCCCCCCCCCCCCTCTTCTTTGACGAGTCCGAGAACAGCATCAAATGCGGGGGAAGGACGAGAAGATCCACTCCCTTGCAAGAGGTTTCCGTAGGTCAACCACCATTGCAGGTCTAATCGTTTCGCTGGTCCCCTAGGGACCCGAAAGTCCGGTGAATCGTTGCTTTGATTCCACCGGGACTTGGGCCGCCAATACAGGGATCTTATCCTGAGGTGACCGTTCAGAACTAGACGGGTCAAGGAGGAAAGGAGACCTAGGAAGCGTAACCAAGATTGGGCTGAAAGCTCTCCTCGTCTGAGGAAAGGTTCTGAGACTCTCCTCAGCCTTGCTATACAGTCATCTGATGGGAAGGCTTGGAGATAGGAGTCAATATCATGCCTAGATATCCCAGATGTTGAGATAGAAGCAGAGAAGACTTCTTGAGAATTACCATGATCCCTAGATCTTAGTAAAGTCCCGGAAGCTTGTCTTGGTGTCGAAGAAGGGTCAATTCCGAGACTACCGGAGTTAGCCAGTCCTCCAGGAAGCGAAGGAGGCGGAAGCCTGCTCCTGAGTGGCCATGAAGATATCAGGGTGAATCTTCTGGTGAAAACCTGCGGTGCTGTGGAGGGATCGCAACACAGCATCTTGAACTGGTACATCTGTTGTCTAGGCTGAATTCCAAGTGCTTCCTGGAAGACGGATGGAATGGGATCTGGAAGTACCCGTCCTTCCGATCCAGTGCATATGAAGTCTTGTGGTCTCACTACAAGTCTGATCGATTCTGCTGTTCCACGCTGAACGAAGTTTGTTCGACAAACTTGTTCAGAGCTGAGCGGTCGATGACGGGACTCCAGCCTTCAGATGCTTTCCTTACAAGAAAGAGTCGACTGAAGAAGCCAGGGGGGGGGGGAGCCATCAACGACCCTTTGGAGGGCATCCTTCTAGAGCATGGCCTCTTCTGCCCGAAGGGCTAGCCCCTTTGCCGATCCCATGGCATAGAAGCTCAGCGACACTGGATTCGCTGTCAGTGGAGGTAGAAATGTTAAGAACGAGACGCGATATCCTTGGCTAATCACGGAGATTGTGCAGGAATCGGCCCCGGGATGCTGCTATCTGAAAGCGTAACTTTAGGCATCCCCCCAGTGGGAAACCTGCAGGGGGGTTGCCAATCCTAGTGTTTGCGGCCTCGGCCGCTCCCTCTAGGATTATTCCCTCCCCGGGAGGACTTCCCGTCCTTCTTGTCCCTGACAGGAGGGGGCTGCTGTTTGGACACCTTGTCTTAGCTGCCGGAGCCAGTTCCGATGGCCTAGGCTGACGAGGCTGTATGTTGAGGCGCTGGAGGCTTGCGGGGGCTGGATGTAAACGCCTTTGGAGGAGTGAATCGTGATTCGACTTTCTCCACATTTCAGCTGTCCATTTCCCCGTCTTTGGGCTCGAACAAGCTCTTTCCAAGGATGGAAGAGTGTCTGAGTTTGCCGACATCCACAGTTGGGACTTCCGAGAGGAACTTCTCGGTCACTGCATCTCAATGCTTCAACATCGAGTTTGTCCGCAAGTTCGAAACTTGGCGTCGGAAAACGATGGTGCTTGTGCCCGAGAGGAGGAAAGTTCCCATGATCTTCCTGGAGCTTCCTTGTACAAATCCTTAGCTCGCAATCGGAGAGGGAAATCCCTGGTAAGCCCCTTCCACTGAATGGTGGAGAGGAAGAGCTAGACCAGGCACCCCCATTTGATGGGGACTGCCTGAAAAGAAGGAGAAGAACGTTGCCCAGACACTTCTGAAGATTCTTCCTGCTCTTGCACGCGCCATGCTTTGCGTTCACAGGGTGAAGATCGTGACGATGATGATCTGGAAATACGCGCTCCAGAAAGCTCGCCAGGTTGCCCGTGTCGCGAAACCCGGTGGGAATCGCGATCGAGAGTGCCCTGGCGCTCGCGCGATGATACAATCGATGGTTCAAGCGCGGGCGAACGTGGGCGCGCGGGCGTTGGTTCGCGCGCAGGCGAACGTGGGTGCGCATGCGCGCGGCTAGAAGAATCAGCGAGGGTGTAGAACCAATGATGAGGTTGCGCGCAAGGACGGGCACAGGAGACTCTCGTGAGCGCGCGGGCGCGCAGAGACTAGTGAAGATCGTCGGCGAGGAGGTTAAGGAATAATCTTCTTGCCCGCGCCCAGATCTGGTAGATCGTGGGCGTGAGGGTGAACATTGGCGCGCATTGCGCACGTCAGGAAAGGGCGCGCATATGTGCGCTGGCGTACTGAGAAGGAACAATCTCATTGCCTGCGCCCAGATCCGGAAATCGTGGGCGCGAGGGGGAACGTTGGCGCGCATTTGCGCACATCAGGAAGCGCACAGATGTGTGCTGGCGAGCAGGGAAATCGTGGACGTTCAGGAGACCGTTGGCACCCATGGCGCGTGGCAGAAAAGGGAGCGCAGGTGTGCGCCCAGATCCGGAGATCGAGGGCGCGAGGGCGAACGTTGGCGCGCATTG
This sequence comes from Palaemon carinicauda, assembly GCF_036898095.1. Classification (NCBI taxonomy): domain Eukaryota; kingdom Metazoa; phylum Arthropoda; class Malacostraca; order Decapoda; family Palaemonidae; genus Palaemon; species Palaemon carinicauda. The sequence goes on from NC_090747.1 coordinate 67,521,555, forward strand.
CGCACATCAGGAAAGGGTGCGCCCTATGTGCGCTGGCGAGCAGGCGATCGTGGGCGTTCAGGAGACCGTTGGCGCCCATGGCGCGTAGCAGGATAGGGCGCGCAGACGTGCACTGGCGAGCTGAAGAGAGCTGGCGCACAGAAGGTCTCAGGAACACAGGTGAGCGCTGGCGCGCAGGAGGGCACTGACGATCAGAAGATCTACGGCGAGACTCAGCTACAGGAGATCGTGGTGCACAGCAGGCTAGAGCGCTACTATGCGCGAGCGCGCAGGAGATCGTTGGCGCGCAGGTAAAACCTGGCACTTAAGGGACTTACCCACATTGTGGAATAAGCCCCTTTGCCCCGAAGGGACCGGAGCACGTTGGAAACGAGGTGCGTTGGCGCCCACTGCGCATCTGCGTCCAGGAACGGAGATGAAGACTAGAAGGTCTGGCAGGAGTCAGAGATCGCGAACGATCTTCCGAGGGTCACAGAAGCAGTTGCAACGGTCGGTACTCGTCGAGGACGATCCTCTGAGGAGAGCGTCGAATGAAGATGAAGACGACCTCGGACAGGAGCACCATCCTCAGTCCTCCGAAGAGGAGTCTCTGATAGTGAACTCCCCCGAGGGGAAGAATCACTTGCAGGAGAGACCGTTGGCATCAGCTGCCCCCGAAAGGAACTGAGCCCTCAGCAACAACAGCAACAACAGCAACAACAGCAGGAGGAGTCCTCCAAAGAGGAGTCTCTGTGGTAACTCCCCCGAGGGGGAGAAGCACTCACAGGAGAGACCGTTGGCATCAGCTGCCCCCGAAGGGGACTGAGCCCTCAGCAACAACAGCAACAACAGCAGGAGGAGTCCTCCGAAGAGGAGTCTCTGTGGTGAACTCCCCCGAGGGGGAGAAGCACTCGCAGGAGAGACCGTAGGGCTCAGCTGCCCCCCAAAGGGGACTGAGCCTTCAGCAACAACAGCAACAACAGCAGAAGGAGTCCTCCGAAGAGGAGTCTCTATGAGTTTCCTCCCTCGCGAACGAGAGAGGTAAACACTTCGTAGAAGAGACTGAAGATGGAGCCCATAGGGCCGATGGGTCAGCAAGTGACCTAAAAATAGAGCAATCCTCCGAAGAGGGGCTCCTGCAGCTGCTCAGCCCCTTGAGCGTAGCTGCAGGTGCGACCGCTCAGCACCAAGAGCATAGTCGCAAGAATTCCATGGTCCGGGCTTGCAACCGCTCAGCCCCTTGAGCAAGGTTACAAAAGCGGTCGCTCCGCACCAAGAGCATAACCGCCGGAGGACCAGGAACAAATAATAATAATAATTAAGGTAAGAGAAGTTCCCCCCAGAAGGGAAAAAAAACTCAAACCTGGGCAGGGAACTCCCTCGGAAGGGAAGTTACCCACCCAAGGAGGCGAACCTCCTGAGAGTTCTAAGATGAACTGAAGAGCTGTCAGTTGTCACGGGAGAACTTCCAGGAGAAGGAGACACTCCCCTGACGAAGTCCTATAGAGGAGGCAGCAACAGCAGACTCCCCAGGCCCCAACAAGACAGCTCTGCTTCGTCGTCACATTAGGCAAACGAAAAAACTAAATCGTTAACTGTGAAAATAAAAAAAAAAGTAATTAGTTAACATTCATTCCCCCGGGGAGACTCCGAAGAGGAACCCCGAGGGAAAAGAACACAAGAATTACACAACAGGCATGTTCCCTCATCCCCCACTTACACTCACGGGGAAGGGGGAAGGGCGGAGAACTGTAACAAAAACAGAATTATAACATTATAATTATGTAATTCAATTAAGAATGTTCACTAAAAGTAAGAACGAAAAACCCCGAAGGGAAGTGTTCTACAAAAAAGCTGAAAAGTTAACGAATACAATTAGATTTCATAAAAAAAAAATAATTGAGATAAAATGAACGGCGTAGCAGCTCCACCCGTACGGGAAGGAAGCTACCGTAGTACGTAGTAAAGGTAGTACGTAGTAAAGGTAGTACGTAGTAAAGGTAGTACGTAGTAAAGGGTGAACGACCTCGAGAGAGAGAGAGAGAGAGAGACCGTAGTCAAACTACACTCTCAAGTTTCCTTCGCTGAAACCCACATTCCCCGTAGGAAAGGAGGAGCAGCGGAGAAACAATAAGTCCAGCGATTACGACTCTCCACAGTGCCCGAGGAAGGAGCCGAAGGAAGAACCGAAGGACCAAGGAAGAGATCGCGATCCATGAAATTACACCGTGGTGGCCTGACTGCCGGGCGGACTACACGGTGATATCGTACACTACACATACACAGCACGAACACTGAAGAGGAAACTTACTGATTTCTATACTCAAATATATACATAAACATGACAATATGTTTACATATATATTGAGTATAAGAAAAGTAAGTAATTACGTAAAGACAAAACATTAAATGGCTGCCATGCGAGGACGGGAACAGAGACGTCTGTTCGTCGTCCGAGCCAAAAGCGAAGTGGGGCATTTCACCGGTGTGTGGGAGGGGGAGGGGGTAGCAAGCTACCCCTCCCCTACCCTCTCGCTAGCTAGCGAGAGGGTAGTTAACCCTCGTTAAAAATCTAATGGCTTGCCTTTCAGCTATGCCGGAAGTAATACCCCTATGTAAATACCGTGGTTTGTATTTCGGTTACGGAACAAATGCAGAATAAACAAAGATAAATTGGAAATGCAATAATAAAAATCAGTAAAACTATCCTACTTTATTAACCAACCTTGAAATCAGACTCCCAAAGTGCTCATAGATTAGTTATTAGAATATGAAAATACAAAGCAAACTTTGTAATAAACCAAACATACTACTACCCACATAAAAACACGCGGTTAGTAACCGAGTCTTACAAGTCCTACCTGGTAAAAGCTTAGCCTGTGGGAAGAAATAAGCATACTGCTTTTCAACCCGTGATAAGTACTCATGCGGAGATAATGGTAGATCAAGAGATTTCACAATAGCTTCTGCAAGTTCTATACCCACCCTCCCCATTAATGGACATTTTATTTCCCAAGTGTAAACTTTCCCATAAGTATCTACAACAGCCTGAGTCGATTCTGAATACAGTTTCTCAGTGTCTGAAAATATAACAAAAAGAAAATATAACAATTTACAGTATTCTTAAGTTCTTGTAAATCCCCCATTCTCATTCCATACACAAAAGCATACACCAAAAATTTTTCCTTTAATCAAGATTATAAAATGCAACATGAAAGACTGCCATATAGACTTTTGATATGAGCTTTTGAGATAGGGTAATCACAAAATTTTTCAGAGAAAAAATCCCATAATTCAAGTGTTAAAAAACTTTATCATCAAGTATCCAAAACTATATACTGTATGTAGTTAAATTAGCTGTAAATGGTAACAAAGAAAAAGGAAAACAGTCAAGAACATTTAAACTAGCCATCTGCAAACCTCGTGGGAAAAATGGGGGAATTTTACCTTTAGACTTCAGTATTTGATAAAAAAAACACTTATTATCTGTCTAGACAGGGTATAACTCTACCAATTCCTTAAGTAGTAATTCATAATGTCAAACAAGAAAAAAATGGTGGTTGGTAGGATGATGATATAAAGAAATTCAAATAATAAATGTATACAATAGTTTACAGTGCACATAAACACTTGTCAATCAGGAGTAACATCATTTAGTTGAAATAACAATAACTATGTACTCAACTCCTTTTAAAACTTAGCTTCTAATTAACCACTACCAGAAATTCTGACCTTTTTATAATAAATGTATACAATAGTTTACAGTGCACATAAACACTTGTCAATCAGGAGTAACATCATTTAGTTGAAATAACAATAACTATGTACTCAACTCCTTTTAAAACTTAGCTTCTAATTAACCACTACCAGAAATTCTGACCTTTTTAATGCCGTTATTCAATGCCTCGACCTCATGGCCAGATTTATATATTGAACTATGCTTGCATTTTGCCAGAGAAACCAGTTGATTGCTACAAGATATGCTACACCCATACTAGGTAAAGCGAGAGAATTCAAGGAAGAAAGCCAGCATGATTAATAATCTTGGAGGATTATTCTGATAAATGCTGGCCTAAAGAGCTTCATGAAATATTGAAATACGCTGAAACAGGGATTACCAGGTCTGAAAGGGTAAAGGCATCATGCTATGTGTAACCCATAAACTGCATCAAAATGATATTTTCATATTAAAATAAATTTTTGAATATACTTACCCGGTGGATATATATGTAGCTAACGTCTCCAACAGTCAGCAGATTCAAAACTCGCGGGCGATCACAGTGCTGTGTTGCTGGGTGTACACTAGCAGCACCACACGGCAGGATACTATCACTATTCCCAAATTCTCCAGTTCTTCTCAGCCCGTAGGGTCTCTAGAGGGGCGGAAGGGTTGGTATTAATTATATATATCCACCGAGTAAGTACTATATCAAAAAATTTATTTTAATATGAAAATATCATTTTTAAATATTTAACTTAGCCAGTTGATATATATGTAGCTGATTCACACCCTTGGTGGAGGGTAAGAGACCAGCATTAAACACTGTAGGAATATAAGCTCAAGAGTTTTGACATTAAAAACAAACTTAAGTATTAGTACCTGATAAGGAAGCTGACTTTGATGATACTCTGCCTCATTAGTCCGCTATCCTTATGAAGCCCAGCGATCCACTCAGGGGGCTGAAAGACCTCTAGGAGCTGTCATATCTAGGGTGAACACCCCTATAACAGGACCTCAACAATACCATTGATCTGGGCGTTCTCAAGAAACAAGTTTGACCACCCGCCAAATCAAAAGATTGCGGAAGACTATCTCAGTCTCCACATACAAACCAAAAAACAATAGTTTCAAGAGAAGAAAAAAGGTATTGGGATTAAGGGAATGTAGTGGTAGAACCTTCACCCACTACTGCACTCGCTGCTACGAATGGTCCCAACGTGTAGCAGTCCTCATAAAGAGTCTGGACATTCTTTAAATAATGTGAAGCGAACACAGATTTACTCCTCCAAAAGGTTGTGTCCATAATACTTCTAAGGGATCTATTTTGCTTGAAAGCCACTGACGTTGCCACTGCTCTGACTTCAAGAGTCTTAACTTTCCATAAACTCAGGTCATTCTCACTTAAGTGAATGTGGGCCTCTCTAATTAAAAGTCTAACGAAAGATGACAAGGCGTTTTTCGACATTGGTAAGGAGGGCTTTTTGACTGAACACCATAAAGCCTCTGAATTACCTCGTAACGTTTTGGTTCTGTCCAGATAAAATTTTAGCGCTCTTACAGAGCACAAGACTCTTTTAATTTCATCACCAACCATATCCGACAGGTTGGGAATCTCAAACGATTTAGGCCATGGATGAGATGGTTGTTCATTTTTGGCTAAGAAACCAAGCTGTAAAGAGCATACTGCCTTATTGGAGCAGAAGCTGATACAGTATTCTTGCTAAAGGCATGCACTTCACTTGCTGTAGCAAGGCTCACTAAAAAGAGAGTTTTGAGAGTAAGGTCTTTGAGGGAGGCTGAGTGTAGAGGCTTAAATCTCTCAGACATGAGAAACTTAAGGACCACATCCAAGTTCCAAGCTTGAGTAATGATTTGACGCTCCTTGGAAGTCTCGAAAGACTTGAGAAGGTCTTGAAGATCTCTATCATTAGACAAATCCATATTTCTGTGTCTAAAAACTGCAGCTAACATGCTTCTGTAGCCTTTAATAGTTGAGGCAGAAAGGATACGGTTATTCCTAAGATGAAGCAGGAAGTCCGCGATCTGTGCTACAGTGCTATCGGATGAGGAAACAGAGGAAGACTTGAATCAATCTCTAAATACCTCCCATTTGGATTGGTAGATCCTGATGGTAGAGGATCTCCTTGCCCTCGCAATCGCTCTAGCTGCCTCCTTCGAAAACCCTCAAGCTCTAGAGAGTCTTTCGATTGTCTGAAGGCAGTTAGACAAAGCACGAGGAGGCTTTGATGGAATCTTTTTATGTGAGGTTGACGAAGGAGATCCATCCGCAATGGTAAACTTCTTGGAACGTCCACCAGCCATTGATGTACCTCGGTGAACCATTCCCTTGAGGGACAGAGGGGAACAACCAACGTCAACCTGGTCCCTTCATGAGAGGCGAACTTCTGAAAAACCTTGAGAAGGATCTTGAATGGAGGAAAGGCATAAATCTCCAGGTGAGACCAGTCCAGTAAGAACGCGTCTATGTGGACTGCCTCTCGATCTGGAACTGGAGAGCAATAAGTAGGAAGCCTCTCTGTCAATGATGTCGTGAACAGGTCTATGGTAGGTCGACCCCAAATCCTCCATAGTTTCTCCCACACATCCTGGTGAAGCGTCCACTCCATGGAGATGACCTGTCCTCTTCTGCTGAGACAGTCCTCTATAACATTCTTTTCTCCTTGAACAAATCTCGTAAGAAGGGAGATGTTTCTTTCCCTTGACCAAACTAGGAGATCCCTTGCAGTGACGAAAAGGGAGTGAGAGTGGGTCCCTCCTTGCTTTGAGATATAGGCTAACACCATGGTATTGTCCGAGTTCACCTGCACCACCTTGTTCCGAATAAAACTTTCAAAACTTTTCAAAGCCAGATGGACCGCCATAAGCTCCTTGTGATTTAAATGAAGCTTCTCCTGATCTTTGGACCAAAGACCTGAGCATTCTAGTCTATCCAGAGATGCTCCCCAACCCAAGTCCGAAGCATCTGAGTACAACACATGGTCTGGGTTCTTGGGGGCAAGCGAGAGACCCTCTCGACGTCTGAGGTTGTTGTCCCACCACTTCAGACATGTCTTGATTGAGTTCGAGAGAGGAATGGAAATCGCCTCCAAGCCCTTCTCCTTGTTCCAATGTTGGTTGAGATGAAACTGGAGAGGGCGAAGGTTGAGCCTTCCCAGGGAGACAAACTGTTCTAGTGATGAAAGAGTTCCCAGGAGGCTCATCCACACTCTTACAGAACAACTGCTCTTCTACTGAAATTAATGAATTTTTAACAGGGCTTGTTCTAACCTTGTGGGCGATGAAAAAGCCCGAAAAACTCGACTCTGTATCTCCATCCCCAAATAAAGAATAGTCTGGGACGGAGTCAGTTGTGACTTCTCTTTGTTCACAAGAAGACCTAATTCTTTGGCTAGGTCCAATGTCCATACGAGATCCTTCAGACAGCGGTTTAATGACGACGCCCTGATTAACCAGTCGTCTAAATAAAGGGAGGCTCTGATTCCCGACGAATGTAGGAAGCTCGCTACATTCCGCATGAGCCTTGTAAAAACTAGAGGAGCAGGGCTGAGGCCGAAGCAAAGAGCTCGAAACTGGTACACTTCTTTCCCGTACATGAACCTTAGATAACGTTGAAAGATTGGATGGATCGGGATATGGAAGTACGCGTCCTGGAGGTCGAGAGAGACCATCCAGTCGCCTTCCCTTACTGCTGCTAGAACAGATTTGGATGTTTCCATCGTGAACTTTGTTTTTAAAATGAACACGTTGAGTGCACTCACATCTAGCACTGGTTTCCAACCTCCTCTGTTCTTCAGAACCAGGAAGAGAGGGTTGTAAAAGCCTGAGGATTGATGGTCCAAGACCTTCACCACCGCCCCCTTCTCTAATAAAAGAGACACCTGATGTTGTAAGGCCTGTCTCTTTGCTTCCTCTCAATACCTGGGAGAGAGGTCTATTGGAATTTGTACAAGAGGAGGTTTCCTTAAAAAAGGGATTTTGTAACCCTCCTTCAATAAAAGGACAGACCATTGGTCCGCTCCTCTTCTCTCCCATGCTTGCCAGAAGTTCGTCAATCTGGCCCCTACTGCTGTCTGAAGCTGTGGACAGTCAGACTCTGCCATGGCTGGATCTGGACCCCCTTCTCTTACCTCGTCTTCCGTCAGAACGAGAGGTGCCTCTGTTGGAGGCTCTGCCACGAAAGGGAGGAATGAATCTTGAAGCTGGCGTATCTAACTTGTTTTTGATACTGGAAAAAGATGAAGGCAAAACTTTGCGGGCTGTTTTGGCCACTAAATCATGCGTATCCTTCAACGCAAGAGATGACACAATATCTTTGATAAGGTCTTGAGGAAAAAGAGCACGTGATAAAGGAGCAAACAGGAGCTCCAACTTCTGGCATGGAGTAACTCCCAAAGAAAGGAATGACCACAAAGATTCCCTCTTCTTTAAAACTCCTGCAGTAAAAACAGCCGCAAGCTCGTTTGAACCGTCCCTTATAGCCTTGTCCATACAGGACATAATCTGGATGGCAGCATCATTGTTAGAAGGAGACACCTTCTTACTTAAGGCCCCCAACGACCAATCCAAAAAATTAAAAACTTCGAAAGCACGAAATACTCCTTTCAGCAGATGATCAAGCTCTGAAGAAGTCCACAAAATCTTGGAGCGTCTCATGGCTAGACGACGAGGAGAGTATACCAGGCTTGAGAAGTCTCCCTGGGCAGAGGCAGGCACTCCAAAGCTGAGAACTTCTCCCGTGTCATACCAGATGCTCGAACGAGAAGCTAGTTTAGAAGGAGGAAAAGCAAAGGAAGACTTTCCCAGACTTCTCTTGGTTTCCAACCAGTCTCCCAGCAAGCGCATGGCCCTCTTGGAAGATCGAGAGAGCACTAACTTCGTATAAGAAGGGGTAGAAGCAGTCATGCCTAAAGTAAATTCTGAAGGCGGCGAACGGGGAGCAGCAGTCACAAAATGAGTCGGAAAAACTTCTCTAAAAACATTCATAATTTTCTTAAAATCAAGGGATTGTTGGACAACTCTATGTTCTTCCTCTTCTGACAGGATCTCCAAATGTGCATTAGTTGAAAGAGGATCATCAACTTCCTCTTCAGAGAGAACTTCATCCAATAAATGAGAAAGTGAAGTCATAGCATGTCTCGAGGGTAAAGCTTGACAGCCTACATCGACTTGTATCTGAGAAGCAGTTAAGGCAGGAGGGTCGACGTCACATCGTGACTGCAGCGACTGACGTTCGACGTCACGTCATGACTGCAGTGACTGACGCTCGACATCACGTCATGACTGCGGTATCTGCAGCTCGACGTCACGTCGTGTCTGCGGTGACTGACGCTCAACGTCACGTCGTGAATGCAGTGATTGTAGCTCGAAATCACAGTTAGACTTAGAGGACCGACGCTCAACGTCACGTCGAGATTTACGCTCTGAATCTCGCTTAACAGCAAAGCTAACACTTGGGTTAACGTCAGCGTGACGTAAAGCTTCACGCTTAGATGGTTGAAGACCTGATTCACGCTTATCAGAACCGTGACCAATTGCAATTAAAGGTTCCTGTCGAATAGGAGCATAACCGTAATCCTGCATTAAGACGGACAGATTAGACTGCATGTCCTGCAATACACTAAAATTAGGATCGGTAACACTCGGAACAGACCGTGACGTCGGGAACGTCTGTTCATGAACGTCATCACAAACCGGAGTTTCAGCACTCCGGTCACGTCTGGAACGACCAGATAACACAACGGAAACGTGACTCTTAGAAGGGGCCTCCAGAGCCACAAAACTTGACTTTAAATAAGAACGTTTAATAGGCGAACCTTCGTCTGAAGAAGGAATACGTTCCGGGCTGCTCCAGTGACTACAGCCAGGACGTTGACTTTGTTCTGAAGGAACTAACTTTCTTTTCAGAGGCCTTGAAACCTGACGCCAGGATTTCTTGCTAAAATAAGCGTCATCGGATGACGAGGAGAACCTAGTCTCACCTCTTTTATGGTAAGGACGTGCTTGAGGAGCAACGTCTGCAACCTTTGAGGGAACGTCTGTTCGTTGTTTTACACTTATTGCTCCCTTTGGTCTTGTGACATTCCTTCTCCCAGGGGTTGGGGAGCTTGAAAGAGGTCTCGGACTGGGTGAGCGGCAAGTACGAACAGACGAACCCTCCGCATTAACACTGAACACATTTTTACCACTTTTCACATTAACACTTTCACTTTTTAAAAATTTGACGTCGGACATAAGCTGGTTTCTGTCCGTAGCCAGCGATTCGACTTTTGCGCCCAAAGCATGAACAGCCTTCATCATATCTTTAAGTGAAGGTTCGTTAGTGCAAATAGGGGGTTCTGAAACTACCACTACAGGGGCAGGAAAAGGTACAGGGGCATGGGAAGAGGAAAATTCTTGAGAACAAGAAGAGCTTTTTCTTACCCTATCTCTCTCAAGTTTACGAGTATATTTGTCATACTCTAACCACTCAAATTCAGACAAAATGACACACTCATCGCATCGATCCCCTAATTGACAAGCTTTACCTCTACAATTAACACAAATAGAGTGGGGATCAATGGAAGCCTTTGGAAGGCGCCTGTTACAATTTTTGGCCACATTTTCTATAAACAGGAAAAGGGTCAGCCATAATGGAATGTTCAAAGAGAGATAAAAAAACAAGCAAAGTTCAGCAACAGCTAATCAAAAAAGGGTTCAAGTGTATTCGAAGAATATCCAACACAGCGAAAGCCAAAAAACCATTAACAAGTACTTCACCAATTGTTGAAAAACTTTAGGTTTAGCGCGAGCAAGGAACCAATGGTGACATCCAACTCGGCAGAGAAGAACTGGAGAATTTGGGAATAGTCATAGTATCCTGCCGTGTGGTGGCGCTAGTGTACACCCAGCAACCCAGCAATGTGATCGCCCGCGAGTTTTGAATCTGCCGACCGTCAGAGACGTTAGCTACATATATATCCACCGGCTAAGTTAAATATTTAAAAAGCCATAATATCATTTGGTACAAGATGACCACCGACACTACAGATTTCTCCAACAAGAGATTAGGCAGTAAATACTTCTAGGATAAATAGAAATATAAGTGACCAACAGCCACTACTGCTAGGCAAATTAAACATTATTTCTTCTATATGCTCCTTATAGAATTTGGACCCAGGACTTTTCATTTACATAGTTGAAGCTTAAATACAGAGGGCTTCTAAGACTCATAAGCATGACACAGTATTAATAATGAAAGTAGAATGGCACAAGAATGAAAAAACAAAAAAATTTTAAGCAATACAATAAGTACATACAATACTGACATTTCCCTATACAGTAGTGTCAAATATTTTCACAGTGCATTTACTGGAAACCCTCCTCTGCATCAACGATTATTTTCCAATTATGAAAGTCAATGCTTTCACACCCAAACAGCTTTTTAATGAGAATATACCTGACCCTTTCACATGATGCTGATCAATTGTTTAATAGCCAATTCACACTCATATTTCAGCAAATTAGCATAAATTTATATAGCCAAATTTTGTAAGTGTTTAATGTTATTCCTCATAAATGGTTTTCTTCACTGTTAACGGTACCTGTGATGATAACATATGCAAGCCAACTTGAATGACCATCTTGTAATGATAACTACAAGCAATATACTTCAAATGATATTGAAGACAATAAAAGGGATTTTGACGAAGAAAAAACTATTTCTGGGGAGAGACCTGTGGCGCCCGGTGAAAAGAGTCCTTTAATATACCTTTTCTGATAAAACCTTCCAATTATACCAGAGAAAGATAAAAGCATGGAATGCTGAGGTTACAACCCTCGCGCGAGCACCTTTTGGGTGTCGTGTATAAAGCAAAGGCACGTGAAATCCACTATTCACAGGTTGTCTTCCATTTAGTTAATTCCTTCGTCAAAGGGATGGGCCGATACAAAGGCCCTAGCCAACCTACCAGAGCCACGCCACCCACGCCCCGACGCGAGCGCCATCTGAACAACATCCTTCTGTATTGGCCATGATGGCTTGGAAAGGAAAGGGTGGGATCGTGTAAAATAAAAGGGAAGGGTTTCACCGGGCGCCACAGGTCTCTCCCCAGAAATAGATTTTTCCTTCGTCAAAATCCCTTTTCTGGGTCGACCTGTGGCGGCCGGTGAAAATGTACCAGAGAATGCCTTCCAAGCCCAACAATAACTACTAATTTAATGAGGGGAGAGAAAAAACACCATGTAAAGAAAACCATATATAATTAAGGTAAGTAAGCATAAAACATAAACTAGCCACAGGGCATAGTGAGAGTAAGGTTAAACAAACATGATAACAAGGAAGCCTCCGAGTATCAGAGTAAACATGCAACAAAACTGACATGGCTAAGAATACCCCAACACTATAATTACGGTAAACAATAATAGTTACAATCATATTAACCTAATATGTAATAAACTTAGGGCTAACGAACCACCAAGGAAGCGGCGTCGTGGTGCAAGTGGCGGGTAGGAGGGAGAAGAAAAGAGATGGATGAAAGGAAGAACAAAAGATCACTGGGGAGAGATAAGGCTCCCAGCTGCAACCGTTGGGTATTTAAGGGCCTGTAAGTTCTTTAGATAGTGGCGTTTGAAGACCATAGGAGATTTCCAACCCGTGTACTTTTTAAGGTCATCAAAGTCCATATTTTGGAAATAATTGATGGAGGTAGCTACCGACCGGATATCATGAGCATGGGGAAATGATCCCGGATTGGCTTGTTTAATGAAGTATAGGATCTGTTGCCTAATACCACGTATGGAAATGGTGCCTCCTTGTTCTCTGATAAACAAGGGGCCAGACGATCGGGTAGCAGTCCTGGCTAAAAAGGCCCTGAGAGTGGTGACTAGTCATAGAGAAGTATCTTGGAGAAGAGGAATAATCTTCCAAGGGGACCACCTATTTTGGGGGTCTTCGTTTTTAGTCTGGAGAAAGAAGTACTTCACCTGAAGGGAGGAAATCTATGTTTTCTGAGTTCCGTGAGAGAGCTGCTAGTTCTGAGATTCTAGAACCCGAGCCAAAGCTGTTAGAAATAAAGTCTTCCTAAGAAGAGTGATATAGGAGCAGGATTCGTTGTCCGTGTCGGAGGCCAGTTTGAGGACATCATTTAGAGACCAAGAAACCTTTTGTGGACAACCGAAGGTTGAAGCCTAGCACACGCTTTTGGAATATACGAGAAATAAGCCTCCGCCAGGTTAATGTTAAACCCAACCAGGAAGACTTTCCTCAGAGCTGACTTAATGGTGGTTATAGTGCTAGCTGCTAGGCCTTTGTCAAATATGGACCTAAAGAAGGAGATGGCTAAATTAGGAGTCATAACCGAATGGTCTGAATTCTTTAAGAAATCTGTTAGTTTCTTAACTGCCGAATCATATTGGCGAATCGTAGAGTCCCTTTTGTCTGATTCTATAAAGAGGACATTATCTGGGTCGATGTTTGCATCCCTACGAGCCGCAAACTTCATGAAATCCACAAAGTTAGGGTTTTGGCTATCCTTGGGGAATCTGACACAGTCCGAGTTTGGAGCACTTGGGTCAGTTTGGGGAATGGGATCCGGAAGGGACGGAGTTTCAACTCGAGGAGGAGAGGAAACCAACTGCTCTTTGGCCAGTGAGGTGCCACTAAAGCCACTGCCCCGTTGAAGGAGCGGAGTTTGTGCAAGACTTTCAGTAGAAGATTCACTGGAGGGAATAAGTAGATCTTCTGCCAATGGTTCCAATCCAGGGTTAATGCGTCCATGGCATAAGCCTGAGGGTCCAGGTTCGGGGTCACATAACATGGGAGTTTGTGATTGAGTCGGGTCGCGAATAGATCTACCTGGAGACCTGGAACCAGCCTGAGTATCCACCGGAAGGAGTGCATGTCCAGGGACCACTCCGATTCCAGTGGGCTCGTCCTGGATAATGAGTCTGCTATCACATTCTGGACTCCTGCTAGGTGAGTTGCTGACAGGAACCAGTCTTTGTCGGCTGCCAAGGCGAAGATAGTGACCAGGATCTGATTCAGGTTGGGTGATTTGGATCCCCATCTGTTGAGGCAGTGGACTACAGCCGTGCTGTCTGAGACTACTCTGATGTGGGTCGACCTCGGAGGAGAGATTCTCTTCAGGGTCAAGAACACCGTCATGGCTTCGAGAACATTGATATGGAACTGCCTCATGGCTGGTGACCAAGAGCCCTGAAACATCTGATGTTGGGAGTAACCCCCCCATCCACTCAGAGACGTGTCGGTATGAATTGTCACTTGTGGAGAGGGGAACTGTAGAGGAACCGATTTGGAGAGGTTCCTCCGTTTGGACCATGGTTGTAGTCTCATTTTTAAGACAGAGGGGATCTTCGAGGTCTTGTCTCTTAAATGTATTGTCGCTCTCTTTCTCCAAACTCGATTGATGTCTTTGAGTTTGGCTTTTAATAGGAGATCGGTCAGTGAGGCAAATTGGGGAAGGCCGAGGATTCGTTCTAAAGCTCTTCTGGACACCTATCTGTGTTTGAGAAAGTTCCTGACCTTGGAAGCTATCTCCCTTACCTTCTTGGGAGGAAGGGAGAGTCTGTGCTTTGAAAGGTCCCAACGGATGCCTAACCATTCGAAGTGGCTTGATGGTTGTAGGCGAGACTTCCGGAGGTTGACTTGGAAGCCCAGTTTGGCGAGAAAATGGAGTACCTTCGACGTAGCTCTGTTGCATTCCTGGTGCGACTGGGCCCAAATGAGCCAATCTTCCAGATAGGCGATGATCTGTATCCCTTGGTGTCTGAGTTGCTCGAGCACCGTCTCCCCCAGTTTCGTGAATATCCTGGGGGCAATGCTGAGACCGAAGGGCATGACTTTGAATGCAAAGGCTCTCTTGCCGAGATGGAAGCCTAGGTAAGGAGAAAAGTTTCGAGCTACTGGGACATGATAATAGGCGTCGGTAAGATCGATAGAGGTGGTGACGGCCCCACGGGGAAGTAAGGTCCGTACCCGAGAGATAGTCAGCATACGGAACTTGTCGCAAAGGATGTAAGAGTTGAGCTTCGACAAGTCCAGAACTACTCTCAACGCCGACGAGTCTTTCTTCGGGACTGTAAACAGGCGGCCTTGGAATTTCAGGGACCGAACCCGTTTGATTGCTTTCTTCTTGAGTAACTCCGCAGTGTACTCTTCCAGGATGGGAGTGGGTCTCTGGAAGAAGGTCACTGGTGGAGGAGGGGATCCCTGTGACCATTTCCAACCCAAGCCCCTGGATATTATGCTGTGAGCCCATGGACTGAAGGTCCAATGGTCTCAGAAGTGATAAAGTCTCCCTCCTACCAGCATCACATCATTGGGAGGGAGTGAACCTAGGGCCCCTCCCTCCACGGGCACCCCTTGCTCTAGGTCCTCCGCGTTGACGGAACTATCCTCTACCTCTGAAACTCCCTCTCTGGTATCCACGAAAGGAACCGGAGGATTCGTAAGCAGGGTTGTATGCAGGAGAGGACATCCAAGAGGGGTTTGGGCTGTGTACCAGGGGGAGCAGTGAGGTAGACTACCTGCTGAGGGGGAGCCTGTTGTTGAGAAGTCGAGGCAGCGGAAGACTGTGGGGACGAGGTACCCCGGGCAGTCTTGTAAGGACTAAACCTCTGCTTCTTCTTGAAGAACGTGTGTCTCTGGGGTTCGAACCTCTTTTTGGCTGAGAGACCCCACCTTACCTGCAAATTTTGGTTTGCTCTCGCCGCGTCCTGAAGAACCTTATCCACCTCGGTCTGAGGGAAGAGGGTCTTACCCCAGCTGGAGGATGCTATCAGCCTGTTCCGTTCATGTCTGATGGAGGCCTCAGACAGAACGAACTTCCTGCAACTAACTCGAGCTGACCAGAAGTCATGGAGGTCTATTTGGTAGGACAGCAGCTGGTTCTTTGTGGCGACTCTGAACAGCGTTTCCTCTGGGTAAAGAGATGCTAGGGACTCCATGGAGGTGATGGATTGGAGGGACCTAGCTAGTCTAGTACGGGTCTCGAACTCAGTTTTGAGAAGACTCTCTATTAATCTGAGAAGCTTCTCAGAGAAAAGAGTAGAGGCACAGTCCGGGTCTAGCTTCCCCACTGTGAAGGTAGAAGCCGCGGCATCCCAGGTTGCAGAGGTACCCGGAATAAGCAAAGAGGTGGGGTCCGTCTCTTTGAGAGCCGGCATGGAAGAGCCTTCCTTGATGGCCTGTATAGTCAGCTCTGTAACTTTGTCTATGAGCGGCAAAGAGATGGAGGCCGCTGTCGTAAAAATAGTGTAGGCACCTTTGTGTGGGGTGAGCTTGGAGTTAATACACCCCCACTCTGATAGTGTTCTGGCCCAGATAGCCTGGGCCTGCTCTTTTGGAAATATCACCGTTTCCTTCGGTACCTTGTCCATACGGACCAATGCATGTTCCTTTAAACGTACGAAACCATTGAACGGGAATTCTAGGCCCGGGGGGTAGAACTCCAGGTCCTCTAGAGGGCGGGTGCCTATGCCCTCCAGAGTTAGGGAACCATCTAAGAATGGGGCATGCAAGGCAAACCGCCAAGGATTGTTTTTATCGAAGGGCGGTAGCTTCGATGCGTCTGGGGCAGAAGGGGGAGGAAGCTGAGTTCCGGCGCGGATCAGAGTAGCCATCATATCCTTAATCTCTGTCATCGCCCCAGACTGATGTTGAATTTGTTCTCTGACCAAATCTCTGACCAGTTCGATGGGGACGAGATCGCCCCAGGGTACCTGAAAGCCACCCGTTGGTTTTGTCTTGGATTTGGTAGACTTAGACTTCTTAGGAGTCGTGGTTTTACGAGGAGCAATATGAATATCAGGAGCTGTCGAGGGTCCGGGGACCGGTGACGTTGATACTGGCAAAGCTGAAGTCTTATAAGTTCGAAGTGGCTTCACCTTGGGTCGTACGGAGGCAGAGGGATCCCGAGGAGAAGCCTTAGAGTTATCAAAACCTAGAAAGGAAGAGGTAGGAGAGGGAGTAGGAGAGAAAAGGGTTTCCACCAACTCGGCACCACTTACCTGCTCGTCCCTGGGTTCTACGTCTATATCCAGATCTGCCACGTCCAGCGGTACGAGGGGTTCGCCCTCCGCGGAAATGGTGGCCCTGACTTCTTCAATTAAGGGGGCAGCAACGTCAGGGGAGACTGCAGCAGTAGTCAAGCCTGGGAAGAGACGGGAGGCCATGTCTCCATCGAGGAGATAGGGTGCGCCAGACGGGGCATTCCTGCCGAAGCCCGACACCCACGGACGAAGAGTAGCCCTTGCTGAACGAAGAGAGACATCATCGGCCTGAAAGATTTGCAGTGATTAGTGATGCAGGAGGGGGTTTGCTCTCCAAAATATACTGTGTATATCATATTCATGGCTAAATTAGTGTCTGCCAACGAGAAATAAGGAACAAAAGGAAAACCCACTTACATCATCGTTCAGTAGAATTGACGACAGCTCGTAACAGAGCGAGCACAAATCCGGGAACCAGACCATAAATTGGGCCTGGCCCGGTTCCCGGATAAAGGGGATGGAGCAGTGCGCATGAGACCGACAGAGGTCATGCCCAACGGGGTCGTTGAACGAGGCAGGGCATCCTTCAGCAGTACAACGGACCTTCTGTAAAAGAAAGGAGACATGAGTCTGGTGTTCCTTGAAACTCTGATAAGGGGTTAAAAAACCCTATTATCATAGAGCTCCGGCACTCACTGAATTCCCTAAGCTCCAATATTGCATTTAACTAATATCTGAATATCACTTTTAAGATGATACAGCCCCATACCATGCTGGCGCTTTAATATTCAATTGTTTGTATAATTGTAATTTACCTAATGTCTGTTAATGACAGAAGAATAAATAACCTAAAGCAATCTGCCGACCTCCGGGGTCGGGGAAGCAGTGACAGGCCCTTAAAATAAATATAAACACCAGCCTTAGCTAAAGGCAAGGCAAATATAAGTGTGAAGTGTATGGGCGACCTCCGGTGAAGCCGGAAGGTGATGAGATGTCCTGAATAATTCAATTGTGGCTAATAATTCAATTGTGAAAGATATAAAACACAAGCCGCAGCTAAAGGCTAAGGCTTAGATAATAGTAAAGCGTATTTACGATCTCCGGTGAAGCCGGAGGGAGAAGAAAGGTCCTGAATAATTATATTGTGAATAATAACACAATTGTAATAACAATGGCTATTGTGTAGATATGGCCGTGGCCTGAGACCGCAGTAAGGGCCACCGGAGGGTCGTATCTAAACAATATGAAGCCTGTCCCATGTAGTAAACAATATATAAACATAACAATAGAACTAAAGTCATTGAGAATCCCTCATGGCAGAGTAGAACTCAAGGCGGAGTGGAAAAACGTTCATAACTACTCCCAAGCCGTAACGGGGAGAGGACGAAACTCGGACCTAAAAATAACGCTAACTATAGAAAAGTAACCAAAATTAAATAACTCGTAAGTTATCAACACCCGTAGGGGGAGAGGTGAGGGGGGGAGAACCCGTTGAACGCACAAAATGGAAAACGGGAAATCCGCTCACCCACCGGAGCTAAGAAAGAAAACGAGAGAGAGGGGTAACTCGAGACTGCGAACAGAAAACGAGAACCCCAAGCTCTCGCTCTCTTGGACACAAAATCAGGACTAATAATCACAGAACACTATTATAAACGTATAAAATAAAACTGTACATCAAGATAAGACTACGAACGAAGAATAGCATCTGCTAAAACCCAAAATAAATAGCAAAGTCGAGTGACGAACGCCCCTGTGGGGCGGGTACTAAACAATAACAAAGCTAGAAGGCTATCTTGTTCGTAGGCTGGACTTACTAGCAAAAAGTACCATGAGCATAATAACGGTTCCAAAGGCATAAGGCCAGGGACTTAACCAAGAACCTAAGTGACAGAGTACTAAACGGGCAGACTAAGATGAATTCCCAAGACAAGTGAACAAACAATGGCCGCCGTGAAGGGCCAGACGGGAATGATAAAACAGACTATACTGGATATAAAACAAAAGCCCGGTACTATAAAAAGCTGTCAAAACAAACTATGGTACTTAACATTGGAATGTGTGAAGATGGAGATTCGGACATGACGAAATAAATCCACGAGTGTGAAAAAAGCCGAGAGCACCACAAAAAATTCCCACAATGTCGCAGTCCAAAAAGAAGGATGTAGTTTAGATGGCGCTCACGTCGGGGCGTGGGTGGCGTGGCTCTGGTAGGTTGGCTAGGGCCTTTGTATCGGCCCATCCCTTTGACGAAGGAATTACTGTAACTAAATGGAAGACAACCTGTGAATAGTGGATTTCACGCGCCTTTGCTTTATACTCGACACCCAAAAGGTGCTCGCGCGAGGGTTGTAACCTCAGCATTCCATGCTTTTATCTTTCTCTGGTATAATTGGAAGGTTTTATCAGAAAAGGTATATTAGAAGGACTCTTCACCGGCCGCCACAGGTCGACCCAGAAATGAAGATGACAAATCATACACTAAATATAACTTTTAGAAAAATCAAATCAAATCATCGGGACAAAGGAAGCAAGTGTAAAATAATCTAACCAAACCATAGACAGAAGAAGCAAGTTTAAACTAATTTGGCTTACGGCTGTGCAACGTAAATGGATAATGTCACTAATATACCTGGCAGTAACTTAGCTGTTGGGAACAGAGTATCATATTGTTCGACAATTCTCTTTAAGTACTCGTCAACCGTCAAAGGAAGATCAAGGGAGCTTATTATGTGCTGGGCGGCCATATAACCTTTCATTCCCATACACTGCACCTTGATTTCCCATGTATATTGTTTCCCATAATCAGAGCAGATGACCTGGGTAGCTTCTGTATACAACCTTTCAGTGTCTGTCAAACATGATTATTCATTATTACAGTAATTCTAAAAAGGAACAGATTCCAAACAGTATCCTTCTTCCAAATAAATCCCAGTACCTCTTATCAATGCCGTAGCAATAACTCAAGAAGTAAACCTGAAAAAAATTTCTATATTAAGTGCACTTGCAATCATGGGGAAATATCACAATATTTTTTAAGTACTGTAATTTGTATTTTCCTATCTATACAAGTAAGTTCTTTAATAAGAGTATGACTTTAGCAAACCTGGAAGTCATCAAAAATTAAATGAGATACAGTAGTTATAACTAGCGAGAGGTGGTGAGTAAGCACCGCACACCCATCAGTCAGCAAGACCCTCACTTTTGATCTTAGGCCTGGGACTTGTGGAGTGATTGTGGCAGGAAATACAACTTAAAGGACCCAGGTTTGTAAAGTAAAAATGTAATTCAGTTAAAAAAAATACAAAAATACAAATTACTTTTAAAATTTGTGATTTGCTCCTACACTAATAAAACCACTGTCCATTGACATAACAAATTTGGAGATAATTTGTATTTTTCCTAACATACAAACCTGGAGCTATTTATAGGGGTATTACTTCGGGCAACACTGAAAACTAGCCAAGACAATTTCATTGAGATATAACTACCCCGTCCTCTAGTTAGCGGAAAGGGGGTGGGATAGACTGACTACCCCGCTCATTCCCACCCGTCGACTGAGTAACCACTTTTGCTATCTGGCAGGACTTCTAGGGGGACAGGGTGGCAGGCCAATTTGTATAAATAGCTTCAGGTTTGTATGTTAGGAAAAATACAAATTATCTCCAAATTTGTTATTTGTTCCAACACAGATACAAACCCTTCGATATTTATAGAGGCGACTTACTTTTAAGAGGGAGGGAGTCCTACCAACTTGCCTTGGCTATGACCTGGGGTTCTCTCTAATTGATCTTTGATCTAATTAGTAGGAACCCTACCCTCGCTAAAATCAAAGTAGTTACAAGGTAACACTGATAGTGGCCTGCAGAAGCTTGTGTGAGAGAGACTAGTGGCTTGTCTTTACATAGAAACTCGAAGATAAGCATGAGTTCTAAGACATACCCAATACCTTCCCTCAAGAGGTATTGGAGACGTAATAAAGTATGTATCAATACTCAGGATGCACAAGGGAAATGAATCTTACCTACAGAGAGGTGTGGTCAGCTATGCTGCGGTCTTGCGGAGCTGTTTCCCCAAGGGGAGAGAAGGTGAAAGGAAGAAAGGAGCCAGACATTCTTTCTCAATCACCCCAAACTAACCCAGGTAACCTCAGCCCTCAACCCTCTGCTACTTGTCCACCAAGGAGCTTGAGGCATTAAATCACTGGTTGTGTGGCCACCACAAGACCAATGGAAAAGGTTTCCATGTTCCTGTGGGTTACGTCTTTCAGGTGAAGGTCGTCTGGCGCTTCCACATTCCTTCTTGCATTACCTGTGCCACAGAAAAATTCTTCTAGAACGCCAGGAACGTTGCAATACCCTTGACGTCATGAGCTCTGGCTCAATTGGATGGAGGAGGGTCTGGATTGAGAGCATACTCAATCACTTTCCTTATCCAAGAGGAAATAGTATTCCTCGTGACCCTCCTCTTGACCTTCCCCGTGCTAACAAAAAGCGCTTGCACAATGGGGCGAGTTGTTTTTGTTCTTTTTAAGTAACACCTCAGACTCCTTACTGGACATAATAACAGTTGGTCTGGATCTCCGGTTATAGAATAAAGACTCTCTATCCGGAATGGGCCAAACTTGGAGTCCAGCACACCCAGATTTTGAGTCTTAGCTATGAACTCAGGGACGTAGTCGAGGATTACTTCTCCCCATCTCATAGAGTGGGAGACGTGAGCAGATAGACCATGAAATTTGCTGACTCTCTTGGCCGAAGCCAACGCGAGCAGGAACGTCTTCCAAGTACAGTGGCGATCAGAGACCTGGCATAATAGTTCATACGGAAGGGCCTTCAGAGACCTGAGGACCCAAACCACGTTCCAAGGGGAGGTCTTAGCTCTACCCCGGGGACGAGTAAGCTCGTAACTACGTATGAGTAAAGAAAGTTCCAACGAGGAGGAAATATCAACTCCTTTCAGTCTAAAGGCGGGACTCAAGGCTGAGCGGTAGCCTTTGACTACTGAGACCGAGAGAAGCATTTCTTCCCCAAGGTATACAAGGAACTCCGCTATAGTTGGAACAGAAGCATTCAACAACACCAACCACAGAAAACTGACCATTTCGCCTGGTAGACTGCCTCTATAGATCTCCTGAGATATCCAGCCATTCTTTTCGCAAATGGTTGTGAAAAGCCTTGTGCATGAGAAGGTGCTGGACAGTCTCCAGGCGTAAAGCCGAAGCAAAGCTACAGCTTTGTGGAAGATGTTAGCATGTGGTTGTTTGAGACGGTCGTGCCGTGGAGGGAGCTCCCTCAGGATCTCCATGAGGAGTTCTACAAGGTCTGGGAATCATTCCGCGGGATGTGATAGCGGAACTATCAGAGTCATTTGCAAGTTGTTGCTTGCTCGTACCTGGTTGAGGGCTTTTCTTATCAGACAACAGGGGAACCGCGTAAGCGTCCAGGTTTATACATCATTGTTGAAAAGCATCTTGCCAAAGAGCTTGGGGATCCGGGACTGGGGAGCAGTACAACGGGAGCCTGAAATTCAGGGAGGTTGCGAATAGATCCACAGTCGGGGAACCCCACAAAGTCGGGACTTTCTTGGCTATCAGAGGATTCAAAGACCACTCGATGCCAACTATTTGAGTCGCTCTGCTCAGCTTGTCCGCTATCACATTCCACTTGCTCGGAATGAAGCAAGCTGATAGTTACAGAGTTGTCTTCTGCCCATCTGAGTACAGTGGAACCTCTACATACGAACGTATCTACATCCGAATTTTCCAACATCCGAAGTAAAATTCGAGCAATTTTTCGACTCTACACCCGAATTCTATTTCGACACACGAAGCAAGCAATTTTCGTCGTACCGGTTGTATCCAAATTTTTTGACACGCGAAGTACAATTCGAACACGTTCCTACTCTACACCCGAATTTTTTTTCGACACCCGAAGTAAACAATACCCGTACGCGTAGGTGGTACTCATAGCGCCGGATGTATTTTTTATTTCCGCCGATAGAAGGCAGCACTTCGACCTCGGAGGGATCCTCAATTAGCGTGGCTTGGGTCATTCCTCTGTTCTCGTCGGCTTCGTGTGGTTGTGCCCTGTGCGTTCTGCTATTAACTGTTCTAATCATGATTTTTTACGTGCATCCTTTTAAGGTAATTTACGTAAAGCATGGGTCCTAAAAGGCTTAGTTTTGCAAGTGGTAGTGGTAGTGGTGAGAAAAGGAAGAAGGAAATGCTTTCTTTAGAAGTAAAGCAAGAAATTATTGAAAAGCATGAGCGTGGCATCCGCGTGAGTGAACTTGCAAAAGAATCTGGCCGAAATATGTCGACGATCTCGACAATCTAGAAACAGAAAGAAGCCATTAAAGCAGTGAAACCTTCTAAGGGGATCACCATCATTTCAAAACGTCGTAGCCCTATCATACATGAGATGGAACAACTTCTGCTAATCTGGATCAAGGACAGAGAGATTGTTGGCGACACCACCACCGAAACTATCATCTGCGATAAGGCGCACGCCATCTTCACGGACTTGAAGGAGGAGAGCTCTGGGGGTGATGCGGGGGAGAGTTCAACCGAACCTTCCTCAGACGATTTCAAGGCATCTTGTGGCTGGTTTGAGAAATTTAAGAAACGGTCCGGGATTCATTCAGTTGTTCGCCACGGAGAGGCTGCTAGTGCGGACACAAAGGCTGCAGCTGACTTTGTGAAGAGCTTTGAAAGGATCGTGCAGGAAGAAGGCTACGTAGAGCAGCAGGTGTTTAATTGTGATGAAACCGGGCTATTTTGGAAGAAGATGCCCAGTCGAACCTACATCACCGCCGAAGAGAAGAAATTGCCTGGGCATAAGCCAATGAAGGATCAGTTGACTCTTTCCCTATGTGCCAATGCTAGCGAGGACTTTAAAGTCAAGCCCTTACTGGTTTACCATTCGGAGAACCCTAGGGCCTTTAAGGCACAGAATGTGGATAAGGACCAGCTTCATGTCTTCTGGCGATCCAACTCGAAGGCCTGGGTCACTAGGCAGTTCTTTGTCCAATGGGTTAACCAAGTTTTCGGTCCTTCTGTGAAGAAGTATCTTCATGAGCAGAAATTGCCTTTAAAGTGCCTGCTATGATTTGACAATGCACCCGCTCACCCCCCCCCGGACTTGAAGATGATATCTTCGATGAATTCAAGTTCATAAAGGTGCTGTATCTTCCACCGAATACCACCTCTATCCTCCAGCCCATGGACCAGCAAGTCATCTCAAATTTCAAGAAGCTCTACACCAAGCACCTATTCAAGCAGTGCTTTAATGTCACGCAAAGCACAAACTTAACTTTGTGTGAATTTTGGAAAAACCACTTTAACATCGTGCACTGCTTGAAGATCATAGATCAGGCTTGGGTGGGAGTAAAGCGACGGACACTGAATTCTGCCTGGAAGAAGCTGTGGCCTGATGCAGTTTCTCCCCGAGATTTCGAGGGTTTTGACCCCAAACCTGATCCCGTGGTGGGTGCAGCAGAAGACGTAGAGGAAATCGTCTCCCTTGGCAAGTCCATGGGTCTGGAGGTCGACGCAGATGACATCACGGAACTCGTCGCCGAACATCACGACGAACTTACCACAGAGGAGCTCAAGGAACTCCATGCTATGTCAGAGCACATGAGTGATGACGAGGAAGGGATCGAGGAGGTAAAACGTGTTAGGTTCGGCGCAAATAAAAGAGATGTTAGGAAAATATCAAGACGTGGTCGACTTCATCGACAAATATCATCCAAAAAAATTGCAGGTTTGTCGTGTAGTTGTGCAGTTCGATGATGTTTGCCTAACTCATTTTCGAAACATTCTGGAAAGCCGTACCAAGCAACTTTCTATCGATAGCTTCTTTAAAAAAACTACAAAGCGAACTCGTGATGGAAGAGGAAGGAAGTGGTTCAAAGAAAACGGCAAAGAGTGAAGCGAAAGAAAGTGAAACAAAGAAAACGGCAAAGAGTGAAGAGAAAAAAATTCAATCAATTTTAAGTGGAGAGAGTGAAAGTGATTAAAATTAATCATCAAAAAGAAAAAAAGAAAATGTAAAAAAAAAATATAAAATATGAAAATAAAATAAATAAGCTAAGTTAGATTAAAGTTCACTTAGTGTAAGTTAGAATAAGTTACGGTAGTGTACGTTTATCGTAGTCAACCTCTCTACCTCCTCGCCGCCCGTCCGTCTCCTCTCTGCGTAGCAAGACCAACAACACCTGCACCTGGACTTTGTAAGGTAAAGTGACGCTAAAAACCTGTTTCTTATTTATTATTTCTTGATCATTATTCTTTTTTACATGTCTATTATCTAATCTAGAGTGCATATTGTCATGTGTAATTATGTGTAGTAATTTATTAAGGAGTTATCATAGGTTTTTGGGCTCAACCACGGATTAATCCTATTTCAATGTATTTTTATGGGAAAATTAGTTTCTACATCCGAACATTTTCTACATCCGAAGTCGGTCGTGGAACGGATTAAATTCGTATGTAGAGGTACCACTGTATCTCTACTGCAAAATGGCACAGCTGCTGTGAAAAGGTACTGCCCTGCTTGTTCAGATATGCTACTACTGCGGTGTTGTCGCTCATCAACACCACAGAGTGGCCCACCAGGACCTGGTGGAACTGTTTGAGGGCCAGAAAGGTTGCCCTCATCTCTTAAGAGATTTATGTGCTGGTACCTTTCTGATTCGGACCATTGGCCGGAGATGTAATGGTGTAGCACGTGAGCCCCCCACCCTTCTTTTGATGCATCCGAAAAGAGCATCAATTCCGGGGGAGATATGAGAAGATCGACCCCTTTGCAGAGGTTCGGCTCCGCTAGCCACCATCTGAGATCCGGCTGTTCCTCTAGCCCTATGCGGACTAGCTGATCAAGGGAATCGGTGGACTGGTTCCACTGGGATTTCAGTTGCCACTGAAGAGATCTCATCCTCGGACAACTGTTGAGGACCAGTCTGGTCAGGGAAGAGGTAACCGAGAAGGAAAAGACAATACTGCGCCGGGAGCTCTTCCCAACTGAGGAAGGCTTGTGCTTTCTCCCTCAGTCTCTGAATTCTTTTGTCTGATGGAAACACTTTGTGCCTTAGGGTGTCTCTGCACATGCTTAGGTATACTAGTTCTCGAGAGGGAAGCAAATGAGACTTCTCGAGGTTTACCATGATCTCCAGATTCTGGAAAAACCTTAGAAGTATCTTCGGAGACAGATTCCGACTCTGTGGGCTCAAGATGATACTAGGGCAAACACTCTCGTGAAGACCTAGTGTGCTGTGGAAAGACCGAACACAGCACCCTGAACTGGTAATGCTTCTGGTTAAACATGAATCTTAGATACTTCCTGGAATATGGATGAATTGAGATCTGGAAGTATGCGTCCTTCAGATCTAGAGTGCACATGAAGTCCTGCGGTCTTATCGCTTGTCTGACAGTGTCTGCCATCTCCATTCTAAACGGGCTCTGCTCAACAAACCTGTTCAGAGCTGAGAGGTTGATGACTGGTCTCCAGCCTCCAGATGCCTTTCTCACAAGAAAGAGTCGACAGTAAAAGCCTGGGGACCTGTCGGGGACCTCCTGGAGAGCGCCCTTCTCCAACATGGTCTAGACTTCTGTCGTGAGGGCACACTCCCGTGCGGATCCCTTCACACAGGAGTTCGATTGATTGATTGATTGATTTAAAGTTTTCAGGCATCCTGACATCTAAGGTCATTGACGCCGGTAACATTTAATTTATGTATACAAAAATAAAAAATAAAATAAAATAAAAAATAAAAGAGTATTCAATTAAAATCATAAAAGTTGAATGTCATAAAAGTTAAATAGTTTTCAGAAGACCTGCTTCTGAAATAAATCTAAAAATGCCACTTGCATGGTAGGACACATCATTTCCAAGAATCTTGGCAAGGATGAACTTGCCACCCTCACCTCGAGCCTCAAACAGATATCTATTCCTTAAGTTGTTATAATTGGGGCATTCGGTCAACAAATGCCTCACTGTTAGAGGTACTAAACAGTCGTCACATTACAGTTGGTGTTGGCCCTTCAGCAGAAACTCGTGTGTCAACCGAGTGTGACCAATACGGAGACGACAAAGAGATGTCTCCCATTTTCGGGGCATCATATTATACTTCCAAGGAGAAATGACATTTGTTACCTCTCGCATTTTATTCCCATCTAGGCTATCCTATTGCTGTTGCCATTTATTGCAAACCAATTTCTTGATGTCAGGTAAGAAATCATTACAGGGAATGGGATACCTTCTTGGCAGCAACTCGGATGCAGCCTTCTTAGCCAGTGAATCTGCCTTCTCGTTCCCAGACACACCTACATGTGCTGGAACCCAACAATATTGAACTGTTATACCTCTCCGTCCAATAATAAAAAGCCATTCTAAAATCTTTAAAACTAGAGGGTTATTAGAATTAAAAACTTCTATAGCTTGAAGGACACTCCTTGCATCACTAAAAATTGTAAAATTACCCTCCTTCTCCAACGCTATTTTCTCAATAGCGGTTAATATGCCATACAGTTCGGCAGTAAATATGGAAGCGGTCAGAGGAAGTGCACCTCTACAATTAAAACCATTACTATGTACTCCAAATCCAACGCCAGCATCAAATTTGGAGCCATCAGTATAGATAAAAGTTGATCCTCTATGTTCTTTAACATGTTCATTAAAAAGAGACCTGGCTTCTAGGTCTGACATATTCTTCTTATCTCCAATAAAATATTTACAAAAAGATATCTCTGGTAACTTTCATGGAGGCGTTGATGATACCTTGAATGGAAGTACCTTATTTCTAATTATATCCAGACTATTTAATAATCGTTTCACCCGAAAGCCATAAGGGTGAGGAGATTTTGGGTGCAACTAAAAGTATGATGCATGTCTTACAAGGCTTGCAGTCTGAAAGGCTAGAGAGTTAGGGAGTCTTTGCAATCTAAACCAATACCGAATAATGGAAGACATTCGGTAAAGGTCTAGAGGTAACTCTCCAGCATCAACAAGGAGACTTGGGATAGGCGAGGTTTTAAAAGCTCCTGTAGACAATCTAATACCTGCATGATGTATCGAGTCTAATATTTTTAACCGGCTTGGGGTGGCTGAAGAATATAATTCACATCCATAACTAATTTTGGAAAAAATCAAGGCCTTGTATAATCTTAAAATAGTATTGCGGTCTGCCCCCTATGATGTATGGGACAATACTTTCAAGATATTCAGAGCTTCAACACATTTAGCTTTCAACGTTTTAAGTGAGAAACCCATGTAAGCCTACAATCAAATATCAAACCTAAAAATTTAGCTTCACTTGCACATGGTATCCGTTGACCTTTAATGTATATATCCGGGTCTTGGATGTACTCCCCGGATACGACAAAAATGGACAATAGTAGTTTTACTTGTCGAGAACTTAAATCCATTCATGTCAGCCCACTGGATAATTTTATCAATAGAGAGTTGGATTTTTCTCTCAACCATTGCCATTCTAGTGCCAGAAAATGATATTGAGAGATCATCCACAAATAATGTTGAGAGAACATCCCTGGGAATGACTGAGGATATCCCATTAATTGCTAGTGCAAACAGGGTTACACTCAGCACACTCCCCTGAGGAACTCCTCCTTCCTGACACTTACTCTCTGATAGAGTTTCCCCCACTCTCACTTGAAAAACTCTATGTGAAAGAAATGACTGAATAAATAGTGGTAGTTCTCCTTTTAATCCTAGTTCAAGAATTGTTTTAAGTATACCATATCT
>NC_090747.1:67555027-67650027 GCF_036898095.1 Palaemon carinicauda
TGGGAGGACTGCCTGCCCTAGTGGGAACAGCCTCGGCCGTATCCCCTCTTTCCCTTTCATCCACGGAAGGACTTCATATTGCGAAAGGCTTGCTTAGCACCCTTTTGACCCTGCTGTTTTGGGTCTCTAGCCCTTTACGGTTGCGATTTCTGCTGTGGTTTCTGCTGCGGCTGAGAGGGGTAAGGTCTGGCTGTTAAGACCTCCTAGATGAGGGACTCCTGGCTGGACTTCCTCCACCTCTCTGCCACCCGTTCGCCATCCTCGAGGTGAAACAAGGAATTGCCCTCAAAGGGTGCATTCTTTAGTCTCGCCACTTCAGCCTCAGGAAGGTGTCTGTGGAACTAGCCTATGACAGCACCCCTCCACTTCAGGATAGTGTTAGCCCAAATGTTCACTATCTGATGGGAGAGAAACTCGATGGCTCGAGTGCCAGACAATAGGAAAGTCTCCAAAGACTTCCTGGAGGACTACCGAGACAGGTCCTTCGACCAAATCAGTTGTCCTAAGGATCCCAACCAGAAGTCGAGCCACGAAGCCGCCTGCATGGCGTACTTTGCCGCCACCTCCTGATTGGGGATCTCGGAGGACGAAAAGGAGAATGGAAGTCCCATGAGCTTCTCGAAGAGTGTGGCCTCCGAGAGTGCCTCTATGGAGTGATCAAGAGGCAGCATTGGGAGAGACTCCCCAATAACTCGTAGTACCTCCTTTGAAACACATACAAACATGGCAAAAGCTTGGAGAATGAGTTAGAGCAGAGCAAGGAGGTGGACCCAGTTGCCTGGGGCACTGCCTTCTGTTTGGCACTCTAACCCCTTTGACCAGGGCAAAGCTGCACTGGTCCTCGGGGGTTTTTGAGTGCCATAGAACTGGTCGAGGACCTTTTTCTTTCCATCTAGAGGAGCTGCCGATGGATCTGGTAGTCCAATGATGGATCGGATGCAGGCTAGGACCTGCCAGAAGGCATGTTCCGACTCCTTCCTCCCATCCTCCTTTAGCTTAGGGCTCACGGTGGCTGGCAAAGCGTCGTCCTCGGGATTGTTTTGCCCTTCCACATCCGAACTCTCACCCATAGGAGCCCGGAGTGGGTCATAGTCGTCAACGAGATAGACCGGAGATAGGGGGACTGCCGAGGAAGTGCTCGCTTCCGGCTGCCTAGGAGGCATCGAAGAGGGAAGCCTGACCAAGGATTTCGGAATGGTGAATAAATAACTTGACTCTCTGCTACAACATAGGTGATCCTCTGTCCGGGCTCCGTTGGTCTACAGGTGGGATGGGACTCCGCTGCCAGAAGGAGCATATCGCGCCCAGTCACAGGTCGTACCTCCTTAGGCACTATCTCGACCGGTGAGGGATGGAAGGAGTCCCTGTAGCAAGTCACCCTATCTTCCTTAGGAGGCGAAGGACGAATCGTTTTCCTCTTTCCCTTGGGTTTGGCCTGTAGCATCTTGAACTGCAAGGGGCTACCCTGGAGTTCTTGCCTACTCTCTTCCCGTGGACTCTTGCGAGGTGAAAATGGTTTCTCCTTGCCAGATGGGCCTGCAAG
Source organism: Palaemon carinicauda (assembly GCF_036898095.1). Taxonomy (NCBI): domain Eukaryota; kingdom Metazoa; phylum Arthropoda; class Malacostraca; order Decapoda; family Palaemonidae; genus Palaemon; species Palaemon carinicauda. The sequence goes on from NC_090747.1 coordinate 67,556,571, forward strand.
CGCGGAACCCTCCAAGCTCCTCCTAGGATCGTAGGGAGGAGAGGTCCCCGGGACGAGAGGTGGCAACAAAGGAATCCTTCGAGTGTCTCCTAAGGACTGGGAGCAGGGAATGACCCCTGTCACAGCTTAACGCATTACATTGAATAATGCGCAAAGCCACAGGGGGTCGCCGGCTCCCGAAGAACTGGAGGGAAGGTCCTCAAGACGGCACGGATCCCTGGGTTTAGGAACCTCGGCAGGTTTCTAAACCCTCTTGCCTGAGAGAGGCTTCCCGGCAGGCAAGATCGGCACAGGCCTACCCTTAGGGATGGGATCTGGGCGTAGTCGCCTGTCTCTGAGGTGATGGAGGCCTATGAGACTGGAGAGACTGATGGGTGTCTCTCCTTGCAGGAGGGTTACCCCCTGCTGCCAAAAAGGGAGATGGTACTTCGTCCGAGGACGAGGTAGCCACCAAAGAGAGGCTGGTTTGGATCTGCGAGGATGTTAAACCGTGAGAACCCTCTCTTGACTAAGACGTAGGAACGTCAAGCGGCGGTACATGGAGAGCGTCGCACGACGCTGTTCCGTCGCGTGACGCAACGCAAGGAAGAGCTGTGTCCAGAGGTAGGAATCCCAGAGGGGGAGCAACAGAGGATAGCGAACCATGCTCGCGCGCTATGTCAGGACTCGCGCGGCGAGGAACCTCATCACTAACTCTTGTTGGGCTGCATGAGCCTGAGAGTTCAACATAGTGCTGATCGCACGCAGAGAGTTGATCGACTCTCTGTCATAAGAATAAAACTCTTGGTGACTAGGTTCACGAGAACTAGAAAGTTCAACGTGATCGCGTGAACCCCTAGAGGTCGCGCGATAATGAGAGAACTCCCTGCTGTGATAACCCGGAGGTTCAGCGTAGCGCAGGTCGCGCGAGCACGAATGCTCTACACGACAAGAGTCCGAAAACTCTCTGCCATAAGAGTAAAACTCTTTATGACGAAGGTCACGAGAACCCGAAGGTTCAGCGTGTCCTGTGTTGCGAGACCCCGAAAGGTCAGCGCAACGAGAAACCAAAGTTCCTCTGTCACAAGCCCCCAAAGGGTCAGCGTGACTAAAGGCACGAGAGATCAAAGGCCTAACGTAATCTGTATTGCGAGACCGCGAAGGATCTGCGCAACGGGAAACCGAAGTTTCCCTGTCACGCGACACTAAAGTGTCAGAGTGACAAAAGTAATGAGAGCCCAAGGGCTCAGCGTAACTAAAGTTACAAGACCCCGAAGGGTCAGCGTAACGAGAAACCGAAGTTCCTCTGTCACAAGACCCCGCAGGGTCAGCGCGACTGATGGCACGAGAGCCTGAGGGCTCAATGTTACAATCGTTACAAGAGCCCGAAGGTTCAGCGTAACTGAAACCTGAATGTTCTGGGTCATGTGAGCCAAAAAGATCAGTGCGACGGAGCCCCGAAGGGCTAGCCTATGGTCATGAGAACCCGCAGGATCAACGTGACGAGAGCCTGAAGGCTCACGATCACGCCAGCCCAAAGGGTGATCGTCACGAGAACCCTAAAGGTCAACATGAGGCGAATCAGCAGGTTCAAAAAGACGTCTCCTCACAGCTCGAGGAGGAGAACGTCCAGGATGGAGAGGGGCCACAAACCCTTCCCCTCTACGATCCTCCGGTGAGGAACGTTCAGCAGACTCCGCCCGAGGGTAGACTGATACAAATCTAAGGATAAATCCTCTTCAGGGGAGTAGAGTTCACCCGAAGGAGAACGTCGCTTAAGACAAGGTTCTTGCTCCGCACCTGGAGGAGAACCATAAGCGTAAGCAGACCGCCGATGCCCTGAGGCGGTCTTCTCTCGCGAACGAGAGACATGTTCCGCAGAAGGGGAAACCTGCCTTGGAGAAAGCCCTGCCACCACCCCTGGTGGATCAGCTAACTCCTCAGCGTTGAAAGCAGACTGTCCGCTTGCTGCTGCCCGCACTAGGAAGATCAACCTCCGAGGAGGAAAGAGATGACCACCTTCTCTCCACTCCCCTTTGAAGGAGCTCGAAGAGGGCTTCCTTCCAAGGGGGGCCATCGACACCCAGCGATGGCTAGAAGGACACAAGATCTGAAAAATAACAGGCGCTGCTTGGATGAAGGGAAGGAGCCGACTCACATGGGAAGCAGACACCTTCCCCTATCCTACAGGGTTGACCCGGAGTAACAAGCCCTACGCTGCTACTCGACCTTACCCCTGAAGAGGAGCAGCTTCGGACAGAAATTTGAGCGTAGAAGAAGCAGAAGCCCGTGATTTCTTCAATTTCCAGGAAGACCCCGAAGGCAAAGATTTGCACTTAGACATCATCTTCTTACGCCCGAACCTCTCCCACTGGGACGAAGGCCACTCCCGACACTCCCAACAGGTGTCATCCCAAAAATGACAAATTCATAGATACCGTAATTTGTATTTTCCTAACGATACAAACCTTAGCTATTTATTTAGGGGTACAGTATTACTTTCTGCGAAGCTGAAATGACGAGCCATTAAAATTTAGTGAGGGTTAACTACCCATACCGCTAGTTAGCTGGGGTAGCTTGCTACTGCTCCCACTCACACACCTGTGATTTAGCTCACTTTGCTTGAAGGTAGGACTTCAAGGGGGATAGGGCTGGCGGGCAAGTTTGTATAAATAGCTAAGGTTTGTATCGTTTGGAAAAATACAAATTATCTATGAATTTGGCATCTGTTCCGTAACTGGGATACAAATATACACTATTTATTTAGGGGTGACTCACCCATTAGGAAGGGTGGATGTCCATGCCAATCTGGCTTTTGGCTTTACCCCTGGGGCTCCTTATCTGAGTATGTTAGTACTCAAAATAAGGAGTCCCTGCGCCTCGCTAAAACCTTGCTACGCAAGGTCAGCAGCCTACGCGAGCTGTGTTGAGATATTTAGAAGTGTGACTGTCTAGGTAAAGTTATTACGAGTCTTTTGTAGGAAAAACTGATCTAACAAAGAATTTTCCAATACCACCTCGCCAGGGTATGGGGAAGCAACAGTATTAGCTTAATACTAGGTACACAAGGGAGCATGGTTTACCTGCAGTGGTTTGAGGTCAGCTTATGCAGAGAACCCAGGATGCTGCTTTCCCCAAGACAGGGGAGGATGAAGAAAAGAATAAGAGCCAGTCAAACCTTTTCATTCACGCAGACTAAAACCGGGTAACAGTGCCCTCAACTTTCTGCTACTTGTCCAATAAGGAGCTTGTGGTATACAACCAGATGTTGTGCAGCCACCACAGGACCGATAGAGATCATATCGAGTTCCTGTGGGTCACGTCTTGCAGGAGAAAGGTTGTGAAAGTCACCTGGAGCATTCAAACCCTTGCTAGTAGAACCTGCGTCACAGAGTAATCTTCTTAGAAGGGCCAGGGGCATAGCTATGCCCCTGACATCGTGGGTCAATTTGTTGGATGAGGATCTGGATTCAAAGCGTAATTGATGACACTGTGAATCCAGAAGAGATGATGTTTTGGTGATCCTCCTCTTGTCTCTCCCAGGGCTGATGACAAGAGAAGGGACCCGGGTGGGCAGTAGCTGCTCTCTTCAGGTAGAGCCTCAAATCTTACCCCTGGTACAGTAACAGATGATCTGGATCATTAGTTACTGAGTGGAGACTTGTTGTCTAGGAACTATCACCTCTGGAGGCTGTGTCTGGCAACATACTGGGGGACGAAACTGAACGTTGCCTTTCACCCTTCTCATGAATGGGCGATGTCGAAAGAGAGACCATGAAGTTCCTAGACTCGTTTGGCCGCTGTCAGTGTGTACGAACACTGTCCTCTAAACCAGGTGGGAAAAGGCAAGTTGTAAGTCCGCATGAGTTAGGAAAGATCTAGCGATGAGGGGATGTCCCTTCCTTTCAGTTTGAGGGCAAGGCTCAAGGTTGAGTGATCGTCTTTACCTGGTGAAACTGAAAAGGGGGTCTTTTCCTCCTGCATAGACTTGAGGATTCCGCTATTGCTGGAATAGAAGTATCGAGTGGAGATACGCTTTCCCATGACACCAACCACAGAAGGGTTATACTTTGCCTGGTAGACTGATGCCAAGGAATTCCTCAGATATCTAGACAACCTTTTTGCAACTTATTGCGAAAAGCCTCTGTGAGAGAGGAGGTACTGGGTAGTCTCCAGGCGTACAATCATAGCGAAACTATAGCTTGTGGTAGATGTCTAGATGTGTGGTTGTCTGTGACGTGGAGAGGGTTCTTTTGGAGACTCTATCAGGAGCTGCAGAAGGTTTGGAAACCGTTCTGCGTAATGCCATAGCGAAGCTATGAGAGCCCTTTAGAGGCTGACTGATGTTCTAGCCTCGTTGAGTACCCTTCTCTTCCGACAAAAACAGGGATGAGACGTAAACGTCGTTGTTGTACCCACCGTTGTTGGCATGCTTCTTGCCAGAACCTTGGGGTCTAGGACTAAGGAGCAGTGGAAGCCTCAGGCTTAGGGGTGTTGTGAACAGATCCATAGTTGGAGAACCCCGTAAAGTAAGGACTTTGTCGGCTACAAGGTGATCCAAAGACCATTCGGTATACCTTATTTGAGATGCTGTGCACAGATTGTCAACGAGCACATTCCTCTAGTCTGGAATGAAGCAGGCTGATAGTGGTACCGAGCGGACTTTGGCCCATCTTAGTATTTATATTGTTAGATGGGAAAAGGCTGCGAGTAAGTTCCTTCTTGCTTATTGATGTGAGCTTCTATGTGGTGTGTGGTGTGTAGTGTTGTCGCTCATCACATCACTGAGTGGCCCGTTAAGAACTGATGAGGCTGTTGAAGGGCTGGAAAGTTTGCCTTCATCTCTTAAGAGATTTAAGTGAAGGTACTTTCAGACTTTGCCCAGAGGCCTAAGGTCATGTGGTGCAGCACTATGGTCCCTCCTCCCTTCTTTTGATGTGTCTAAGCACAGCATCAAGTCTGAGGGGTGAGGAAGGATGAGAAGGTTATACCACTCCGTAGATTCTTACTGACACCCATCCCTTGAAGTTCATCCAAACTTCTGGTCCCATGGGGATCACACTGTCCAGGGAATTAAAGGCATGATTCGAATCGGACTTAAGCCGCCACTGGAGAGAACTAATATTGAGGCGGCCGTTGGAGGCTAGACAGGCCAGAAATGATGGGTGTCCGAGGAAAAAAAAAGTCTTGTGACTTTTCTCCGCCTGTCTTTGATTAGATTTTGTGGAGATTGGTGCCTAGAATCATTCTCAGATATACCAGTCTTCTGAGAGGGGAGTAGGGAGCACTTCCCAAGGTTTACGATGACCAGAAGTTCCGGTGCTAGCGCAAAGTTGCCACCGAGTCTGCTTAGGTCAGTCAGTCGTCTAGAAACGGAGGAGACAAAAGCCAATCCTGTAGGTCCAGGATGGGTGCTGTGAATAGACCAAAGCACAGAGCCCTGAACTGGCATTTCTTGTTTGTCTAGACTGAATCTTCAATCCTTCCTAGAAGATGGATGGTTTGGGCCTGGAAGTACGCGTTCTTTAGGTCCAGCATGCAAGTGAAGACCTGTGGTCTTAGCCCTTGTCCGAACTCCTCCAACATGATGTGGACATCGGCCAAAAGGGGTCTTGACTGGGGTCTTGACTCATGGCGGAATGGATGGGACGCGATATCCTATGTAAGGATTCTTCCCTGGGAGAGAACTCCTACAACAGATAGAAGTAAGGCAACACTTAACCCTACCATGTGCCGTGATGGGATTGATGCTATTCCTTAGAACAGCATTGGTCTGGCGAATGTTAACCAATGTTTAAAGGCTGGGTATCGTGGTTACTGTGCAATTGGAGAGTGCTCGCGAGTAGTCACTTGTCGACAAGCCGCTGATGGGGGCTGTCAATCGTTTGCCGATCGCTCTAGTGGATTGGTGTGATGGCGAACAAGCGTGTTGTATGCCTTCCGATCTAAGGAACCATGGGCAGAGGTCGACTAGCAAGTCTGAGTGGCGAACTGCTGATGATTGGTGAATCGGCGATCTGTGAGCCGAAGATGGTAACTGACAGGCAGATGCACGCTGTTTGGTCACTCAGCCAAGGAAGGTTGGCAATTAATGAGTTAGTGATCGGCTTCCTGGGAGACACCAGAATGGTTTAAAGATCGTCAGTTGGTGATCAGTGAGCGATTGATGATTAGCACTCGATCGCAGACTAGAGATCAGTGAGCTAGAGATCAGCAAGCTGATGATTGGCTGGTCAGAGATCAGCGATCTCAGGTCAATGATCGAAAAAAGACGAGCTGCCTTTCAGCGATCTAGTGATCAGCAAACTGATGACTGGTTATTGACTAGCAATCGGCGATCGGCACCCTAGCAATCAGCGATCGGCATGCTAGCAATCGGAGATGGTTAGCAATTGGCGAGATTAGAGGTCAATGATCAGTGAGAGATGAGCTAGCAATTGGCAATCGGCGAGCTAGTCATCAGCAAACGGTGATCTAGCAATCAGTCGGTTGATGATTTCTCATTGGCGGAAGAAGAGCTAAAAATTGGCAATTGTGCTAATGATAGGCTGTTTGCAACGTTCAGAGCGTGTTTGCTGACAGTGGTACTTTCAGGAAAAAATTCCTGAAGAGAAAGGGACCAAGAGTTCCCGGTGAGGAGTCTCGACAGATGGTAGATTTGGTTGATTCACCTTAGAAGATGAAATCTTCAGGATCTTGAACCCTTCTGTTAAGCCTCTTCCATTTTTTCCCGGCGGGCATGCTGTAATGCGTTTGCGGGGAGGGGAATGAGGCAATGGTGACCTGTCAACAAATTTTCATTCTTTTTGTCTCTAGCACGAGTGCGCAGGAGAGTACTGGAATGCTAACAGCATCTGGTATTCCCAGGCGATCACCCATCCAAGTACTGACCAGATCCAATGTTGCTTCATTTCGCTGATCGGACGAGAAGCGGTGTTTTCAACGTGGTATGGCCGTTGACCAGCGTTGGCGCACAGGATGAAGCTGGTACTCAGTTTCTGCTGAAGCGCAGTTTTCGGTGAATGCGCAGAAGAACGCTGGTGCACAGGAGAGTGCTGGCGAGCAGGCAAGAGCTGGCGCATTGGCGAGCGCTGGATATGAGAGCACAAGTGCGCCGGAGAGCGTTGGCGAGCAGGACGGCGCTGTGCAGTCTCCCAACAATGCAGCAAGAGCGTGCACGCTGGATCTAAGAGTACAAGTACACCAGAGAGCGTTGGTGCGCAGTAAGGTGCTGTGCAGTCTCCCTAGAACGCACAGGAGCACGCGCACAGTGACGCGAGCACTCAGGATCGTAAGCGTGCAGGCGGAAAGGCGTGCGATCGCAGGCGCGCAGGCTGGGAGGGCACGATCGCGGGCAAAATCTTGTGTGTAGGACAGCGCTGGCGCAGGCGCACGGGAAGAGCGCTAGCGTGCGTGCGCAGGATTTCTGACGAGATGTTGGTGAGCGCTGGCAAGTTGGAGAGCGTTGGCGCACAGCTGCGTGATTAGGTAGGGCCTCAAGAGGCTGTTCCGGGGACAGGATTGGCAGGTCAGCTGGTGGGATGATCAGGAACTGGGATGTGCTCTTTGGGAAGGACGAACATCCACCAATGGAGATCGCAAACGATCCACAGAAGAGTCCAGGACTGACGTCCGAGGACTAGCTGCAGCATCGTCAGGAGAAGGTCAGCAATCTGACCTTCAGCACTAGCAATCCTCCAAAGAGAAGTCTCTATGAGTAGCCCCTCTCTCGAACACGAGAGGTGATCACTACGCAGGAGAGACCTGCCTAAGAGAATGCTTTGCCCCCGAAGGAAGCAAGATTCAGCAAGGGGGGAGCGTAGTCTAGACGAAGACAGCAACAGCAGTCGGAGTTGATGAAGTGATGAAGATGCAGGGAAGTTCTCCCTCTGAAGGAAGAAACAACCCCACACCGGGGAGGAAAACTCGCCCTCAGAAGGGAAAGTAGTCCATACCCTGGAGGCGAACCTCCTGGTAGTGCTCTAAGATGATCTGACAAGAGTGCTGCCTGAGGAATCATAGCTGGAGCTAGTTCCTCGAAGATGAAGTGCTGATCAGTTGCTGACACAGGCGTACTTCTAAGAGAAGGGATGGCGCCCTCTGAGGGTCAGTAGTAACAAAAAAACTCCTTCGGGAGGAACACCTAGTCGGCGAGGGGAAGGGAGACCACCGAGAGAACAAACATAAAATAAGTATGCGCCCACCCTTCCCCGGTCGACATCGACAGGAGAAGGGGAGCGGAGAGTAACTGTAATAAAACAAGAATTAAAATTATTTAAATCAGCTAAAAATATTCACTAATAGGAAGAACCACTGATCCTCCGAAGGGAAGTGTTCCCCACAGAGAAGAAGCTGAGAAGTTAAAATACAAACAATTATAATTTCACTTAAATAATTAAGAAAGCAATCGGAAGCGCAACCTAACCTGCGAAAGGAAAAGGTGCTCCCTCCGTTAGTACATTGTCGGAGGCCCATGAAAGGTGAACGGCCTTGAGAAAAGAAAGACAGAAGTCAATCTCTGAGAGGCCCCACTCCCTTCCCTCAGTAATCCGTATGTTCCCCGTAGAAAGAGGGAAAGGCGAAGACAACAGTTGAACAAGGAGAGTCCAAAAGATGACGATTCCCTGCAGTGCCGGCCGAGTCAACGGTAGGTCATACGCCGACGGAAAGGCCAATGGGCAAGGGGGGAAAGGTCGGAGGGAAAGGTTCCCCGGTCTTGTGCAAGTGTCTTGAGAACCTGTCGTATGTGTATCACATGCACAGCAGACACTGAAAATGAAACTTACAACATTTCTATATATATATATATACAGTACATAAACATTAAGAATGTTTTCATATACTGTACTGTATACTGTATATATACTGTACGTATATACATATATAAGAAAAATTAAGTTAAAAGACAAAAATTAATGGCAGTCCAAAATAGGCGAGGAGGAAGAAAGGATACAACCGGTTTCCATCCGAGCCAAAGGTAAAGTGAGCTAAATCACCAGTGTGTAAGTGGGAGCGGTAGCAAGCTATACCCCCTACCCCCGCTAATTAGCGGTATGGGTAGTTAACCCTCGCTAAATTCTAATGGTTCGTCATTTCAGCTTTGCAGAAAGTAAAACTCCTAAATAAATACCGTAAGTTTGTATTCCAGTTACGAAACAAACACTGGTGTCCCCGCCAAGCTGGGCACAGGGGGTGAGGGTCCGTCTCTAAGGACGATATGAAGGTACCGCAGCTGCGGCCCTCGCGACCAGGACATGTCCGCAGAGCCGGACAATAACACACACACACACTGCACAAAAGAAAAAGGAAAAGCAAAATGATAGTCAATGCCGTTTGATGAGTTAACGGGAGAGACAAAAGCAAAAGTGGTTACTCAGCCAACTGATGTGAGTGAGCAATGTAGCATGTCTACCCCACCCGGGGGTAGCTATCCCTCACTAAAATGGTCTTGATTAGTTTTTAGCATTGCCGAGAGTAATACCCCTATAAATAGTGAAGGGTTTGCATGTGTCGGAACAAAGAACAATGACAAATTCGTATATAATTTGTACTTTTCCTATCTATACAAACTTTAGCTATTTATTGGGGGTATTACTTTTGACATAGCTGAAATGAGAAGCCATTAAAGTTTAGCGAGGGTTAACTACCCATACCGCTAGTTAGCGGGGGTAGGGGAAGGTAGTTTGCTACCGCTCCCACTCAAAAACCTGTGATTTAGCTTACTTTGCTTGGAGGTAAGGATTCAAGGTGGATAGGGCTGGCGGGTAAGTTTGTATAAACAGCTAAGGTTTGTACAGTTAGGAAAAATACAAATTATCTACAAATTGGCATTTGTTCCGTAACTGGAATACAAACCACGCTATTTATTAGAGGTGACTCATTCATTAGGGAGGGTGGACGTCCCTGCCAATCTGGATTCTGGCTTTACCCGGGGGCTCCTTATCTGAGCATGTCAGTACTCAAAAACAAGGAGTCCCTGCACCTAGCTAAAACCTTGCTACGCAAGGTCCCCGGCCTACACAAGCTGTGTGTTGAGATATATATAAGTGTGACCATCCAGGTAAAGTTATTCAGAATCTTTTAGAAGGAAAAACTGTTGTAACCAAGACTTTCCAAATACCACCTCGCTAGGGTATGGGGAAGCAACAGTATTAGTTTAGTACTAGGTACACTAAGGAGCATGGTTTACCTGCAGTGGTTTGAGGTCAGCTGTGCAGAGACCCAAGGATGCTGCTTTCCCCAAGACAGGGGAGGATGAAGAAAAGAATAAAAGCCAGTCAAACTTTTTCATTCACGCAGACTAAAACCGGGTAACAATGCCCTCAACCTTCTGCTACTTGTCCAATAAGGAGCTTGAGGTCTTAAACCAGCTGTTGTGCAGCCACCACACGACCGATAGAAAACGTATCGAGACTCCTGTGGGTCACGTCTTGCAGGTATTGGGATGTTAATGTGGTCTGACGTTTCCACACCCCAGCCTGAAGAACCTGCATCATTCAGAAGTTTCTCTTGAATGCCAGGGACATAGCTATGCCCTTGATATCATGAGCTCTGGGGAGACGTAAAGGAGGAGGGTCTGGATTCAATGCATGGTCTATGACCTTGCGAATCCATACTGAGATGGTGTTCTTGGTGACCCTCCTCTTGGTCTTTCCTGTGCTGATGAATAGTGCATGCACACGAAGACGGGCTGCGACCGTTCTCTTAAGGTAGAGCCTCAAACTCCTTACAGGGCAGAGTAAGAGATGGTCTGGGTCATCTAATACAGAACGAAGACTCGAAATCCGGAAGGAGTCGAATCGTGGATCCGCTACTCCCGGGTTCTGAGTCTTAGCAATAAACTCAGGGACGAAGCTGAACGATACCTCTCCCCATCCCCTTGAATGGGTGATGTCGTATGAGAGACCATGAAATTCGCCGACTCGTTTGGACGAAGCCAAAGCTAGCTGGAACACCGTCTTCCAAGTCAGGTGGCGATCTGTTGCCTGGCGTAATGGTTCATAGGGAGGTCTCTTAAGAGACCTGAGAACTTGAACCACATTCCATGGGGGAGGTCTCACTTCAGACTGAGGGCAGGGTAAGTTCATAACTCCGTATGAGTTAGGAAAGTTCTAGCGATGAGGAAATGTCCATTCCTTTCAGTCTTAAAGCGAGGCTTAAGGCTGAGCAATAGCCTTTTACTGCCGAGACTGACAGGCACATTTCTTCACGCAAATACACGAGGAACTCCGCTACAGTATTGCTGGAATAGTGGCATCGAGAGGAGATACCCCTTCCACAACACCAACCACAGAAGACTTTCCACTTTGCCTGGTAGACTGCTGCTGATGACTTACGCAAGTGTCCAGACATCCTGATTGAAACTTGTTGTGAAAATCCTCTTTGAGAGAGGAGATACTGGATAGTCTCCAGGCGTGAAGTCATAGCGAAGCTACGGCTTTGTGGAATATGTTGGCATGTGGAGTAAACGTCGATGTTAGAATGCATCTTGCCAGAGAGCCTTGGGATCTGGGCCTGGTGAACAGTATAACGGGACTGGGACTGGGGAACAATACAATGGGGGCCTGAAGTTCAGGGCCGTTACGAACAGGTCCACTGTCGGAGAACCCCACAAAGTCAGGACTTCGTTGGCTACTAGATGATCCAAAGACCACTGGGTACTCACTATCTAAGATGCTCTCCTCAAGTTGTCGGCGAGCACATTCCTTTTGCCTGGAATGAAGCGTGCCAATAGCGGTATAGAGTGGATCTCGGGCCATCTCAGTATCTCCACTACTAGATGGGATAGGTGCTGCGAAAAAGTACCTCCTTGCTTGTTGATGTAAGACACTACTGTGGTGTTGTCGCTCATCACCACCACTGAGTGGCCCGCCAGGAACAGTTGGAACTGTTGAAGGGCCAGAAAGACGGCCTTCATCTCTAGGAGATTTATGTGGAGGTACTCTTCTGAATCTGACCAGAGGCCTGAGGTCGTGTGGTGCAGCACGTGGGCACCCACCCTTTTTTTTTTTTTTTTTTGAAGCTTCTGCTTCTGAGAATAGCATCAAATCCGGGGGGAAGGACGAGAACATCCACTCCCTTTCATAGGTTCTCGTCTGCCACCCACCTCTCGAGGTCCGTCAGTTCCACTGATCCCATGAGGAACTGGATGTCCGGCGAATCGCGAGTCTGATTCCACCGGGACTTGAGTCGCCACTGGAGGGATCTCATCCTAGTGGGGGAGGGATCTCATCCTGATGTGACCATTGCGAACTAGACGGGCCAGTGATGAAAGGTGACCGAGGAGACATAACCACGTTTGGGCTGGATGTTCTTCTCGTCTGAGAAAAGATCTTGCAACCTTTCTCAGCCTTATTATCCTGTCGTCTGATGGGAAGGCTTTGAGGAGATTGGTGTCATAATCATGCCTAGGTATACCAGTCTCTGTGTAGGAAGTAGGGAGGACTTCTCCAGATTTACCATGATCCCCAGATCTTGGCAAAGTCTCACAAGTTTGTCTCGGTGTTGAAGAAGGGTTGACACCGAGTCAGCTATGATTAGCCAATCATCCAGATAGCGGAGGAGACGGATGCCAATCCTGTATGCCCATGATGACACTAGGGTGAACACTCTGGTGAAATTTGAGGTGCTGTGGAAAGACCAAAGCAGAGCACCTTGAACTGGTACTTCCTGTTGTCTAGGCTGAATTTTAAGTACTTCCTTGAAGACGGATGGACTGGGATCTGGAAGTATGCGTCCTTTAGGTCCAGTGTACACATGAAGTCCTGAGGTCTTACCACTAGTCTGACCGTGTCTGCTGTCTCCATGCTGAACAGAGTTTGTTAGACAAACTTGTTCAGGGTTGAGAGGTCGATGACTGGTCTCCAGCCTCCAGACGCCTTTCTTACAAGAAAGAGTCGATTGAAGAAGCCTGGGGACCAGTTGAGAACCTCTTGGAGAGCGCCCTTCTTCAACAGGGTCTGGACTTCTGCCTGAAGGGCTTGCCCCTTTGCCGATCCCATGGCAAAGGAGTCTATTGATATTGGATTCCTGGTCAGGGGAGGGAGGGGTTATGAACAGGATGCGATATCCTAGACGAATCACTGAGATTGTCCAGGGATCGGCCCCGAGTTGCTTCCACCTGCCCGAGCAACTTAGTAGCATCCCCCCACTGGTGGAGAAGCAGGGGGAGTGCCTATCCTAGCGTTTGCGGCCTTGACTGCTCCCTCTAGAATTTTTCTTTCCCTGGAGGACTTCTTGCCTTTCCTGTCCTTGGCAGGAAAGGGCTTATTAGACACCACTGTCTTCGCTGCTGTTTTCGTCGTTGTGGTCTTGGTTGGACGGGACTGCTGAGGTGCTGGAGGTTTATAGGGCTTGGATGTCAAAAGCCCTATGGAGAAGGGAGTCCTGATGAGACTTCCTCCACCTCTCAGCAGCATGTTCCACATCCTTAGGCTCAAACAGGCGGGCTCCCTCTAGAGAGGAATGTCTGAGCCTACTTATCTCGACGTTGGGGACCTGATGGTGGAATCTCTTAGACACCGCATCTTGACGTTTCAAGATGATGTTTGCCCACAAGTTCGAAACTTGGTGGGCAAGAAACTCGATCGTGTGAGTGCCTGAGAGAAGGAAGGTCTCCATTACCTTCCCGGTACATGCCTTGGAGAAATCCTCGGTTCGTACCAGGATTCCCAAGGTCCCTAACCTGATATCCAGCCACGAAGTAACCTGCATAGCATACTTTGTGACCTTTTCCTGATTAAGGACTTCAGCCGCCGAGAAAGAGACCTGCCGGCTGGAGAGCCTCTCAAGAGAGATCCCCTTAGCTAGCTTTCCAGAGAGTGGTGAAGAGGAAGAGCTGGACTGGGCTCCTCCAGGATCCCAAAGTACCTCCTCTGTTGTACAATAAGAGGTGGGAGGAGTTTGTTGGTAGAGCCGGAACGGTTGGAGGAGGCCAACTCAGAGAGCTGTTGGACGATCTTAGCCCTGGCACCCTTCAACCCTTGAGACCAGAGCAGGGCTGCACTGGTCTTTGAGGGTTTCTGGGTGCCAAAGACACGGTCTAAGACCGTGTCCTCATGTCCTTGCCCTCCCGAGGGGGTATCTCTGGGTCAGAAAACTCATTGAGAACCCTAATAAGAGTCAGGAACTGCCAGAATGCATGTTCTGACTCTTTTTGCTCTTCCTCTGACGTCGGACTTGCAACGAAGTCTCCATCTTCCATCCCCGAGAGCTCTTCCCGGGGTGGGTCGCGGACATCCCTCGAGTGGCTGGCTGTCTCTGTCTTTGTAGTCTTGGCAGAGGACTTTGGCAGGGTCTTGGAGTCTTTGGACTCCTTCCGAGGAAAGAGGTAAGACTCCAACATCGAAGACCTGGATGTTTTGTCCCTCCTGATCTCTGATGGTGGGGAACTCTCAGCATGAAGTGAGGTTTCCTCCGACGGTGGAATGGAGGAGGGCCTTTCCTCACGCGACCCCCTTGGTAAAGGAGAGGTGGGAGAGTATCCCTGGGGAGATACCGGTGGGACTAGCCTTCATGGCCTGATCAAAGTCAGTGTCACCCTCAAGGAAGTGACTGCGTCGGAAACTCTTCTTTTCCTGTTCAACGGGATGGAAGAAGCCATGGTTCCGTGTCGAGAGTCTAGAGCCATAGGCTGCTCTGACGAGCGGCCAGACATGGCAGGATTGAAGGCTTGTGCTACAGCTCTGACTGGGGCACTGAACCATGGCTGCTGACTGACCGAAGCACTGTCAGACAGATCCCCTGAAGGGAAAGGGACCAAAGGTTCCCTACGAGGAGTTACCGTAATAGGTGGGTCCGCCTTAGAAGAAGGCAATTTCGGGATCCTGAACCCCTCTGCTGAAGCCTGTTCCCCTTTTCCCGATGGACGCGCTGAAATGCGTTTGCGGGGAGGGGAATGAGGCGATGATGACCTGGCCGGGTGTAGTTCCTGTGCATGTGCCTGTTGGCACGCACGCGTGCGCGGGAGAATATTGTCGCACGGGCGAAAGTTGGCGCGCAAGTGAGAACTGGCGCATGGGCGAAAGTTGGCTTGGGCGCCCGAACGAGTGGTGGCGCCCAGGCGAGAGCTGGCGTGCTGGCAATTGTTGGCGCACACGTGTGTACTGTGTGCACATGTTGGCGCGTGCGGGGTAGTGTCGGGCGCACATGTCCTGGTGCGTGCGCACGGATGAGCGCTGGTGCTTAGGCAAGCGCTGGCGCGCAGGTGAGAACTGGATCGCGCGTTGATTACACAATGGCGCATACGCGCAGGAGTGTGATGGCGCGTAGGGAAAGCGCTGGCTCGCTGGAGCTCGCCGACGTGCAGGCTGGTGCGCAGGAGAGCGCTGGCGTGTAGATCGTGAGCATGCAGGAGAGCGCTGGCGCGTAGGAAATCGTGGGCACGCACGAGAGCGCTGGTGCGTAGGAGACCGTGGGCGCGTGGGCGCAGGAGAGCGCTACCGCGTAGGTGCATGTTGCAGCTGCCGTCTATGATGGCGAGCGGGTGAAGGGGCGTGCCGAAACATTGTAGAGCGCTGGCGAGCAGGCTGGAGTTGACGAGCTGCTGGTGAGCACTGATGTCCTGCGTGAGGTTGGCGAGCTGAAGGGCGATGGCGCGCAGCTGCGCACTTCGGTAGGGCCTCAAGAGGCTTTACCGGGAACAGGAACAGTGATGGAAGGTCGGCAGGTCTGATGGATGGTAGGTCAGGAACTGGGATGTGCCCTTTGGAAGGGCGAGCATCCACCGATGGAGATCGCGAACGATCTGCAGAGAGGTCCAGGACCGAAGTCGGAGGACTAGTAGCAGGTCCAGTGATGGTCAAAGGTCGAGGGCCAGAAGATGACTGTATCGGAGGCTCCTCTGCAGGTGAAGGCTGCGACGACGAAGCAGAAGAGCCGAAGAGGCGCCTTTTCACCGATGGTGAAGGGAGACCTCTAAGGGGAAGTGGAGGGCGAACTTTTCAAAGAAGACGCCCTCTCGGGGCCATTGATCAGCAAGCTGACCGTACGCCGCAGCAGTCCTCCGAAGAGGAGTCTCTATGAGTGAACTCCCCCGAGGGAGAAAAACACTCGCAGAAGAGACAGACGTTGGACTTAGTTTCCCCCTCAAAGGATGATCAGGAACGGAGGAAACTAAGTCAGCAGCAACCACTGGAGAGTCTACAGGGGCAGAGGAGTCGGATGAGATCACAGGTGACACCTCTGACACCACAACGTCAACAAGGGCCTGAGGATCTACCTCTGAAGGTGACGATAACTGCAGCACAGTAGCACCCTTGCGGATGATCTGCAGCAATGCGTCCTTACAGGGTGGACCCGACAGCCACAAGAACGACCAAACCTGTAATAAAGGAGTTAGTGACAAGGCCTTACCCAGGGGGAGAGGTGGGGCCGCTTCGCTAGGGGAAGCAACACCATCTCTCGAGGACATTAAATTGTTCTACGCTACTACTCGACGATCTCTCGTAAGAGACCTAATGAGTAGGAGCTTCAGAGGAGTGTCGGGAGATGGAAGAAGAGGCCTTGGGTTTTCCTCCTTTCGAAGGAGAAATATCCCGCTTAAACTTCTTCTTTCGCCGTCGCCCAAACCTCTCCCACTGGGAGGAAGACAACGCCCTACACTCATTACACTTATATCACTATCACATCGTTGACCTCTGCAGGTGGGACAAAGGGTGGGGATCTGTCTCCACCCCCAACATAAATGTTCCACAGGGCCGGCCGGTGAGTCCAGGGCTGGTGCGCATGGTTGCAGTTAACTCACAAACACACACTAGAAAAAGAAAAAGCAAAAACAGATTAATGGCAGTCCAAATAAAGGCGAAGGACGAAGAGCGGCAACGTCCGTTCACCATCCGAGCCAAAAGAAAAGTGGGCTAAATCACAGGTGTGTGAGTGGGAGCGGTAGCAAACTACCCTCCCCTACCCCCCGCTAACTAGCGGTGTTGGTAGTTAACCCTCGCTAAACTTTAATGGCTCGTCTCATTTCAGCTACGCCGAAAGTAATACCCCTAATAAATAGCGTGGTTTGTATTCCAGTTACGGAACAATTTAACTTTAGGAGGGAGGAAAGCCCTATAAAACCAAATCTAACAGGTTTAACTTTCCACGGAAATGTCTGAGCACTTGGTTCTTTATAGGAACAATGGTGATAACTCCCAGCAACCTCCCAACGGTCTGAGCACCAAGATGTAACAATTGTTAGGTTAGGACCATAACAGGGATAAATGGTAATCAGTTACAGGGGAACCTATATCCTTGCATAGGATGTGTTGTCTAAATGGATATGCATTACTGTATAAGAAATGGGTTTGCACATATTCTATTCCTCCTCCTCCTTGAGATACTACTTAACAATTCTTGTCTGAAAGAGAAGTTGCTTCCTTATGAAGCTTATCTTCATTCTAGCTCATAATGACCATAACTGCTGCACCTCTGAGAAAGGGGGGGGGGGAAGAAGCGTTGCAATCCAGTTATTCTACCTTGGATTCTAGCCTTAAGTTGAAACCACAATCTTGAACATGAAGTTTCTTGTCCAATGGTGAAGCTAGGCTGGCAGCCAACAGGATAAGTGTTAAGTGTATTCAAGGACTTGTTTTTATTTTCTATTTTTTCAATGAGTGGAAATTCACCAGCCCAATGATTCAAATTTGACTCCTATAAATTCAGGAGAAAATATAGTATATATTTAATCTGGGTGATAAAAAATAAATCTGAGATTAAAACCTTGATAAAATGACAAATTCGTAGATAATTTGTATTTTTCCTAAATATACAAACCTTGGCTATTTAATAGGGGTATTACTTTCGGCGTAGCTGAAATGACGAGCCATTAATTTTTAACGAGGGTTAACTACCCACACCGCTAGTTAGCGGGGGGTAGGGAGGGTAGATTACTACCCTTCCCTTCACACACCTGTGATTGAGCTCACTTTGCTTGGAGGTAGGACTTCAAGAGGGATAGGGCTGGCGGGTAAGTTTGGTTAAATAGCTAAGGTTTGTATAATTACGAAAAATACAAATTATCTACGACTTAGTCATTTGTTTCGTAACTGGAATACAAACCACGCTATTTATTAGGGGTGACTCACCCATTAGGAAGGGTGGACATCCCAGTCAATTTGGCTTTTTGGCTTTACCCGGGGGCTCCTTATCCGAGTGTGTTAGCACTCAAGGAATAAGGAGTCCCTGCACCTCCCTAAAACTTTTCTACGCAAGGTTCGCGGCCTACACAAGCTGTGTGTGAAGGTATGTAGAAATGTAACTCGTCTTAGAAAGTTATTCAGAGTTCTTTAGATGGAAAAACTGTGAACTAGGACTTTCCAAATACCACCTCATCAGGGTATGGGGATGCAACAGTATTAATCTTAATACTAGGTACACAAGGGAGCATGGTTTACCTGCAGTGCTTTGAGGTCAGCTATGCAGAGAACCAAGGATGCTGCTTTCCCCACGAGAGGGGAGAATGAAGAAAAGAATAAGGGCCAGTCAAACCTTTTCATTCATGCAAACTAAAACTGGGTAACAATGCCCTCAACCTTCTGCTACTTGTCCAATAAGGAGCATGAGGTCTTCAACCAGCTGTTGTGCAGCCACCACAGGACCGATAGAAAATGTATCGAGTCTCCTGTGGGTCATGTCTTGCAGGTAGTGGGATGTGAACGCATTCTGACGTTTGCACACCCCAGCTTGAAGAACCTGCGTCACTGAGTAGTTTCTTTTGAAGGCCAGTGACGTAGCTATGCCCGACATCATGTGGTCTGGGGCATCGTAAAGGAGGAGGGTCTGGATTCAGTGCATGGTCAATGACCCTGCGAATCCACGCTGAGATGGTGTTCTTGGTGACCCTCCTCTTGGTCCTTCCTGTGCTGACGAATAGTGCAGGCACACGAGGACGGGCTGGGGCTGTTCTGTTAAATTACAGCCTCAAACTCCTTACTAGGCATAGTAAGAGATGGTCTGGGTCATCTGTTACAGTAAGGAGACTAGAAATCCGGAAAGAGTCGAATCGAGGATCCGCTACTCCCGGGTTCTGAGTCTTATCAATAAACTCAAGGACCAAGCTGAACATTACCTCTCCCCATCCCCTTGATTGGGGAAATTCGTATGAGAGACCATGAAGTTCCCTGACTCGCTTGGCCGAGGCCAAAGCTAGCTGGAACACCGTCTTCCAAGTCAGGTGGCGATCTGTGGCCAGGCGTAATGGTTCCTAAGGAGGTCTCTTAAGAGACCTGAGAATTCAAACCACATTCCATGGGGAAGGTCTCACTTCTGACTGGGAGCAGGTAAGTTCATAACTCCGTATGAGTAAAGAAAGTTCTAGCGATGAAGAAATGTCCATTCCTGTCAGACTGAAGGCGAGGTTCAAGGCTGAGCGATAGCCTTTCACTGCCGAGACTGATAGGCACATTTCTTCACGCAAATACACGAGGAACTCCGCCATTGCTGGAATAGTAGTATCGAATGGAGAGATACCCCTTCCACGACACCAACCACAGAAGACTTTCCACTTTGCCTGGTAAACTGCCGCTGATGATTTTCGCAGGTGTCCAGACATCCTGATCGAAACTTGTTGCGAAAATCCTTTCTTAGAGAAGAGATGCTGGATAGTCTCCTGGCGTGAAGTCGTAGCGAAGCTACGGATTTGTGGAAGATGTTGGCATGTGGTTGTTTGAGTAGACTGTGTCGTGGAGGGAGTTCTCTTGGAGGCACGTTAGGAGTTGCAGAAGGTCCGGAAACCATTCTGCATGATGCCATAGCGGAGCTATGAGGGTCATTGAAAGATTGACCGATGTTCTGGTCTTGTTGAGTACCCTACTCATCAGACAGAACGGGGGAAAGGCATAAACGTCGATGTTGTCCCACCATTGACAGAAAGCATCTTGCCAGAGAGCCTTGGGGTCTGGGAATGGGGAACAGTACAGTGGGAGCTTGAAGTTCAGGGCCGTTGCAAAGAGGTTCACTGTTGGAGAACCCCACAAAGTCAGGACTTTGTTGGCTACTAGATGTTGCAAAGACCACTCGGTACTCACTATCTGAGATACTCTGCTTAGGTTGCCGGCGAACACATTCCTTTTGCCCGGAATGAAGCGTGCCGATAGTGGTATCGAGCGGATTTTGGCCCATCTTAATATCTCTACTACTAGATGGGATAGTTGCTGCGAAAAAGTACCTGCTTGTTTGTTGATGTAGGCCACTACTGTGGTGTTGTCGCTTATCAACACCACAGAGTGGCTTGCCATGAACAGTTGGAACTGTTGAAGGGCCAGAAAGACGGCCTTCATCTCTAGGAGATTTATGTGGAGGTACTTTTCTGACTCTGACCAGAAGCCTTGGGTAGTGTGGTGCAGCACGTGGGGCCCCCACTCTTTTTTTGAAGCGTCTGAAAACAGCCTCAAATCCGGGGGGAAGGACGAGAAGATCCACTCCCTTTAGTAGATTCTCATCTGTCACTCACCACTGAAGGTCTGTCAGTTCCGTAGGTCCCATGGGGATCTGGATGTCCGGGGAGTCGTGTGCTTGATTCCACCGGGACTTGAGTCCCCACTGGAGGGATCTCATCCTGAGTCGACCATTGCGATCTAGACGGGCCAGCGATGAAAGGTGACCTAGGAGACATAACCACGATTGGGCTGGAAGTTCTTCTCGTCTGAGAAAAGGTCTTGCAACCTTTCTCAGCCTTGTTATCCTGTCGTCTGATGAGAAGGCTTTGTGGAGAATGGTGTCTATAATCATGCCTAAGAATACCAGTCTTTGAGCAGGAAGCAGAGAGGACTTCTCGAGATTTACCATGATCCTCAGATCCTGGCAAAGTCTCAGAAGTTTGTCTCGGTGTTGAAGAAGGGTTCACACCAAGTCTGCTAGGATTAGCCAGTCGTCCAGATAACGAGGGAGACGGATGCCAATCCTGTGTGCACAAGATGACACTAGGGTGAACATTCTGGTGAAGACTTGTGGTGCTGTGGAAAGACCGAAGCACAGCACCTTGAACTGGTATACAGTGAACCCTCGCTACTTCGCGGTTCGACCATCGCGGATTCACCACTTCGCGGATTTTTTCCATAACCCATATATATACAGTAATATATATATATATATATATATATATATATATATATATATATATATATATATATATATATATATATATATGTATGCATGTATTTATGTATATATGTAGGTATGTATATGTGTATACATATAAATATATATATATATATACACACACACACACATATACAGTATATATATACATATGTATATATATATATATATATATATATATATATATATATATATATATATATATATATATATATATATATATATATATATATCTAAAGTAGGAAGATGTGATGTAGTTCTAAGGGAAAAGTATGGGAAATATGTCTGGGTAATAAGCAAAGCTCTACCTCCAGTTTGTTTCTACATTATGATCAGAGATAAATGTAAACAAAACATTGGTTGCCATTTTTTATCGTGCTTTTTAGCATGTTTAGGAAATGCATGATATAAAATCACCTTTAATATTTGTGCATGTTTTAGTTTAGGGTACTGTAGTACATGCATTAAGTGTTCTGTACATTAAAGGGTAGTTTGTTAACAGTACTACGTACAAGGGAAGATTTTAAAAGTCTGAATATACATGTTGAATAAATAGGTAAATATGGTGTCACTACTTCGCGGATTTTCACCTATCGCGGCCGCGACTGGAACCTATCTACCGCGATAAACGAGGGTTCACTGTATTCTGTTGTCTAGGCTGAATCTTAAGTACTTCCTTGAAGACGGATGGACTTGGATCTGGAAGAACGCGTCCTTTCGGTCCAGTGTGCACATGAAGTCTTGCGGTCTTACTCCTAGTCTGACCGTGTCTCCCGTCTCCATGCTGAACGGAGTTTGTTTGACGAACTTGTTCTGAGCTGAGAGGTCGATGACTGGTCTCCAGCCTCCAGACGCCTTCTTTACAAGAAAGAGTCGACTGAAGAAGCCTGGGGATCCGTCGAGGACCTCTTGGAGAGCGCCCTTCTTCAACAGGGTCTGGACTTCTGCCCGAAGGGCATACCCCCTTGCCGATCCCATGGCAAAGGAGTTCAGTGACACTGGATTCCTGGTCAGGAGAGGTAATGATGTTATGAACGGGACGCGCTTTCCTAGACTGATCACGGAGATTGTCCAGGAATCGGCCCAAAGTTGCTTCCACCGGTCTACACAACTTTTAAGGCATCCCCCACTGGTGGAAATACAGGGGGACTGCCTATCCTAGTGTTTGCGGCCTCGGCTGCTCCCTTTAGGATTTTTCCCTCCCCTGGAGGACTTTTTGCCTTTCCTGTCTTTGACAAGAAAGGGCTTAGACACCGTTGTCTTCACTGCTGTTCTGATCATCATTGTGGTCTTGGTTGGACGGGACTGTTGTGGTGCTGGAGGTTTATAGGGCTTAGATGTTAAAGCCCTGTGGAGGAGGGAGTCTTGAGACTTCCTCCAAACCCTCAACAGCATGTTCCACATCCTTAGGCTCAAACAGATGGGACCCCTTTGTGGAGGAATGTCTGAGCCTATTGATCTCGACGCTAGGGACCTTCTGGTGGAACCTCTCACCTACTGCATCTTGACATTTCAAGATGGTATTTGCTCACAAGTTCGAGACTTGGTGGCCAAGAAACTCGATCGTGCAAGTACCTGAGAGTAGGAAGGTTTCCATAGTTTTCCTGGTACGTTCCTTTGAAAAACCTCGAATCGTATCAGGATACCTAAGGTCCCTAACCAGATGTCCAGCCACGAAAGTAGCTTGCATAGCATACTTTGTGACCTTCTCCTGATTAAGGATCTTAGCTGCCGAGAACGAGACCTGCCGGTTGGATTCTCTCTCAAGAAGGATTCACCTGGTTAGCTCTACCAGAGAGTGGTGAAGAGGAAGAGCTGAACTGGACTCCTCCAGGATCTCGAAGTACCTCCTCTGCTGTAAGCGATAAAGAAATGTCCATTCCTTTCAGTCTAAAGGCGAGGCTTAATGCTGAGCGATAGCCTTTTACCACCGAGACTGACAGGCGCATTTCTTCACGCACATATACGAGGAACTCCGCTATTGCTGGAATAGTGGCATCGAGGGAGAAATACCCCTTCCACGACACCAACCACAGAGGACCTTCCACTTTGCCTGATACACTGCTGCTGATGACTTTCGCAGGTGTCCAAACATCCTAATTGCAACTTGTTGCAAAAATCCTCTCTCAGAGAGGAGGTGCTGGATAGTCTCCTGGCATGAAGTCATAGCGAAGCTACGGCTTTGTGGAATAGGTTGGCATTCGGCTGTTTGAATAGATCGTGTCATGGAGGGAGTTCTCTTGGGGGCTCCGTTAGGAGTTGCAGAAGGTCCGGAAACCATTCCGCGTGATGCCATAGCGGAAATATGAGGGTCAGTGAAAGGTTGACCAATGTTCTGGCCTTGCTAAGTACCCTCCTCATCAGACAGAACGGGGTAAAGGCGTAAACGTTGATGTTGTCCCACCGTTGTTGGAATGCATCTTGCCGCAGAACCTTGGGGTCTGGGACTGGGGAACAGTATAACTGGAGCCTGAAGTTCAGGGCCATTGCGAACAGGTCCACTGTCGGAGAACCCCACAAAGTCAGGATTTTGTTGGCTACTAGATGATCCAAAGACCACTCGGTACTCACTATCTGAGATGTTCTGCTCAGTTGTCGGCAAACACATTCCTCTTGCCCGGAATGAAGGGTGCCAATAGTGGTATCGAGTAGATCTCGGACCATCTCAGTATCTCTACTGACAATTCTATCCGGTTCGTAATACTAGGCAGGCAGTTAATTCTAATAGCCAGGTCTTCTCCATCATGAGGCTCAATACTACACAGTATTCTAGAAGTTTTATTCCAGCTGTGATCAAGTTGTGGAATGATCTTCCTAATCGGGTAATTGAATCAGTAGAACTTCAAAAGTTCAAAGTTGCAGCAAATGTTTTTATTTTGACCAGGCTGACATGAGTCTTTTTATAGTTTATATATGACGTATCTGTTTTGACGTTGTTAATAGTTTATATATGACATATCTGTTTTGACGTTGTTACTGTTTTAAGAATGATTCATTGTTAATTTGTTCTCATCATTTATTTATCTCCTTATCTCCTTTCCTCACTGGGATATTTTTCCCTATTGGAGCCCTTGGGCTTATAGCATCTTGCTCTTCCAACTAGGGTTGTAGCTTGGCTAGTAATAATAATAATAATAATAATAATAATAATAATAGATGGGATAGGGGCTGCGAAAAAGTACCTCCTTGCTTGTTGATGTAAGCCAATACTGTGATGTTGTCGCTCATCACTACCACTGAGTGGCCAACCAGGAACTGTTGAAGGGCCAGAAAGACGGCCTTTATCTCTAGGACATTTATGTGGAGGTACTCTCCTGACTCTAACCAAAAGCCTGAGATCGTGTGGTGCAGCACGTGGGACCCCCACCCTTTTTTGAAGCGTCTGAGAACAGCATCAAATCCGGGGGGAGGATGAGAAGATCCACTCCCTTTCGTAGATTTTCGTCTGCCACCCACCACTCGAGGTCCGTCTCATCCGCTGATCCCATGGGGATCCGGATATCCGGGGAATAGCGAGTCTGATTCCACGGGGACTTGAGTCGCCACTGGAGAGATCTCATCCTGAGGCAGTCGTTGGGAACTAGACGGGCCAGTGATGAAAGGTGACCGAGGAGACGTAACCACGTCTGGGCTAGAAGTTCTTCTCATCTGAGAAAAGGTCTTGCGACCTTCCTCACCCTTGCTATTCTGTCATCTGATGGGAAGGCTTTGTGAAGATTGGTGTTTATTATCATGCCTAGGTATACCAGTCTCTGCATAGGAAGCAGGGAGGACTTCTCCAGATTTACCATGATCCCCAGATCTTGGCAAAGTCTCACAAGTTTGTCTCGATGTCGAAGAAGGGTTGACACCGAGTCTGCTAGGATTAGCCAGTCGTCCAGATAACAAAGGAGACGGATGCCAATCCTGAGTGCCCAAGATGACACTAGGAAAAACACTTTACTTAAAACTTGAGGTGCTGTGGAATGACGGAAGCACAGCATCTCTAACTGGTATTTCCTGTTGTCTAGGTTAAATCTTAAGTACTTCCTTGAAGACGGATGGACTGGGATCTGGAAGTACGCGTCCTTTAGGTCCAGTGTGCACATGAAGTCCTGTGGTCTTACCGCTAGTCTGACCGTGTCTGCCGTCTCCATGCTGAACAGAGTTTGTTTGACAAACTTGTTCAGGGCTGAGAGGTCGATGACTGGTCTCCAGCCTCCAGACGCCTTTCTTACAAGAAAGTCGACTGAAGAAGCCTGGGGATCCGTCGAGGACGTCCTGGAGAGCATCCTTCTTCAACAGGGTCTGGACTTCTGCCTGAAGGGCCAGCCCCTTTGCTGATCCCATGGCAAAGGAGTCTATAGACACTGGATTCCTGGTCAGGGGAGGGAGAGATGTTATGAAGGGAACGCGATAACCTAGACGAATCACAGATTGTCCAGGGTTCGGCCACGAGTTGCTTCCACCTGCCCGAGCAACTTTGTAGGCATCCCCATGCTGGTGGACAAGCACGGGAAGTGCCTATCCTAATGTTTGCGGCCTCGGCTGATCCCTTTGGGATATTTTCCTCCCCTGGAGGACTTAGTGCCTTTCCTGTCCTTGGCAGGAAAGGGATTCTTAGATACCGTAGTCTTCGCTGCTGTCTTGGTCGTCATGGTCTTGGCTGGATGGGACTGCTGGGGAGCTGGTGACTTATAGGGCTTGGAAGTCAAAGCCCTATGGAGGAGGAAGTCCTGATGGGACTTACGCCATCTCTCAGCGGCAAGTTCCACGTCTTTAGGCTCAAATAGATGGGCTCCCTCTAGAGAGGAATATCTGAGCCTAGCGATCTCGACATTAGGAATCTCTCAGACACCGCGTCCCGACGTTTCAGGATGGTGTTCGCCCACAAGTTCAAAACTTGGTGGCCGAGAAACTCGATCGTGTAAGTGCCTGAGAGAAGGAGTCTCTATTGCTTTCCTGGTACGTTCCTTGGAGAAATCCTCAGTCCGTACCAAGACTCCCAAGGTCCCTAACCAGATATCAAGCCACGCAGTAGCTTGCATGGCATACTTCGTGACCTTCTCCTGGTTAAGGATCTCGGTTGCCGAGAAAGAGACCTGTCGGTTGGAGTCTCTCTAGAGAGATTCCATTGGTGAGCTCTTCCAAGGAGTGATGGAGAGAAAGAGCTGGACTAGGCTCCTACAGAATCTCTAAATACCTCCTCTGTTAGACACGAGGAGGTGGAGAAGCTTGTTGGTAGAGCCAGAACAATGGGAGGAGGCATATTCGGAGAGCTGTAGGGCGATCTTAGCCATGGCACCCTTTCAGCCCTTGAGACCAGGGCAGGGCTGCACTGGTCTTTGAAGGTTTCTGGGTGCCCTTCCGTCGGGATATCTCTGGGTCGGTAAACCTATTGAGAACCCTTATAAGAGTCAGAACCTGCCAGAATTCATGTTCTGACTTTTTGCTCTCCTTCCGACGTTGGACTTGCAGCGAAGTCTCCATCTTCCATCCCCGAGAGCTCCTCCCGGGGTGGGTCGCGGACATCCCTCGAGTGACTGGCTGTGTCCGTAGACTTGGTAGTCCTAGCAGAGGACTTTGGCAGGGTCTTGGAGTCTTTGGGCTCCTTCCGAGGAAGTATGTAGGACTACTGCATCGAAGGGCAAGATGTCGTGTCCCTCCTGATTTCCAATGATGGTAGGGAACTCCCTGCGTGAGGGGAGGCTTCCCCCGAAGGTGGAAGGGAGGAGGTACTTTCCTCACACGACTCCCTTGGCAAAAGTGAGGTGGGAGAGTATCCCGAGGAAGATGCAGGACGAGCTAGCCTTGATGGTCTAACCGGATTTAGCTTTACCCTCGAGGAAGTGACCATGTCAGAGACTCCTCTTTTCCTCTTCAGGAGGGAGGAAGAAGTCATGGTTCTGTGCCGAGAGTCTGGAGCTATAGACTGCGCCAAAGAGCGGCCAGACAGAGCGGGATTGAAGGCCTGTGCTACTGCTCTGACTAAGGCACTGAACCATGGCTGCTGACTTACTGACACACTGTCAGACAGATCCCCTGAAGGGAAAGGGACCGAAGGTTCCCTACGAGGAGTTTCTACTGTAGGTAGGTCAGCCTTAGAAAAGGCAGTTTTGGGATCCTGAACCCTTCTGCAGAGGCTTGTTGCCCTTTCCCCGGCGGGCGCGCTGAAAGGCGTTTGCGGGGAGGGGAATGAGGCGATGGTGACCTGTCCGTGTGAAGTTTCTGCTCACGTGCCGGTGAGCGCCAGCGCGGGCGCGGTAGAGTGCTGGTGCACGCGGGTAGTGTTGGCGCGAGCACGCGGGAGTGTGTTGGCGCGCACGCGGGCAAGAGCTGGCGCGCGGGAGAGTGCTGGCGAGTGGGTGAGAGCTGGCGCGTGGGAGAGTGCTGGCGAGTGGGTGAGAGCTGGCTTGCGAGCGCGAATGAGTGGTGGCGCGCTGGGGAGTGTTGATGCGCGCGGGCATGCGTGACCTGGTGTTTTCGCGTGGGTGAGATCTGGCGAGCAGGAAAGCGCTTGGGCGTAGGAGAGAGTTGGCGCACGCAGGCGAGCGTGCTGGCACGCAGGCGAGCGTGCTAGGCGAGATCTGGCGCGTACGGGCGAGTGAGTAATGGCGCGTAGAAGAGCGCTGGCACGCAGGAGTGTCTTGGTGCGTAGGAGAGTGCTGGCGTGCTTGAGATTGCTGGCGCGCAGGAGACTGCTGGCGCACAGGTTGTAGCCATCGTCTAGGAGAGCGTTGGCGACCAGGAGATCGAAGTTGCGCGCGCACTTTCGGTGGGCCTTGTTGCGCCGGTGGTCGTTGGCATACTGGTAGGCGCTGAGGGCGAGCAGGTGAAGGCACGCCCCGAAGCGTTGTAGAGCACTGACGAGACGTTGGTGAGCGACGGTGCACTGCAGGGAGCTGGCGAGCTAAAGAGCGTTGGCGCGCAGCTGTGCACTTAGGTAGGGCCTCAAGAGGCTGTACTGGGAACAGGAACGGCGATGGTAGGTCGGCAGGTCAGCTGGCAGGTAGTTCAGGAACAGGATTATGCCCTTTGGAAGGGCATACATCCACCGATGGAGATCGCGAACGATCTACAGAAGGGTCCAGGACCGAAGTTGGAGGACTAATAGCAGCGTCGTCGGATGAAGGTCCAGGCACGGGCGAAGGTCGAGGGCTAAGAGACGACTGAAGCGGAGACTCCTCTGCGGGTGACGGCTGCGATGACGAGGCAGAAGTGCTGAAGAGGCGCCTTTTCACCGATGGTGAAGGGCGACCTCTAAGGCAAAACGGTGGGCGAGCTCTGCAATGGCGACGGCCTCTAGGGACCGTTGAATCACCAAGCTGACCATGAGCAGCAGCAGTCCTCCGAAGAGGAGTCTCTATGAGTGAACTCCCCCAAGTGGGAGAAACACTCGCAGGAGACAGACGTAGGACTAAGTTTCCCCCTCAAAGGATGATCAGGAATGGGGGAAACTAATTCGGCAGCAACAGCTGGAGAGTCTGGGAGGGCAGGGGAGTCGGCAGAGATCACAGAAGACACCTCTGACACCACAACGTCGACGAGAGCTAGAGGATCTACCTCCGAAGTCGACGAAGACGACTGCACACTTGCACCCCGGAGAATGAGCTGCAGCAAGGAGTCCTTGGAGGGAGGACCCGAAAGCCCCAAGGACGACCAAAATACAGAAGTCAGGGGAAGCAGAGGGTCCGGAAACCGTTCTGCGTATAGTCCCAGTGAAGCTCTCAGGGCCATTGAAAGGTTGACAGACAACCTGGTCTTGTTGAGACCCATTCTCAACAGACAACAAAGGAGGGAAGACGCAGGCATCGATGTTGTCCCACCATCACCGGAATGCATCTTGCCAGAGTCTCGGGGTCTGAGACTGGGGGAAGAACAGCGGAAGCTTGAGGTTCCAAGCTGTCGCGATCAGGTCCCCCAGACCAGGACTTGCTGGTTACTCAAGGCCAAAGACCCCCAGGTACACTCTCTCTACGAGGCTCTGCTCGGATAGTCGGAGAGAACATTCCTCTGCCCGGAATGAGCGAGCCGATGGTGGTATTGAGAGGATCTCGAATCATCTCAGTATCTCCACTGCAAGATGCGAAGGTATGAAAATGCATCACTTGCTGGTTAGAACACGCCAGTACCATGAAGTCGTCGCGCACGGAGCGACTCGGCAGGAGCTGTATGATCTGTAGAGGGGCCAGACACGGCCCCTAAGCCTGCCTGAATGATGGAGAGGTATCCTTGAGGTCCTGACCATAGGCCTGGACCGGAACATGCCCCCCCCACCCTTTTCTTTGACGAGTCCGAGAACAGCATAAAAAATGTGGGGAAAGGACGAGAATATCCACTACCATCAAGAGGTTCCATAGGTCAACCCCCATTGCAGGTCTAATCGTCCCGCTGGTCCCATAGGGGCCAGAAAGTCCGGTTAATCGTTGCTTTGAAACCACCGGAACTTGGGCCGCCCCACAGGGAACTTATCCTGAGGCGACCATTCGGAACTTTAGACGGGTCAATGAGGAAAGAGACCTAGGAAACGTTCCAAGGTAGGGCTGAAAGCTCTGCCCGACTGAAAACAGGTACTGCGATTCACCTCAGCCTTGCCACAGTCAACTGAAGGGAAGGCTCGGAGGAGGCGGCAATAGAATCTGGCGTCCCCAGGCGGCCACCCATCCAAGTACCAACCAGACCCGACGTTGCTTAACCTCGCTGGACGGACGAGAAGCGGGGTTTCCAACGTGGTAAGGCCGTTGACTCAATATCACGGCTAGATACTCCAGATGTTGAGGCCGAAGAAGAGAAGACTCCTAGCAAACTACCATGAACCCCCACTCATGGTAAGGATCCGGAAGTTTGTCCCGGCGTTGAAGAAGGTCGAACCCGAGCCTACCGGAGTTGACCAGACCTCCAAAAGGCGAAGGAGGCGGCAGCCTGCTCCCGAGCGGCCATGAGAAAAGCAGGGAGAGTTCTCTGGGGAAAAACCTGCGATGCCACGGCAGGATCGCCACACTGCATCTTAAGCAGGAATACCTGTAGTCTAGGCTGAATTCCACGAGCTTCCTGGAAGATGGATGGAATGGAAACTTAAAGTACCCGTCCTTCCCATCCAGGGCCTAAGGAGTCCTGTCGCCTCGTTACCAGTCTGATCGATACTGCTGTTCCACGCTGGACAAAGTTTGTTCGACAAACTTGATCAGAGCTGAGAGGTCGAATACGGAATTCCCGTCTCAGATACTTTCTTACGAGAAAGGATCGACTGAAGAAGCGGGGGGGTGAAGCCGTCGACGATCCTATGGAGGACCTTCTCCTAAGGCAGGGATCATTCTGCCCAAACGGGCAAACTCTTGCCGACCCTATTGCATAGAGGTTCAGAGACACTGAATTCGCTGACAGAGACGGCAGGCGCGATATCCTTGGCTGATCACGGAGATCGGGCAGGAATGGGCATTGGGAAGCTGTCATCCGGATGAGTAACCTTAGGCATCCTCCCAGCGTGAAACCTGCAAGGGGGGGTTGCCAATCCTAGAGTTCGTGAACTCTGCCGCTCCCTCTAGGACTATGCCCCCCCGGGAGAGCCTCCCGTGCCACCTGTTCCTGACAGGAGGGGACTGCTATTGGACACCTTGTCTCAGATGTCGTAGCCGGTCCAATAACTTAGGTCGACGTGGCTGAAAGAAAGAGGCACTGGAGCCCTGCAGGATCTGGAAGAAAGCGCCTTGGAGGAGTGAAAACGGAAGTCGACTTCCTCCGCAAAACCGCTGTCTATGTCTCTGTCCTTGGGCACAAACAAACTCTTCCCAAGGATGGAAGGGTGTCTGAGGTTGTCGACATCCACGGATGAGACACCCGAAAGGAAGCCCTCGGTCATTGCGTCCAGATGGTCCAACATCGAGCTTACCCGCAAGTTCAAAACTTGACGACGAAACGCCAAGGTGCTTGAGCCCGAGAGGAGGA
Source organism: Palaemon carinicauda (assembly GCF_036898095.1). Taxonomy (NCBI): domain Eukaryota; kingdom Metazoa; phylum Arthropoda; class Malacostraca; order Decapoda; family Palaemonidae; genus Palaemon; species Palaemon carinicauda. The sequence goes on from NC_090747.1 coordinate 67,587,558, forward strand.
AAGTACCCATGACCTTCCTTTAGCTTCCTTGAACAAAACCTCGGGTCGCAACCGAGGAGGGAAAGGACCTGGTAAGCCCCTTTCACGAGATGGAGAAGAGGAAGGGGTAAACCAGTCACCCCTTGGCCGATGGAGAAATCTCGAACGGAAAGCTCCCTGGCAAAACCCCTTCAGGGCTAACCCAGGTTCTGGAAAGAAGAATGTTGCTCAGACCTCCCTGAAGATTCTTCCTGCTCTTGCATGTGCCATGCTCTGTGTTTACGGGGTGAGGCCGTGTTCTGGACGTACGCTCCAGAAGACTCGCCAGGCTGGCCATGCTGCGAAACCCCAACGGGAATCGCGGACGCAATCGCCCTGGCGCTCATGCGATGGTAAATCAATAGCGTGGTAGGAAGGGCGAGAGCTGGTGGTCGGCGAGCGATCACCCATAGGCGAGCAATGGATACTGCAAGAATTAAGCGGACGTTCTCGCGATGAAACACTGTAGGTCCGCGCGACGGAACACTGTCCGTCCGCGCGACGGAACACCGTCCGCCCGCGGGATGGAATACCGTTGGTTCGCGCGCGGGCGAATATTGGAGAGCATGTGAGCGGTCGCGCATGAGCGTAGGCGTGCAGGCACGTGGGCGTGCGGTCGCGCGGGCACGTGGGCGTGTGGACGCGCAGGCACGTGGGCGCGCGGGTGAGCTCAGGCGGTCGGGAGACCGATGACGCGTAGACGGGCGATGGCGCGTTGGCAAGCGATGGCGCGTTGGCAAGCGATGGCGCGTCGGCAAGCGACGGAGCGTTGGCGAGCGGTGGTGCGTTAACAAAACGCTAGCGCGCAGGTGAAGAGTCGCGCGGGCGCGTAGGCGATTGCCAACGCGAGAGAGACTAGTGATGGTTAGCGCGCATCGCGCTAACAGAAGGCGCGCAGGTGCATCAGGAAGGTGAGCGCTGAAGCAAGCTGTTAATCATGCGATCCTAGACGGTCAGAAAAAACCGTTGGCGCCCATTGGTGTGTGGCAGAAAAGGGCGCGCAGATGTGCGCTGGCGATCGAAGAAAGCTGGCGCACAGAAGGACAGAAGTAAAGGTGAGCGCTGGCGAGCAGGAGGAAGATCTACAGCAAGACTCAGCTACCGGGGATCGTGGTCCACAGCAGGTGAGCGCTAGATCGCTACTGATGGTGTCCAGAGAAACTGACACTCGTGGCAGATCGATGGCGATCGTTGACGCGTAGGAGATCGCTGGCGAGCAGAAGGCAACGCGTGGAAGCCTGTGCGTAGAAGAAGAGGCCTTGTCCAAGACCTGAACCGAAGTTCTAGATCGCGAGGGCGAACGAGGGCGCACAGGGCGCTTAACAGGAATCAACAGGAACAGCAGAGATGATCATCATGAGAGCGCTGACGAACAGGAGAGCGCTGGCGAACAGGAGAGCGCTAGCGATCAGGAAAGCGCTGATGAGCAGGAGAGCGCCTGTGCGCTAACACTGAGCAGGAGCAGGAGAGCAGAAGGGCGCGCAGGGGAACCCTGACACGCAAGGGAAGAACCCCCGTGGGAGGCAACCCTTTGCCCAGAAGGGATCGTTGTCCGTCGGGAGACTGATGTCCGTCGGAAGACCGTTGTCTGTCCGTCGGGAGACCAATGTCCGTCGGAAGACCGTTGTCCGTCGGAAGACCGTTGTCCGTCGGGAAGACCGTTGCCCGTCGGAAGACGAGGTCAGACTGCTGTCCATCTGCACCAGGGGCGAAGATCAAGAAGAAGGAGTTGTAGGCTGCATACGGAGATTCAAAAAGGCGCCTCTTAGCACCCTTATAGGGAGAAGGGAGGCCCTTACGACGTAGCGGACGGTGAGCCTTACGGCGAAGGAGGCCAACAGCAACAACAGCAGAAGAGTCCTCCAAAGAGGTGTCTCTATGAGTGTACTCTCTCGCGAACGAAAGAGAAACACTTCGTAGAAGAGACGGGTCAGCCAGTGACCTAAAAGGAGCAATCCTCCGAAGAGGGGCTCCTGCAGTTGCCCAGCCCCTTGAGCGTAAATGCAGGTGCGACCGCTCAGCACCAAGAGCATAGTCGCACAGAAAAAAAGGCAAGAGAAGAACCCCCCAAAGGAGGAAAAACTCAACCCTGGACAGGAAAAACTTCCCTCGGAAGGAAAGTTACCCACCCAAGGAGGCGAGCCTCCTGAGTGTTCTAAAATGAACTGGAGAGCTGTCAATCGTCACGGGAGTGCTTCCAGAAGAAGGAGACACGCCCTTGACGAAGATCTATAGGGGAGGCAGCAACAGCCGAAACCCCAGGCCTCAACAAGACAGCTCACTCCGTTGTCACAATACAGAAACGAACTAGATCGGTAACTGTAAAAAAATAAAACAAAATCATTAGTTAACATTCATTCCCCCGGGAAGGCTCCGAAGAGGAATCCCGAGGGAAAGGAACACAAGAATTACACAACAGGCACGTGCCCTCACAACCACTTACACTCACGGAAGGAGAGCTGTAACCAATACAGAATTATAACAATTATAATTATGTAACTATGTAATCATGTAATTAAGTAATCTAAAAACGAATGAATACTAAAGAAAGAACGAAAACCCCGAAAGGAATCGTTCTACAAAGCTGAAGAATCAACAAATACAATTAGATTCATAAACTAATTGAGACAAAACGTACGGCGTAGCAACCCCCCCCCCCCCCACACGGGAAGGAAGCTACAAAGGCGTGTAAGTAACGTAGTAAAAGGGTGAACGACCTCAAGAGAGAGAGAAAGACCGAAGTCAAACTCGATCGCGACCCATGAAATTACACCATGGTGGCCTAACGGAGATATCGTACACTACACACACAAGCACAAACTCTGAAAAGGAAACTTACTGATTTCTATACTCAAATATATACATGAACATGAGAAAATGCTTACATATATATTGAATAAAAGAAAAGTAAGTGAATAAATAAAGACAAAACAAACAATGGCTGCCAAGCGAGGACAAAGACAGAGACGTTTGTCCATGTCCGAGCCAAAAGTGAAAGTGGAGCATTCACGGTGTGTGAGGGGGGGGGAGGGGTAGCTAGCAACCACTCCCCTAACCCCCCGCTAACTAGCGCGGGGGTAATACACCCTCGTTAAATTCTAATGGCTCGCCATTTCAGCTACGCTAAAAGGTAAACCTAATGTAAATAGCGTGGTTTGTATTTCGGTTACGGAACAATTATATTTTTTCCCCTTTCGAAGAAACCTTCGAAGGAGAAATATCCAGCTTTGATTTCTTCCTCCGCCATAGCCCAAACCTTTCCCACTGGGAGGCAGACCACTCCCGACACTCACTACACCTGTTACCACTATTACACCATTGACCTCTGTAGGCGGGACAAAGGGTGTGGCAAATGGTGTCCAAGGTCGACATGAAGGTTACGCAGGGCCGACCTTCGAGTTCAAGGCAAGTACGTATAGTCGCAGAAGTCAACACACACACACTAGAGAAAGAAAAGGCACAATCAAAAGCATTAAATGACTGTCCAAATAGGCGAAGGATGAAGAACGGCAGCGACCGTACATCATCTGAGCCAAAAGCAAAGTGAGCTAAATCACCGGTGCATGAGTGGGAGCTTCACTAGAAGTAATAACCCCTAATAAATAGTGTAGGTTTGTATTCCAATTATGGAACAACTTCATATATATTTTCCAATACTTGTTTTGAATGTGCCAACGCCACTTTTGCTTCTTTCTTTGCTAATCTACTTTTCTCCTTATCTTCTTCCATGCCTGTTTCATCATACCTTTTCTTTGCATTTCTCTTCATCTTGATTTTCTCTTGTACATAATTATTCCACCACCAAATTTCTTTTGTCTCTTGGCCCTTTTCCTGTAGACATTCCTAAAACTTCTTTGCCAACTCTTTTCAGACGCTGCTGTTCCGTTCCCACCACTCATCCACATCCTCATAATCCCAGGTGCCAAGCTGGACTAAAACCCTCTATGAATCTATCCCAACCTTCTGGTTCTTTCAGCTTCACCATTTTATCTTCAGAATCATCTCTTGTCTACCTCTTAGTGTTCTCTTCCTATCCTAGTCTATACTGTCAAGAGTGTACGATTGGGGGGTCACAGCTTCTGGGAATATCTTACAGTTTCTTATCTCTTTAAAATGCACCCTTCTACATAATACAAAATCAATTTGGAATTCTTGCCCACCACTTTTATACGTTGTAAGATATTTTGGCTGTTTTTCGAAGAAAGTGTTGATTACTGCCATATCAGAGGCTACGGCAGGTTCAGGTTCAGGGGTGAGGCATAGCCTTTGCAACGGTGCCTCATAACCCTTTCACCATATTGATTTCAATCTCCCAAAGCCAATCCTCTACGTATTCTTTCCAGGGACTATTTCTCGCTACATGACCATTTAGGTCTCCTCCTATCATTAACAGTTTTTCAAACGATGCTCTGTTAGATTAATTCCGCTGTACTGTAGCTACCACATATAGATACCATTAGACTCTCTACCCAGTCTTTAAGCATTATTTCCTCTTCCCATATGCTCTTAATAAATCCAGCATCCATTCTCTCCCCTCTGAAGCTAGTATTTTGACCACTTCAATTTGAAACTCTGATGTACCTGGTGCTTTACCACTCTTAATTTTACAAAACGCCAGTTTCACTTCTGAATTTCGTATCGTCATCACTGGCCGTTTCACCCTATGTGCTTCACCCAGCTCCCCTCATTTTTATTATTCAATACAGGGGTAGTTCAAAATACTTTCTCCATCTCCTATTAATGTCTTCATCCCTATATAATATATTTCTATCTCTATCCTTGATAACTCCCAGTTGCTCCAAAGCCTGTCTTTGCCATTTCATTTGAAATCTTACATATATACTGTATATTCTTTTCTCCTTCTCTTGTTCCTATCCTTTCATTCAGTTGCTATAACTATTTCCTCCCACAATCTTTTTCCTCTTGTCTCTACTGTTCCTCTGCACCCTGTGCATGCTTCACTTTTCAGTCCTTTGATGCCTACAATTTTCTTTTAACCGACTCTGGCACCTTTCTCTTCCACCACCACTTTTCTCCTTTTGACACACCATGTGTACTGTTTCTTCCCACCAATTCCTCTATTTCCCTTACACATATTTGTTTCATACCAACCCACATATTTTCCAGTCTGTTACCAGTCCCTTGGTAGGGACCTAACCTAATACCTGCGACATCTTCCTGCCCAGATTATTAGGAGGTTGACAAGAATCATTACTTTTGCTCTCCTACAAGACCAAAGTGCATTGACATTTCCCTTGCTAATTATAATGATATCATGCCCTCTAAAGGATGTCTCCAATTAAAGGAAAATAGTTTGCAGATGTATTTTCAAGCCTTAAAAATCAAAAGTATTCGATAGTTGTTTGTATTTTTCTAACTATACAAACCTAAGTCCTTTCAGTTATATTGCAAGCCTCAATTATCCTGTAAATCAAAAGTTAAGGTCAAGATGAAGATTACTCTACCTGGAGGGTAGGTCCCCCGCCCACCAGTTACTACTGCGACCTCACTAAAAGTTTAGCCTAAATGGTCATTCCAGCTTTAATGAAGTCATACTCCTATTAAAAGACACAGGTTTGTATAGTTAAGAAAAATACAAACTACCATTATATACTTGTCATTTTTCAGGCATGAAAATACATCTGAAATTGAAAATGCCGACCAGATCATGATGGTAAAGGAAACTGAAAAAAACTGTTAGTTTACAACAAGTCATATATAAGAAAGAAATTGGGTAACTGCAGGGTTAAGAGGATATTAATACCAGGATCATAATATATGCAGGTGTTGGTCACCCTTTACCACATTCTAAGGAATTTTTTATGATTTTGAGGATAATAGTTAAAATAACCAATATTTCTAATGTTAGAAAGATAGCTTCTGCCTAAAATCACTCATTAATTCTTTACCGACGTGTCGGCACCTGTGCACATTGTGACTAAGCACTTCCCAAAACCAGGCCAGTGACCTCATGACCTTGCCCATACACAAACTTAGAAATGTCATAGGACCTTGTGTTCCTACTCATCAAACATTGAAGACTATTTACACGGTGCACAGGTAAAATAATGTCATTATACACTTTAGCTTTGCTCAGATCAAAAGAGGAACCATACCTTCCCTAGAAATATGGGCACCTCCTAGGCAGTGAGGTCATTCATGTTAGAAAATGAAAAGGACACTAAGCTATGGTAGGATTTCTCTAAAAATAAACCAGCCAAGTTTAACCAAACCTTTTATAAAAATTTATATTTGATAAAATATAGTTCACATAGTTATTCACACAATAGCTTTACACTGAGCCAGTGAGTCACCGGAGATTCTATTCTAAATTTATCTCAAAATCGGGTAATTCTATGGTAGGACATGAAAGTAATACATTACCCAAAAGGAGGCCATCCAAGTCAAATATGACATGAGTAACAGGTTTGAACTTAGACGTGTCTATATTCGACATAATGCAGACAAGTAGCACTTCCAAATCTACGGCAGCACAATTTAACAAAAGATTATATAACCGAAGTTGCTAAACCTATTTAATGACCGACTTTAGAGTTCCGATCGAGTACCAAAGTTACGACGTCCCAACTGTTTATGGAGACCAGTGGCACTGGAGACGTTTGGTAAAGAAGTTTGTTTAATACTTTTCCTTTAATCATTGAATATATTGAATAGGAAAAAATCATATATTATAATTTCGTGGAAAATCTAAAAAAAAATAGTAAGATATCAAAATTAGTGAGAAAAAAATTGAGAACCTAACGTGCCGTTGCAAAGGAAAATCTTCAACGCTGTTGTAAATATGGAATGGAAATGGAAGAAATAGAAATAAACAATTAAGAAAATAATTATGTGAAAGGTAGTGGAAACTGTTGAAAAAAAAGAAGAATGAAATAGCGCACAGCCTTATATCAGAGAAATTGGAATAAAGCAATCCTTGCAATGAGAGCAAGGTTAAATATGCTAAAATTAAAAGTAAATTTCAAGGGGAAATACACAGATGATGTATGTGTGACTTATGCAAAGAAGAAGATAATACAGATCATTTATTTTCATACCCAAAAATAGGACAATTAATGCAACAGGATATTAGCGTAGGACAGGTAGATTTCAAAATCCCAGCAGGGATCTGGTTGTATAACTTAGTAGGGCGATGTATTAGAATTGAAAGAAGAATTTAAAAATACCAAACTTACCACAATAGGTTGCCAAAATTGATGATAGCAATGCATTATCTCGATGGAATAAAATTAAAGATTAAGATTTTCGTTTAAGAAAAAATTATGGTACATGAAAAGGAACTCAATTATGATATTAAGTGTAAGATAAGAGGCTTTACACCCATCTATTATATGATAGAGTGCCCGCAAAATTAGTTTGCGCAGTGAGCAGTAAAAACCAAGATAGAAGTTTTAAAAGAATATAGAATGAACACCAAAATCATAAGTGTAATTGCAAATATTTATCAAGGAGATACTACGGGCATTGACTTAGGAGAAGGTATAGAACAAGAAATGGAGATTACGAATGGAATAAAACAGGATTGCACAGGATCAGCTGCACTTTTTAAACTAATTACGTATATTGTCATGAAGAAAATAGAAGAGCCCAGTCTGAAGAGGAAGGAAACGGTTTCAGAAATCATGTAATGGAGATAGAATCATTTTTTTTTTTGGCAGATAGTGCCTTAGTGATTGCGGAGGATATACATAATGCAAAGCGTAACATTCAACTATTATTAGAAACTAGTAAAACATGTGGGTTAGAAATTAATAAAGAAAAGAGTAATATTACTATTTACAACACGAAAAAAAGGCCAGATCACATAGAGGTAATCAAAGTAGTAGAAGGTATAACATACTTAGGAATAGAGCTAGACAGTAATAGGAACATATATACAACTCAGAAAATGGCAATGATAGAAAAAGCACAAAAATAGTTAGTTTAACATATTCAATTATAAAGAAAAGTTGCAATAAAGTAATAATAGGACAAAACGTTCAGGAGAGGTATTGTTTTACCAACTATTTTGTATCGAACATTATAAATATAACAGAAACTGAAATAGAGAAACTACAAAGAATAGAAAATGGGGTATACAAGAAGATTTTAGGTGCTACTAAAAGCAAAGCTAATACTACTCTTCTGTGAAAGCAAGGGTGATGGATGGGAAACTGCAGCACTTAAATCATACCCTGAATGGGAAGAAGGAACTGCTGAAAGCAATTATCTTGGATATTCAAGAAAAAGAAGGAAGATGGTGGAAACAACCAGCAAAGTACTTAGAAGAATCAAGTATAGACATAAGACATATAAGAAGAATGAACAAGACAGAAATAGAATCGGAAACCAGAAAGTGGGATCTGAAAAGTGGAAAGAAGAAATAGAAAGTAGAGTGAGCTTAGAAATATATAGAGCGTGGAAGAAAGAAATTAAAGAAGAGTTATTTCATGACAATACATTTGCTTCAGTGATATGTTTAGAGCAAGAACTAATACATTAAAACTAAACATTGTAAATAGACACAATGGAGGGAATATAAACTGCAATCTTTGTGAAAATGGGGAAGATTTAATAAATTTTGTTGTTGTTTTACCAGGAATATAGAAAAGAAAGGAATGACGTAATTGAGCTATAACAACCATACTAGGAAGACCTAAAGAAAATAGTAGGATTATTTTTATTTAGCGAAACTAATATAGAAAAGAAAAAAAAGCATTAAACCCGATGCGGAGGAAAAGACAAAGCAGTATAAGAAGATAAACTTTGGAGGCGCCGTTGCAAAGACTATACCTCACCACTGAACCAGAACCAGTTGGTTTAAAAAGAATTTAAGAAGTCCAAACTGACCACAATAGGTTACCCGTGCCTGCTTGTGTTGTGCCTGTGTTGTTTAGTGCTCTGCAAAATAAGATAATTAGTAAGAAATTAACGTGAAATAGTGTAAATTGTGAAAGTCAAACTGAGAGTGAAGTAACGAGTAATTCAAGCAATAACTCAAAGTCGGGACAAAATTGAAATAAGGTAAGATAATATCTTGTGTTCTCAGTCGAGGCAACTCACGTGGTCGGCATACCTGATTTAAAAAATACACGACATCCTCCACGCCCTAAAATAAGGAGCGATGAAACGTCGGTCAATTGGACAAGGCTGGACTCGGGGTGGGGGGAGTGACTTACTCCGAGACTCTGTTAGGCTCGCTGCGTAGCGCTCCGCAACGACTCGAACAGAGTAGGCATAATGTACAACACAGAGCAATGTTACCCCAGGGCAATAAACTCTTACAGGTGTACACAAATTAATAATCTACATGCACCCATACAACAGCTCAAATTAGGCAATGGGCCTAGCAATTGAAATGTACTCGTGTATAATACATACAAGGAATCAAATGGAACATCAGAAATCAGCGGTAATGTACACATACATATTACAGAATTCAAATGGCAAAGCAAGTAGGCAATGGGCCTAAAACAAACCAAGAAATAGCAATGAGAATGCATACATAACAATTCAAATGCAGAGGCAATTAGGCAATGGGCCTAAGACAATCAGAAAATAGCAATTGAAACGTATTCACACAATACCAAGTTCAGTCTGCCTTTACTCACATTAATCGATACTTATATAGCGCTGCTACATACAGGCTATTACTTGATGGAGTACAAGAGGGAGGGGGCTGGTTCTGTGCAACGCTCGGTCTGTACGCACGAGAGACCATCCCGTCCCCGTTCTCCACGCCCTACGCACTTCCAATCTCCGTGGATTCATGCCACTTACAAACTTTCTCACTTCACCCTCCCTACCTACCAGGGAGACACCTCCCTCTCTCACTTACTGTTTGCAGCTACATTTCATAGACTGTCACCCTTTAGCAGACGATCCATCATTTCTCGTTGCTTCGCAGCCGCCCTTCTCAGTGGGCGCGCAGAACGTTTTTTAACGTTCGTCTGCTTAGATTCCTTTTCACCTTCACTGTTCGCACTGAACGTATTGTTCTCGTCATGAGTGTCACTGTCGAAGGTCTCGGTGGCCAGTTGTTGGGATGTCGCAGCTGGAGCCATTTCCTGGTTGTCCCCAGACGTCTCCACGATCCCTGGCATTCCGTCTGTCGAACTGTACACACCCTCTTTTCTATCGTCGTCTCCGTCTCCATCATCCTCCACAGAGGGGGTAATTTCCAGGGGAACCAGATGGCTAACAGCTCGCTGTGACTCGACTCCCTCAAACAACACTTTGGCTGAACGCACGACGCCGTCGTCGTCCGGATACGTTTCTACAACACGTCCAAGGGGCCACGTAGCTCTTCTTTGATGTTCTTGTCTTACCAACACGATGTCTCCAGGGTGCAGCTTGGAGGGTTCCCCGGACTGACAGCCGTGTCGGGCTCTCAGGGCACTCAAATATTCCTTTCTCCACCTCTCGCGGAACGCCTTCAAAGAGTCTGTTAGTTTCAAATAACGATCACGTAGCCTCCGGGAGGTGAAGGTCGTGTTGAGGTGCTCGTCCGGTAAGAGCGGTGCCATGAGGAGGACTGGGTGTCCTCTTAACAAATGGGAAGGGGTGAGGACTTCATCCTCGCATCCGTCGCCGCTGCACATAAGCGGGCGATTATTCACTACGGCCTCTGCTTCTTTCACCAGTGTCAATACATGGGCGTTCTGTAGATACTTTTGGCCTAGGGCTATCTGGAGGGTTCGCTTCGTCACCCCTATCAGCCGCTCGAAGAATCCACCCTTCCAAGGTGCTCTGGGAGTCTGAAACCTCCATTGTATTCCCGTTCTCCTCAGGAACTGCTGGACTTCATACTCTTCGTAGAGTCCCTGCAGGAGGTGGCTGGCGGTTTTGAACGTCTGGTGATTATCAGAGGTGATGTATTGGGGGGCGCCATGCATTGCGCAGAATCGCCTTAAAGCCAAGACGAATTCTTCTTCTGCTTCCAAGGAGAGACAGAAGTCGAGATACACGGCCCTACTGGCCATGCACGTTACTATCAGGATGTACCCTGGCTGCGTTTCAGTTTGTATGGCTGCTGTGTGGTCCACTCCAACTGCTGTAAAGGGTTTCTCGAGGGTTGTTCTTTCCTTCGGCAGGGGGGGTGGTGGTGGCTGTTTCGACGAAGACTGGAAGGCACGCCAACACTCCATACATTCCTTTACCACCCGCTTGGCAATAGAACGCAGACCCGCCGCCCAACATTTCTGTCGAAAGATACCCATTAGAGTATTCACACCACAATGTAAATGCAAACGGTGTAAATATCTTAAATAAACCCTAACTAAGCGCCCTTTGGCTGGCAAGAGAATTAACTGATTAATTTCTTCTAACTTGGACACTCGTCCTCTAGTACAAATGAGTCTATCTTTCATTACTAAATTCAACTGTCTTACAAAATTGACAACTTTACGAGGGGGTCTGACTCCGCCCTCCAAGTATGCATAAACTGAAGGCAAATGTTTCTGCTCTACCAGAACAACAATACTGAACAGATTCCGTTCTATTTTTGTAAACTTTAAAATTAGTCTGACTACTCTCAACAAGAATTGGAACCCTACTTCCCTTTTCAGGATGTCCCAAATCTCGCCTGGGGGGGTAGGACACATCTCCTCCCTTAACTCTTGTACCACCACTACTACGTGAGTTTGATGTAGCGGATCTTCCTCCTTGCAAGGAACAGGCTTTCCCGTGGTCCTGAGGAATTCTGGACCGTTCCTCCACAGGGAGTTAACTTGCAATTGTCGAGTGGTTGCACCTCTGGATAGGATATCGGCAGGGTTCTGATGACTAGGGACATGGTTCAGACTGAAGCTACAAACCTGCTGAATAAAAACAATCTCCGCCACTCTGTTAGAAACAAACACATTTTTATGAGACCTGGCATCGGGAGATGCTACCCATGCCAACGTTACCTTGCTGTCAGTCCACATTACTATTTCTCGTGGCTCGATCAGTTCCTTGAGAGTTCTTGCTAATCTGCTGCCTAACAACAAGGCCAGCAGCTCTAGCTTGGGGATCGTCAGTTTGCTCATCCCTTTCGGAGTGATCCTCATTTTGCTTGTAATCAAACTTACCCGTTTGCAATCGTCCCTGGTATATGCCACTGTTCCATATGCCTTACTGCCGGCATCGGTGAACACATGGAGTTCTAAACCCCTTTTGCCTATCGATCTCTGAAAGGTGATGTCGCTCACCGCTTTCAAATCATTCAACAATTCACTTGCCTGTTTAGCCTTTTCTTCTCCTAACACGTCATCCCAACCTACATTATCCTCCCATAGTTGTTGGAGGAAAAGTTTTCCCTTTACAAATACAGTGGAACCTCTACATACGAATTTAATCCGTTCCAGAACCAACTTCGGATGTAGAAAATGTTCGGATGTCGAAACGAATTTTCCCATAAGAATACATGGTAATTCATTTAATTCGTTCCTCAGCCTAAAAACCCATAATAAATCCTTAATAAATGGCTACACATAATTACACATAACAATAACATAACTGCATAATATGAAAGAAGCATGTAAAAAAGATAATTATAAAGAAATAATGAATAAAAAATGTGTTTTATTGCCACTTTACCTTAGAGACAGGCCAACGCAGGTGTAGGATTTGCTACCCAGGAGGTGACGGACGATCGGCGAGAAGGTAGACATGGTGTTAACATGTTCTTTAAATAAATACTCTCTCTCTCTCTCTCTCTCTCTCTCTCTCTCTCTCTCTCTCTCTCTCTCTCTCTCTCTCTCTCTCTCTTGTTCTTCTTCACTGTTAGTGTTAGAGACGCCTATTAATTTTTTTTTTTTTTTGAGAGAGAGAGAGAGAGAGAGAGAGAGAGAGAGAGATTAAACAAAAATGTGTTGTGTACATACGATTTTTAACAGCGTTAACGAGTTGAAAGACAGTTAAATGTAACTAAAAAAATAATATCAGTGAATCTGAATTCCTTTATTAACTAAAACAAATATTGATACAAACACACTTCGTGTGCGTATGCGCAAACACACACACACACGCACAAGGAGACACGATCGGTGAGGAGGTAGAGATGGTGACTGCGATAACATACCGTAACTTACACTACGGAAATTTTAATCTAATTAAGCTTATTTATTTTTTTATTTTATTTTTATATTTCATATTTTTTACATTTTTTTCTTTTGATTTTTTATTTTCATCACTTTCAGTGACGAGTTACGGTATGTTATCGCAGTCACCATCTCTACCTCCTCCCTGACCGTCTCTCTTACTGCGTAACAAAATTCTTGCACCTGTGTGTGTGTGTTTGTGCATACGCACATGAGTGTGTTTGTATCAATATTTGTTTTAGTTAATAAAGGAATTCAGATTAGCTGTTATAACTTTCTTAGTTTCATTTAATTGTTTTTCAACTCGTTAACGCAGGTAAAAATCATATGTACTCTAAACACATTTTTGTTTAATCTCTCTCTCTCTCTCTCTCTCTCTCTCTCTCTCTCTCTCTCTCTCTCTCTCGGAAAAAAAATAATAGACGTAGACGTATCTAACACTATAACAGCGAAGAAGAACGAGAGAGAGAGAGAGAGAGAGAGAGAGAGAGAGAGAGATTTTATTTAAAGAACATGTTAATGCTATGTTTAGAGAGAAACAGAAAAAGAGAGACGTCTTATTTAAAAGAGCTTGTTAATGCAATCTTGGTTTTCTTTGCTTCACTTTTTTCTTTCTTTCTGTTCATCACGCTGGCCCTTCTCACAAATGATCGTTGGCAACAATCTCTTTGTCCTTTATCCCTATCAACAAAAGGCGTTCTATCTCTTCCAGGGTATTGCTAAGATGTCTTGTAATAATGGTGATTCCCTTCGATGGTTATTTGCTTTAATGGCTGCCTTCAGCTTGATGATCCTCGAGATCATAGGCCTATTCCGGCCATATTGTTTAGCCATACAGTATCACTCACATGCACACTGCTCTCATGTTTTTCTATAATTTCTTGCTTCAATTCTAATGAAAGAATTGCCTTCTTCCTGTACTGAAACTTAGCTTCTTAGGCACCATGATTATAGGTAAAATCAAAAAGGAAATGTGAGAAAAGGAAGAAAATAAGCACTGTTAATAACAGACCAAACAGAGGACAACCACATGATACACACAAGAACAGAGAACTGAGCACTCGACGCTCAATGGCGTAATGTTTACTTCGTGTGTCGAAATAAAATTCGGGTGTATAGTAAAAAATTTGCTCGAATTTTACTTCGGATGTTGGAAAATTCGGATGTAGATACGTTCGGATGTAGAGGTTCCACTGTAATGGGCTTATCAAACCTATCGGATCGTAAATGGAGACTAACAGGGAAAGTACCCTACGCTTCATAGGCACCCATCCCTCCCCTAACTCACAGATCTTCTTACTTTCTTTCACACACAATCTGTCCACGTCCCGGGCCCATCGCAGCCCGAGCACGTTCACACTCACAGGCTCACTCCACTGTTTCTCACTATCGAAGGCCAAGTGATTGCTTGCCCATCCTTCCAAGGGCATACCCGCCCCTTTTAAGATGTTATTAACAGACTCATGCTCTTGCCTCATATGTTCTAAATCCTCAAATGTGGCCAGATAGTTATCGACATAAAAAGATTTTACTAAATCTGGCCGGCCTTCCTCTTTAAAATGACAATTTAATATCTGTTGTAGCAAAAATGGACTAGCTGTGATGCCGAACACCACAACTCTAAAGGCGAAGGTAAGCGCTCGACCAGCTGCCTCGCGCCACAGAAATCGTGTGTATTTGGCATCACGAGGATCTAACAAAACACGATGGAATGCTTTACTTATGTCGGCTAACATGGCATATCGGTTCAACCTAAACCTTATGATTAAACTATATGCTACCTCTACCAAATTGGGCCCAGGTAAGAGACATTCATTCAATGACTTACAACCCTTTGACTTTGCTGAGGCATTGAACACAATTCTAAGAGGGGTGGTACGGCTGTCTTTCCTGACTCCAAAGTGCGGCATGTAATAACCTTCCACTATGGGATTTTTCACCTCAGATATAAAACCTGCTTCGATATATTTGTCTATCACTCCCTGATATTGTTTAAAATATTTCCTATCCTTTCTGAATTTGGTCTGTAACGACTCTAACTGCGCCACAGCGTTACGATAATTTGTTTCTGGCCTAGCATCCGACCCAAATGGTAGGCTAACCTGATATCCCTCAGGTTTCCTCACAACGCTTTGTGATACCTTTCGCATGGCCTCGGCCTCGCGAACAGTGTATTGCTCAGATGGGGCGATGCCAACACGGTCTAAACGCCACCACTCGTCTACGTCACACAGGTATGGCTCGTTCGTGATTCTGCACACTCTCAACGTTCTTACTTGTTCGACCTTTTCCCCTTGGAATAGCCACTGTGGCACCTTCCCGTATGGGGACATACCATTATGAGTCAAGAAAAGATTTATCCCATCTACTTTTTCAACACCTATAATAAAATAGCTAAAATAATCAGCCCCTACTAATATGTGTACGTTTTTCATGGTATCTGATTGGTTTGCTGGATCGGCTAACGTGGATCCCTTGCTCAACAGATGCTGTCTGACCTTTACATAACCCGCGTTATGTATCGGGACGTCCACGTGTTCGTGTGCCACTAACTTCATATGCACGATTCTTTTCCCCATTTCAACCCTGCAACTTACTACATCGTATTGTCCGCTTATCTCCTCGGAACCAAACGGAGCTATATTTAAAGATACTCGTCCTACCACCGGTAGGCCTAATTGACGGGCAATTTTTGCTGAGATGAAGCTCCTCTGGCTTCCTGAGTCGAGAAATAGGCGGACTCGCTTACTACCTTGCTTTTGTTGAATACCTGCCATGGCTGTTGGCAAGATAGTGCATGGGAGGTCCACACCAGCCGCCCGTTGAAATACTACCGCCAGAGAGTTATGGGGTCCTTTGACTGGCCAGACAGTACTACGTTGGATCCTTCTCTTTGGTTACGGTTCTTTCTCTTTGCCTACACATACGCCGAATAGTCTGGCCTATTCTTAACAGATTCTCCTCTGTCCTCACACACCTGACAACACTGAGGTTACTAAACAATTCTTCTTCGCTCAAGGGGTTAACTACTGCACTGTATTTGTTCTGTGGCTACTTTCCTCTTAGTAAGGGTAGAAGAGACTCTTTAGCTATGGTAAGCAGCTCTTCTAGGAGAAGGACACTCCAAAATCAAACCATTGTTCTCTAGTCTTGTGTAGTGCCATAGCCTCTGTACCATGGTCTTCCACTGTCTTGGGTTAGAATTCTCTTGCTTGAGGGTACAATCAGGCACACTATTCTATTTAATTTCTCTTCCTCTTGTTTTGTTAAAGTTTTCATAGTTTATATAGGAAATATTTATTTTAATGTTACTCTTCTTAAAATATTTTATTTTTCCTTCTTTCCTTTCCTTACTGGGCTATTTTCCCTGTTGGGGCCCCTGGGCTTATAGCATTTTGCTTTTCCAGCTAGGGTTGTAGCTTAGCAAATAATAATAATAATAATAATCAGACCTCTGCGCGATCTTTGCGCTTGTGCATGGTTTAGCCTCTACTTTAGTCTTGGGTGGTCGGGGGGAAGTTTCGGGCTGCTGAGGCGTCGCATTCACTACGGGGCGGGACGTCGTTGTTTGACTATTACTATGACTAGAGATCGATTGCAGTCTACCCGCATCCCAAATTGCAGTGTGGTGCTTAGCATTACAGTTTCTACAGGAATTTGAAATGGGACATTTATCGCTATGACGACCTGATTTCGTACAATTAAAACAAAGACCCCTTTTCAGCAAAATGCGACGTCTAGCAGCTAGGTCAGTCACTTGGCGACATCCGTGAGGCGGGTGCCGTTCGCTACAAAATGGGCAGGAATTATTGTGGATGGGATGGGTTTTCGGTCTTACACTACTGTCTGGTCTTTTGTCACTCTCAAGACTGTCGCCTCTCTGCAACGCATCGTCTTCTAGCATTCTCACAATAAAGTCTATTGCCTCAAAAAACTTGTCCAACGTATAGTCACATTTTCTCAAATGCTCGACCACTTTGCGGTAGAGCTTTCCCTCTGACAGTTTTTGATTAATGAGGCTCATGACCATGCCCTGGCCTATGTCATTGGTACTCAGTCTTTTGATTTGTTCAATTATGATGGTCAACTCAAAACGGAACCTTTTGAGTTCTACTGGGTTTAGTGACGGCACAAAGATGTTGGCTAATTTACGGTGCAGAATCACGAGTGTCTGGTGCACGTTGCCATATTGCTTATCTAATAGGTCTAATGCTACACTATAGTTCGCGGCGGTTACACTTAGAGATTTGATGATTCTAAGTGGCTCTTTGCCCAACGTCCCCAATAAATAAGTAAATTTAGACACTTCGTCTAAATCCGCTCTTCGATCCACGTGGATTGTGAAGAGCTCACGGTACGATGTGTACTCTCGCACTTCCCCTTCAAACGTGGGGAGAGGCAGCGGCTTCAACCTGGGGAGGGCAACATTCCCCGTTGAAGTGCTTTTCATTTTGTCTATCCTATTATACAGTAGGGTAGAAGCGCGTGTAGATTCACCTAATGTGTGCCTGATTCGGGCTTCAATACTAGACTCTAGTTTCACACACTGGATTTTGTATAGCTCTCTTAGCTGTCGGACCTCTACCTGCAACTCCGTTACCAAATTCTGGTAAACGGACTCAGAGTAGGTCTCTAATAGAGCTCTTTGCGTTTGGCTAAGTAAGTCGTTTATTAGGCCCATCGACGCCTCGATGTGCACGATCGTGACCACCGCCATCTTAATTAACTTTACTTTACGTTTTGGGGGGGGGGTTGGCAAAGCAAGGAAAGAAAGGTAATTTTACGTTAGGAAGGGACTCAAAGAAACTGACCCACGTGGGCGATCGCACATCGGGACGTAGACGACCTTTAATTGTTACTTCTCTCCCACCCTCAAAAGCTCATATTCTAATTTACTCCTGTCCGGCTCTGGGAAGCGCTTGTGATCCGGTTCGAAGGACCAAATGTGGCGAAATTTCACCGGTTTACTAAATTGCCCGATGTACTGGGCGGATCACAAGGCCTTGAAGAGGCTAGCCTCTCAAAACCATTCAGGAAATAAGTAGAATACGGCTATATTTTAACAAATTAATTATAAAAATAATCATCTAATACGAGAGAAATACAAAAAATAAACCTTTACTCGACATACAAAGAGACACTTGACTTAATGATCACATGCGTTACTGAAAAAAACTAAGTCCGCACCGGACTCAAAATTAAGCAAAATTAATTAAACATTTAGTAAGTTACCTCGATAAACGCCTTACCGAGACCTTTTTACGTATTTTACAAAACAACACTGATCCCCTGGCACAAGGATCGATTAAATATCTACAGATACAAATTTTACACAACTCTAGCAAAATCTATATGGAAACCGACCTGGGTACACTAGGGGGGGAGAGAGAACAATTAAGGACTTACTGTGGTTGGGGACGTCGGATCAAAGAGGCAGAGCTGGCCTCTGCAACCCCCGACGTCACCTTTTTCCCGCATTTTTTCCTGAACCTAAATTTCTAGATTGGATTTTTTTATCATGTTACAATAAAATGACATTATATTTCTTAATCTTAAATTACAAGTGGTCGATTTCTTTAGCCTCAGCGCCTCCCCTACCAGGCGGTTGCTCTAAAACATTCTCGTCTTGAACCACATTCATTCGCCCTCGAGTTCTCTCCTCTCCCTCCAATTTGACGCAACGTAGGTGGAGTCAAATGGCGGGAATTTTGATTGATCAGTTCGAAATTCCCGACAGATAGAGAAATAATAGAGGAAGTTGAAGAAATAAAGAAAGAATATGAGCAATTCTACAGTGATTTATTTAAGCTAGAAAATCCCTAAAGTGAAGAAGAGGTCTGTTACGATCTTGAGAGTGTTACAGGTTCTTTCAATAAGTAAAATAAATATCAACAACACCGATTGAAATATGGGAAATGAATATAAAAAGAAACACACACACACACACACAACAACAACAACACGTTTATTCACAAACTTACAAAGAAAACTAATGTTACTTCTTCAGATACTTTAACTGACAAACCAAACCAATCAAACACTAACAGAAAAGGGGAACAGTCAGTAAGGTAGAAATACTTAAGGATAAGGAGTGGTTTTCTGCAGCTGCCGAGATGATACTAGTACGGAGACGTCAGGCTTGAGAACGTTGCAGAAGGGCGGCTGAAGTTCAGATGAAACTGGCACGATGACCGGATTCGAAGAAGTCACAAAAAGGGGTGGCATCAAGAAGGGACATCAGAGGTCTTCTTCCAAGGATTCAATGATACTGTTGAACGAAGGCAGGCTGCAGGCAGTGTTGGCTGCTTCTTGTCACAAGCAGGGAGGGCTGGCTGCTTCAATTTGTCTCTTCTTCTCGGCCATAGCAGGATCTTTTGGAGATAGGCTCTTGTTGTCTGAAGGGAAGGTTAGAATCTGGCTCTATCAGACTTCTGGTCTTCTCTGTTTCTTATCTCACTAGGACATTGGATCTTATCTACTTCGGACATAGTTCCTCTCTTGTCTTATGTCCTGTCCTATCTCCCTTGGACATGCTTGCTTGTTTGCTGTAGATTATAGCCAACAGTTCTCGTTGACACGGGCCATTCCCTTGGTCGGCTCGTAGGTAACCTGTATAAAAATACAAGGTAGGCTATCATATTAAAGGAAAATTTGAAAGGTTTTTAGTGGTAGAGAAAGTTGTGGACAGGGTAAGGATGATGGTGGTAGTAGTAGAGGGCCATCATTTCACAGAAAGTAGTACAGTAGTTTGAAAGTTGGGGGTGTAAGGCCTTTGAATGGTAGAAAAAAAGGAGGCAGGTGGGGTTGTCCGACCCTTTACTCTCTAGGGTCCCTGCGGAAAGATTTTAGTAGTAGGTTAAGTTTAGAAAATACAGAGGATGATGTGAATAGGGCCTTACAATGAGGGGATGAGATGGTATGATGTGAATTTCGAGGCCTTTACCTTAGTGGAGGTAGTCTTGAAAGCAATTGTGTGTGTGTCTATACTTTCGACAATTGCCTTTGCCAGTGTGGCCGCGGCTTGCCCGGCCTGTGGTGTGTTGGTGTCTACTTGTAGATCACCTCTCAGCTGTGCTGTTTCTCTGCACTCTAGTAAATAGTGCGAGAGGGCGTGTCGTGGTGTGACATCACAGTGATCACACAGTCTCTGATTGTTGTCTATGATTTCCCAGTTTGCCTTGTATCCCAGTCTGAGCCTGTGTATAAATACAGCCTGTTTCCTTGGGGTATATCTGTATATGGGTGGAGGTTCTAGCTTTGTGGCTCATGTGTACCATGTGGCAGAGGGAGAGCCATTCTCTATCCACTTGTGTAGTTCCTTGATTAGGTTGTCCTTGAGCTGTGTCTTTATTTTGTTTTATATTTGTTGCAGTGCCGGCTGTATGTGCACCTGTACATTTTGGATGTGTCTGGTGCTTTTGGCTAGCTCATCAGCCTTTCCATTCCCTGGTATCCCGATGTGACTGGGGATCTAGTTTAGTGTTACTAGTCTATCTCTTTCATTGTGCTGATATAAGAGTGATTTGATATCAGCTATCAGGGCCTTGTTTTCTTTATTTTTGTCCTGTTGCAGGGCTTGCATTGAGGATCGTGAATCAGTATGTATGACTACTGGTCCTTCCTAATTTTCAATAGAGTATTTTAGTGCTTGTTGTATTGGAACAAGCTCTGTCTGCAGGGTGGAGACATTGTTTGATGTTTTCCAGCATGCTGTGAATTTGCAGGAGTGAACTGCAGCTCCCGCTGTTTGGGTTCCAGGGTCTACTGTACCATCTGTATAGTAGATCTGTGCCCCTATTGTCTCTGCAGAGTGTATTGCTGCTTGTGCTGCGTTTCCAAGTTCCTCTATTGTGCAGTCTTCTTTTGCCCTTGGGAGCTTAGTGTAGCTGAATTTTGCTACTCGCTTTTTCCATGGTGGAATGTGTTGTATACCCTGTGCTGTGTCTGGGTTTAGCTGAAGGAGTATTTCGGTTAGACTCAGGCGCTTTATGTTGTTACTATGGTCTTTGCCATAAGAGCTTGGGGTTTGAACCTCAGGATGTTTTAACAGTTCCTCTCCTACTCTCTTTTTGGTAATTGAGTCTCTGTTTGAGAGGAACATCTTTGCAATCGTGCTTGCATTTCTTAGTGCAATTCTATCCTCAAGGGATGGTAGTCCAGTCTCCATCCTTAGGTTGCACAGTCTTGTCCATATTGGAGCGCCTAACATGAGCCTCATGGCATTGTTTTGAATTACCTCTACTGCGGCTTTTTGTGTATCCGTTAGATCTGTGAGTGTTGGGGCAGCATATTCCACTAGTGCTCTGGAACAGGCTAGATTATATTTCTTTTGGACATGCTCATTTGCTCCATCATTGAGTTTGGACATATATCTCATGGGTGCCAGTCTGGCATCTGCTTTTCCCTTGAGATATTTGACTTCTTCCCTGAAGGTGAGTTGTTTGTCTATTATTACTCCCAGGTGTGTGTATTTGAACAATCTCTTCTTGAAATTTATATACCCATGTATGGGCGGAGTTAATTACAGTGGGCAGTGGTCATCTCCATAGAAGGCGTTCTTTTTAACAATTCTGAATCTCTAGTGGCTTCCTCAAAAACGCCCACTTCGATCACGCCATGGAAGCTTCTAGAAGAAATTTCTGATGCAATCCGGACCACGTGTTAAGTCGTAACAAAAGGGCAGCACGTGTCCTTCCATGATGACCTATATCCTAAACAAGGCTCGGTTTCTCAAAATATGCTGACTCCACTAATTAAGACGATGACATCTTGGTCAAACAAGACAGTTTCCTTATCACCACAGGCGCTCTCGGCGAGGCTTGGTTTACTTCCAAAATGCTGATGAAAATGAAGAGATGACAGGATTGCCCAAACAGGGCCACAGTTGAATCTTTGCTCGCGGCTCACACTGGGATTAGATTATTTGTGTTTCATTATATCCTTTTAAAAGTATTGTATCTGCCCATGACAAGGTCTTGGCAGAAGAAATTAACAACTTGTTTGATGAATGGCTGTCAGAAAGTGACAGAGTGAGATCCAGCAAGGAAGAGAAAATAACCTATCAAGAAGAAGAAGCCATCGTAAAAATCCTGAAAGAAAAATACACAATAGACAGGCAAGGATTGAACAATGTTGTGATTAAAATGATGGGGAAAGAAATAATAGAAAGTCTGATGTTGATCCTAACAGAAATTGACGAAAACATATGTATCCCTAAAGAGTGGGAAGAGATGTGGATACTCTCAATCCACAAAAAGAGAAATAAAATTAAACTAGAAAATAAAAGAGGCATATATATATTACAAGGATAATTAGTAAAATATATGAGAAAATAAGGATGGAAAAATATAAGGACAGATTCAAAGAAGAGATGAGTAGATTCCAGCGTGGAGGCATTGAAGGAAGATCTACGGCCGATCATCTGCTAACACTGAATGCAGTAATAGACTATAATGCCTATTTGGGAGGGTCGACATACGCATGGTTCTGTGATGCATATAAGTGCTTCGATAAGGTAGACCTGAAGGATTACATAAAAGAAATGGGAAAAATGATAGGATGGAAGGAAGCCCTGATAATTAAAAAAAAAAAAAAATGAATGAAAAAGGTAGAGCAGCCATCAACTATCCAGCAGGTACAACAGGAGATATAAAGATTGAAGGAAATGTGAGACAAGGAACTATATATGGACCCAAGCTATGTAGTATCGCAACAGACAAAGTGAACAGCATTAGTAGAAAAAATATCACATTGATAAGAAATATTGAAATAGAATCACTGGTATTTGTAGATTATATTATGTTTCCCACAGGAAGGAAAGAAGGTATAGAATGTGCCATAAGTAATTGTCATAGCTTGGAGATCTTAAGGAAGTTCACTATCAACACCAACCCCCAAAAATCGGGTGTATTAATAATTAACAAAAGAAAGAAAAAGAAAGAGGAGGAGATTGAAACAAAAGTGAAGAACGGACCAGTATGGTTAGTTAAAGAATATAAGTATCTGGGTGAATGGTATACAGAGAAGGGAAACAAAGAATTGAGTATCAGTAAAAAAAAGCCAGAGGGTCACATATATGTCCCAAAAAATAAGAAAATATGGGGATACGAGAAAAGTAGGGAAAATGGCATTGGTAGAAAGAAAATATATGAAACAGTAGTAGTACCAACAATATTTGCCAACGTGGAGACCTGGAGTGTAATAAGAGACAAATATATGAAAGATCTGGAAAACCTTCAATATAAGATAATAAGGAATATGTATGAACAACCTCCAAGTACTCCATGTTGGGGCATACTTGCAGAAGTAGGAATATGGCCGGTGTCATGCAGAATAGAATATAAGAAATCAATGCTCTTCCATAATATCATAAACTCTGAGGAAAAAAAGACTAGTAAGAGAGATAATTGATGATCAGTTGAAGAACCCTTATGGAAAGTGCTGGAGTAAGAGCATAGAAGAAATCTGTAGTAAATATGGGATGAAAGTTGAAGAAATAAGAAGTTGGGGGAAAAAGAACCTGAAAAAAGAAATCAAGAAAAGAATTGTGGAAAAAATAGAAGAAACTATACAAGAAAAAAAGAAAGTGATGAAAAAATTAAGATTTATTGAAGGAAATGGCCCACAGCCTTATATCAGAGAAATGAATCTGGATAAGGTATCCCTTGTAATGAAGACAAGATTAAATAAATATGCTCAATTTGAAAGCGAATTTCAGGGGAAAATATGAAGGTAATTTGTGCGACTTCTGCAAAGATGAAAAGGATACTACCGAACATTTATTTTTATGCCCAAAATTAGGACAGCTAATGAATGTAGACATATGTTTAGGTACGTTGAAAAATCCTAGCAGGGATCTGGCTGCATTTATAGGCAGGGCAATGCGTATGAAAGAAGAATTTAAGAAGTCCAAACTGACCACAATGGGTTGCCAAAACTGAAGAAAGCAAGGTGTTATCTTATCTAATTTCAAGGTAGAATGGGATAAAAGTAAAGATTGAGAATCTTATTATTGTATTAATTTATTTAAGGCACAGGTAATATAAGCTTAATAACAATAATAAGAATAAGCTTAGAAGCTTTGCACCTATCTGTAAAGTAATAGAGTGCCCGCAAACTTATTTTGCGGAGTGAGCAATAAGGAACCAGGAACCAGGATAACAACAGATGAGATCATGAAATCAAAGCCTAGTTGAATGAATGGCTAACAGAAATTGATAGAGTGCGATCTAGCAAAATGGAAAAGAAAATAAAGCAAGATGTATAAAGCCGCGTAAAAAACCTAAAGACTAATAAACAATGGACAGACAAGGATTTAACAATGCGGAGATAAAAAGGATGGGGAAAAGAATCAGCAGAAAGTCGGACATTTATCCTAATAGAGAGAAAAAACAAAACATGTATCCCGGAAAAGTGTGAAATGCTAATTATTTCACTACATAAAGTGTGAAATGAAATAAAATCAGGTTGAGTATTACTACAAGTAAAATTAGTAGGATGTTTAAGAAAACAAGAATGAAAAAATCAATGAATAAATCCAAAGAAGAGATAAATAAGTTGCAATGTGGAGACACTGGAGGAAGGTCGACTGCGATCATCTGCTAACTATGAATGCAGTAATAGATTATAATGGTTAGCATACATGGGAGGACCAACATACATATGGTTTCATCATGCATATAAGTGCTTAGATAAGTTAGATATGAAAGGTTGCATGAAAAAGATAGGATGGAAAGAAGTCCTAGCAGTTAAGAAATGAATGAAAAAAAAAATCAACTCCTGCAAGAACAACAGAGAGCATATTGAGATTCGGGGGAAAGCAAGAAATTAGACTATATTTGGATCCAAGGAATGCTGTATAGTGACATAAAAAGAATAGCATCAGTAGAATAGATATAATATTGATAAGGATATATTGAAATTAAATCCCTGATATTTGTACTTAAAGGCTGTTTCCCTGGTCTTATCACTCAAGTATAGCCTATATACTTAGGTATTTAGAGAACCATACAGCGTATTCAATGTTCATTGTCAAATCCACATCATAAAGCACTTAGAAAACAAGAAAGTCTTCAGCTTCTTGAAAATCTTAACTTCAGTCTTACGAAGGTATGGTGGGAATTCTTGCATAGTCTTAGGCCGCACATTTGAAAGCTGTAGAACCTACAATAGACATATATCTTGGTTCCAATAATTTGAAACCATCTGTTATTATTCTCGTGTCTACACTATTCGTTGGCTGCACGATGCGTATAGTAATTCACTTAGATATATTGGACGTCCGGCTCTTACAACTTAATGAGTTATTACACATATCTTAAATCCTATTCTATCTTTAATAGACAGTTAGTGTAATTCAAATAGTATAAGAGTAACCCTTTCTCTTCAGGGACACATTTTGTAAGTCTTGCTCCTCTCTTTATTATATTTTGTATTTTCTTGATTTGCCCTTTGGGTAGAATGTGTTAGATGGAATTACAGGAGTCAGTCCTAGTAAATCACAGGTTTCTTTACAGAATATTCATCCATATACTTCTTTACAACAAAATGTTTCTAAGGCGATATCCAGCGTATTTTACAAACATTATTAGTTTGAGCACCGAGTGACAGATTAGGTCACGAATTTTACTAGCTATCGGGATTGTGTTGTTAATATTTATTTGGATGTCACCCACGTTTCTCAAGTTTTTTTTTTTTTTTTTTTTTTTTTTTTACCACCATAAACTCAACTTTATTTTCATTTAATTTCATTGTAGTTGTTCACCTATCATCCATAACCTAACACTGGTAAGAACCTGGTATAAAGTTTCAGTGGTGTCATCAATGTCACATAGGGAGAAGTGAAATTCTGCATCATCTACAAAGAGTTTAAAATCCACTGTAGCAGGTTGGCCAGGGCACCAGCCACCCGTTGAGATACTACCGCTAGAGAGTTATTGGATCCTTTGACTGGCCAGACAGTACTACATTGAATCCCTCTCTCTGGTTGCGGCACATTTTTTCTTTGTTCTACACATATACCGAATATTCTACTTTGTCCTCATACACCTGATAACATTGAGATTACCAAATAATTCTTCGCACATGTGATTAACTATTGCACTGTGTTTGTTCAGTGGCTACTTTCCTCTTGGTAAGGATAGAAGAGACTCTTTAGTTATAGTGAGCAGCTCTTCAGGAGAAGGACACTCCAAAATCAAACCATTGTTCTCTAGTCTTGGGTAGTGCCACAGTTTCTGTACCATGATCTTCCACAGTCCACTGTCTTGGGTTGGAGTTCTCTTGTTTGAGGGTACACTAGGGCACACTATCCTATCTTGTTTCTCTTCCTCTTGTATTTTTTTTAAAGTTTTTATAGTTTATATATGGAAGATTTATTTTAGCGTTGTTGCTGTTCTTAAAATACTTTATTTCATCGTCAATTATTTCTATAGTAGTTTCCTTATTTCCTTCCCTCACTGGGCTATTTTCCCTGTTGGAGCCCTCGGGATTATAGCTTCCTTCTTTTCCAACTATGATTGTAGCTTAGCAAATAATAATAATAATAATAATAATAATATTATTATTATTATTATTATTATTATTATTATTATTATTAAAATGATAATAATAATAATAATAATAATAATAATAATAATAATAATAATAATAATAATAATAATAATAATAATAATAATAATGGCAGACCTATAGCATAGATACAAAATAAGATTGGGACTAGGACACTTCCCTGGGGTATCCCTCTGTTTGATGGTGTATATGATGAATCTGATTCGTTGTTAATAAAATGGGGGTTATTGGCACGAGCTGTAGGAAGTGTAGAGATGGCAAACACAATTTCATATTAATTATCAGGTGGTTTATTTCATCTTGGTAGACAGTCTTCTGTAATATATCAGCAAATATAAAGAGGGGACTATGTGGATACAACTAACTAACTGGTTGAATGATTAAACAAAACAGAACAGAACTGAGACATACTAGAATCATACCGAAACAAGTGAACCCTTCTACGTGTAAACAAATGATCAGCCAGTAGGGTTACTGCGTTTCTGGAAACATCCAGCATGGTCTGTGTGCGGTACGTACGTACGTAGATCATCAACATCCCTCTTTTCTAAATAGACATATGAAAACTTTATCCTATAATCAACATCAACCTGTTAGTTATTTATCCACAAGATCAAAATTTCAGTTTCTACGAAAAAAAATTCTTATCATTTATATACGACATTTAGATTATATTAGACTTGATCATTTATACAAGTTAATTTGATCAGTCCATATCCTTTTCACTGTGGGTTACCTTTCCCTTTGAGATAGTTCTACAGTCATGGGGTTTTCTGCTTGTATTGCAGGTATAAGGTTTCTTAGACTTCTCTGCCTTCAACTTCCAGACCGATTGGTTTCACCGAGGTGAGGAGCATTACCTTCACTTGGGTGATGATCAGGTTCACTGTGGGTTGTCTAGAATTCTAATGTTTGTCAGTATGCTGGAGTTGACCTCGATCCTGATAGAGATATGGATAGGGTTCTGGTTCAAATGACCCAGTTCTTGGTCTAAAATTTTTGACATACTGTAAGTGCCTCCATCCTGGCTTTGCGTGAGTTATTTTCTTTCATCCAGTTGCTTTATGATTTTCCCTACTTTCCAAGATCTCTCAGTATTACAATTCCTCCAGGACACACTGATTAATGCAAAGTTCTGGTAGCTCTTTAGCTCCCTTGTTGTATGACTTATCTATCGTTAACTTTCACTGTATCTTAGGGTCACTTATCTATTCATTCATCTGTTTCACAGACAGTTGAATCACAATATTCCTGCCAAACATTGCTTCAGCAGGAATAACAAAGTCTTTTAAACATTTCTTTATTAGGTTTTTAACTATTTTTACTGCAGCCTTGGCCTTTTCATTGCCTTGCTGGTGATAAGGACATGATGTTTGAGAGTCAATGTTCCATTCTTTGATGAAGTTCTGGAATATTTTAATGAACTGTGAACCACTGCCGCTCACCGAAGTCTTAGGCCTTCCAAATCGAGCGTACATCTTTTCGGTTCCATGTGTAACATTTCTCGCTGTTGGAGATTTCCCAGCGTTCATACTTGATGAAATTGGTGCAATAGTTGACAACTTTTAGATAGTCATGTCCTTCAAGCTCAAATAAATTGCATACAATCTTCTCCTAGGGTTGACTTACTATATCATGTGTGAGGAGTGGCTCTTTCCTGTTGACTGGCTCTAGCTCTTGGCTACTTTGACATTCATTTCCTATCGTTTCAACTTCTTTAAGCATTCCAGACCAATAAATAGTTTCTCTTGCTGCCTCATCATTATTTATGAAGGACTGTGAGAAGTATGCAGTAGTCTTTTCATCACTGGATGATAACTTTATGGTACAAAGACCCTTTCACCTTTATGTATCATATCCTTTTCATATTCTAAAGAATATAAAAATCTAAAGAAATTTTTGGCTTCATCTGCTACTTCATTTCTGAACTCATGCTAACTCTATAGAATATGATCTAACAGGTTTTGAGAGAGAAAGGTTCAGTTGCAGTTGCCTCTTGGATTTCTTCTATCCTCTTGTCAGGTACATCCTTAAGTGAAAACGAGCAGATTCTTAGATCTGGCGTATTACCCTGCATTTCCAAAGAAGCTAAAATTAGCATATCTGCCAGATATAACTTCTCTCCTTTCAGTCATACAAGCTCATCATCATACATAGAATCTCCATCATCAGTGACTGAATTCATTTCATTGCCTGTCTCAGTGGTTTTGACAAAATTATTTCAAATGGTTTATGGTCATTGTGGATTATCACCTTTCTTCCGAAAGTATACTGATCAAACTTCTCTAACCCGAGTTTCTATTGACCTTTCACCCTGGGATAGTACAGCCCTTAGGCCCTTCTATGAACTATCTACTTGGCGAACCAGTTCCTTGTCAGGATCGCAAATTTAAAGTAGCCTACAGGTGAGTTACACATCTGTTTTAGTCGATAGAAGGCTCAGTCATTTTCTTCAGACCAGACAAAATCAACGTTGTTCCTTGGCAAATTTTTTTTTATCAGCTCTAGGTCCTTAGCAAGGTTTGGAGTGAAACGAGCTAAATACTGTACCATACCATAGATATGATGAACTCCAGTGATATCTTCTGGATTCGGCATTTCTATAATTGACTGCACTTTTTCCTCACTGTTCTTAATACCATCCCCTGTCAATCTGTGCCCAAGAAATTCACTTTCACTCTGTGCATTTTCTCAATTTGCTTTTTCTTGGATCGTTGTAGCATGTTGTCAAGAGTCACTGCATGATCCTATTCAGCTTCTTCATTGATGCCTCCCCGTCCTAACAAAACAATATCATCAGCTATGCAGGCAACACCATCCAAATCGACAAGTGCACGATGAAGTTTCTTTTGAAATATTTTGTTCAATACTTTTAGACCATATGGAAGCCTTGTCCATTAAAATCATCCCCGAGGGATTATCAATGTTGTTAATCTTGAGGATTCATCATCAAGTTTTATGTGCCATAATGCTTCTTTTACATTTACGTTGCTAAGAATCTTTGCATTTAATAGCTAAGGTGAAATATCATCGAAAGTCGGTAGTTGGTAGTGTTCTCGCTGTAGAGCTGTATTCAGTGGTTGAGGGTCAATTGAGACTCTCATTTTACCATTTGGTTTTCTAGCAGATGCCATTTGGGAAACCTATTTAGTCGGTTCCTCTACTAGAACTAGGATTTTGCGTTTTACCATTTCATTCACCGCCTGATTCACATCCCTTTATACAGAAATGGGGATATCCTTGCATGGTAGTACCTTTGGGGTTACTGTTGGGTCCGACAGTTAAAATCACTTCACTATACCTCAATCAATGTTTTGAGATGCCCCTGTATTTTCGACATTCCTCTTGTAAAGTTTTATTATCGTTCTGGCCATATCTCTATTTGTTATATTTAACCTATTTCCTTCGTTCTCATGTTCTTTAGGGATCTTATTTCTAGGTTCCAGGTTCCTCGTTGCTCACTCCACAACGCTACGATTGTGGGGACACTACTAGATGTGTAAGTGAAAAGCGCTGCAATCTGCAGAAAGTTCATTGTCATCTGTTACCTCCTATACAGACAACACAGCTTGCATACGTTTATTTCTAATTTCCATAGTCTGGCCAATATATCAGACAACTCATCTTGGTGATTATAATTTTCTTAATTCAATGCTACTGATTTTAAATTTTCTTAATTCAATGCTACTGATTTTAAATGTTCTTAATTCTTTACAGCTAAACATATGCTCTGTTGTATCATTTGCCTCTCTGCATATCTCACAAAGCCTATAAATTTTCATTCCTATTTCTGTAATTTTCTTTTAAGCTTGTCTTCCTTACTATTACAGCTACCCTAGTGTCAAGTTCACCTATGTAATCTCTTTTGCCATTATCATTTACAAACCCCATCTTGGTCATTTCGGCTTTCTTTTCTTCTATTTTTCTTTTAATTTCATTTGACACTTTACACTTTATTTCTGCAGATATCTATGGTTATCTTAGGATACGTCCCTGATTATACACGATATCTTCGGATAGTCGTTCCGGGGGTTGGAACCCCGTGATACCTGACGGTAATTCTCTTTTAACATCACTCTCAGAAATATTATACAGTAGAAAGCAGCTGAAGGGAACTTCCATCAGGATGACATGGCTATCTCACCCAAAAATAGATTTTTCCTACGTCAAAATCCCTTATTTAGTCTTCCACTATTTCCTTAACTAATCGTTTATCATCTGACGTAATGATGTTATGAAATAGCATCATATTTTCATACTCTGTTCTATTCTCAACTAACTGACCATATTCCTGTTTCCGCTATTAACCCCAATAAGGTCTGGCTGCAACCTATCAAACATTCCTTTCATGATCTTGTACTGTGTACCCTCTAGCTCTTTCATTTATTTTTCCTTTATTACTCCCTATGTCTCTATATTGTTAAACATTGTAGGTTCCACTACTGTTTCACATATTTTCATTCTTACCACCAATGCCAAAACTCCTACTCTGTTATTGTCTCCATACTTCCTAACTTCTTGGATCATATATTCTATTTTTGCTTTCCTTTTGCTTATGCTGAGACTATGGTTTCCCCTTTTCTGAGTACCATCCTGCTAAGTATGCATATTCCTTAACTGTTTCTATCCTCTCTTTTCTAACCCCTTTTACGATCAGCTATATCAAATGTATATTATGTAAAATCTAGTTTAATGTTTTATTTTCTTAATCATTAATTTAGCATAGAAAATAGTAAAACAATAACAGAAAAATAAAATGATAGCCAACAAACACATAGAAAGTTACTCTATTTAAGATTAATGATAATATTTACAATAATTCACAAGATTCATAAGATACTCACAGTTCATTTATAATAATTTACACAAATTTATCACGTAACAGTTTTCGATGAAACCTTATCTTCCAAAATATCTTTGTTTTCTTTGAGAAGTCAGTAGCATTATAAAAATGGAAGTAAGCAAGCAGTGTCACAACAGGTCTCACAGAAATGTCTCCAAAAATGTATTCAGTGATGCTGGAGACGTCGACAAATTTCGAGAAATCACCAGAAGTTCTTAAATACAACAATACCTTTGATTTTCAAATCATTACCCCGTTTTTTCCTAACATTAATATTTAATATTTCAAAACAAAAATTTTTTCAAACATAGATAAGTTTAACCTACACATAACAGCCACTCTGTTAACCATTCTATCTTCTTTTTGTGTCTTACTACTAACACCGCTGACTTCTGTGGATTGGTGCTAAAAGTAAATTTCTTTAGTTCTTCCAAACTGCGACAATTGCTTATGCTTATGGCTTTTTCTACTTTTTTATCTATTATTATTATGGAACATTAGATCATCTACATGTATCATGACCTCTATTCTGATGTTTCTAATCAGGATTATCGTCTTCTCACTTTTAGCATTGACTTTATTTGTGGCAATTGAACATAATTTTGCGCCACAAATTACCTTCTGTCCTAGTATCCTCTGTATATTTGGATTATCGCTTTTGCTTTATAATTTCATTTATATATCATGTTGGCATCATTTATGGTTACCATCTTATATAATTCTTTGGGGCAGTCTTTCAGACATAATTTATTAAAAATATCTTACTGCCTCCCTAAACCAAATACTGTTTATGTTGAGGTTCCTGAGTGATTATTAGAAACTGTAACAGCATTCAGTGTGATAAAGTGATCTGCTGTTAATCTACTCTCTATTCCAGTATACTGAAACCTACCAATCTTGTCATTAATTTATCCGTAATTTTCATAAAATCTTAGTAGGCTATCTCAAACATCTTACTAACTGTGTTCGTAAAACATAATCTCCTCTGATATTAATATCTAATCTGTACCGTTTAGACTTGTCCACTGATGACATTTCTAGTTAATCCCATTCATCTGGTATGTCTATTCTATCTTCTGTTTCATTTATAATTTCCCTCTCGCTCTTCATGTTATGGCCCGTATTTTTTATAATTTTATTGCTTATTTCTTGTCCGTCTCTTGTATTCTTATTTTCAGGGATAGTATGATTGCATCTACATCTTGTTGAGTTGTCTTGATTACTTTATCTTTTTCTAATTTACATTTTTTCCATCACCCTCCCGAATGTCAATTCATTAACTTTGTCGGCTTGTCTTTCCACTTCAATATTACCCTTTTCCAACATAAACAGATCTGAATGATAAAGTTCACGTTCTTATTTCTAATATTTTAACATTTCCCATTGTTACTCTATCTTTATTTCTGTGGACAGTCATAGTAGTCCTACACGTTTTATGTCCCTCTATCATTTTTTGAAATCCTAGAATGCTGCTCCATTGACTCCACTTTTCTTTTCTTTTTACTCCATCTACTGTTTGTATTATCTTATTTTTATATTCTATGGCAGTTTCTTTTATCACATGCTTATCTATCAGTTTTGCTTGAACTTCATGGAGTTGTCTGTTCTCTGAATTACTTTCCTTCAATCTGATCTACTTTACTTTCCTTTTTTACTTCATTGATTTTTGGGGGGCTTCCTCACTGCATTTCTCCTTTATCCTTACAGGGGCATGAAGTAGACTCCTAACAAAACTCAAAGTATGATCTGCATGACTCTTTTGAAATTTTAGGTGTGATCCTCGACAGCAAATTTACTTTTGAAAAACACACTAGGTCCGTCTCTTTTTCAAGTACACAAAAAATTTGCTTATTGAAAAAAGTCTTTTAAGATTTTCGGTGATCAATCTATTCTGAAGAAGTGTTTTAATTCTTTCATTCTACCTTGTTTCGAGTATTGTTCTCCTGTCTGGTCTTCAGCTGCTGATCTTCATCTTGATTTGTTGTACAGGAACTCACGGTCTATCAAATTTCTTATTCCTGATCTAGATATTAATCCCTGGTAACCGTTCGTTATGCATGTTGCATAAGATTGTTCATAATTCTGACCCTCCTCTACATTCAGGTCTTCTCGGACAGTACTATCCTGTTTGTAATACTAGGCATGCAGTTAATTCTAGTAATCATGCCTTCTCCATTATGAGGATAAATACTGCATAGTATTCTAGCAGTCTTATTCCAGCTGTGACTAAGTTGCGGAATGATCTTCCTAATTGGATAGTTGAATCGGTAGAATTTCAAAAGTTCAAACTTGCAGCTTATGTTTTTATATTGAACAGGCTGACATAAGTCTCTTTTTATAGTTATATATGAAATATCTGTATTAATGTTGTTACTTTTCTTAGAATATTTTATTTAAGCTGTTCATTACTTCTTATATAACTTATTTATTTCCTTTCCTCACTGGACCATTTTTCCTTCTTGGAGCCCTTGGGCTTATAGCATGGTGCTTTACCAACGAGGGCTGTAGCGTAGGTAATAATTATAATAATAATAATAATAATAATAATAATAATAATAATAATAGTAATAATGAATACTGTATACGCTTTATCCCTTTCATTGATTTTTCCTTTATTGTAACCCTGTCCGAATAATTGCAAACATTGTAGATAACAGTACTGTTTCATAATATCTTTGTTCTCACCATAAATGCCATATCTCAAACTCTGTTACTACTTCCAACTTCTTGGATCATGTATTCTATGTTTACTTCCCTTTGGCTTATGCCAAACCCCTGGTCTTCCTTTTGTGAGTAGGCTACCATTCTCCTAAGTATTTATATTCCTTGACTGTTTCACTTCTTCCTTTTCTTACCACACCGTTAACTTTTCTACTTTCTTCTTGTCTTATCAATAACATCGCTGACGTCTGCGGATCGGTGATAAAAGTAACTTTGTTTAGTTCTTCCAAACTGCGGTAGTTGCTATATTCGTGACCGAATAAAAAAAGGATTGAATTTTATTCTGTTTAAAAAAAATACAGTTTAAACTCGGCCCTGTGTGTCCGTCTAAAATGTTTAGTCTCAATGTCTTTGTTCTTGATCTGAAATACAACACTGATGCAAATGTATTGTCATATGTTGGTTCTTTTTACTTTTTTCCTTCCAGCTCAGTTTGCATTCTAAGTATTCTATCCATTTTCAGTCTCCCATTTTCTGGTTTTGGCTTTCATTAAATTTTCTGCCTTAGTCCATTCTTCTGATTTGCCTTGAATATAGGTTCAACTCATGTAAATACTTTGCAGGTTGCCTTGAGAGAGAGAGAGAGAGAGAGAGAGAGAGAGAGAGAGAGAGAGAGAGAGAGAGATCTGAAGGAAAGTATTCCTAATAAAATTAAGAGAGATGCAGGATTACTTTACTTTATTTACTTTGATGGCTGCTTTTCCGGTCCCATACAACAGGAGAAACCCTACTCTCTACAGGACCTAGCTGTCGTTTTACCTTGTTCATTCGGAGTATTTATCGTTTCAGATCATGTATTGTTCATTTAGGCTACTGTTAAATCATCACTCTCTTCAGTTTCCTCTTGAAAGCCTTAATGTCTTCAATCATTCGAATGTTTCATGGGAGCTTATTATATAGTCTCGGGGCCGCATATTTAAAGGCACTGGAGCCTAAGGTAGACATATATCTAGGTTCCAACAGTCTGAAGCCATCTGAGACTATTCTCCTGTCGACACGATTTGTTGGCTGTGCAATATCTAGCAATTCTCCTAAGTATTTTGGACGCCCGGTTTTGATAACTTGGTGGGTTATTATACATATTTTGAATTGAATTCTCGCTTTAATCGGCAGCCAGAGTAAATCGATTAGTATAGGGGTGATCCTTTCTCTAGGTGGGACACCTTTTATCAGTCTTGCTCCTCTGTTTATTATGTTTTGTAATTTCTTAAGTCACACTTTTGGTAAATTGTAATAGATAGAGTTGCTGTTGTCAATCTTGGTAATAACACAGTTCATCACAAGTTTCTTTACAGAATTTTCGTCCAGGTACTTTTTTATAAATGCAATATTTCTTAGATGATAACCAGCAGTTTTTATTGCACTATTTATTTGGGCATCTTGAGACACGTTACAGTCAAGAAATACACCTAGATCTCGAACTTTACTAGATATCGGCACTGAGTGGTTATTTATGTTCATTTGAATATCACCTAAGTTTCTCACGCTGTTTCTCTTGCCCACCACTATGAATTTAGTTTTGTTCTCATTTAATTTTAGTTGTATAAATGTCACCCATTCTCTAACACTATCGAGGATTAGGTTAAGAGTTTCAGTAGTGTCATCTATATCATTTATGGAGAAGTAAAATTGTCATCTGCAAATAGTTTAAACTTCACGCCCTGCCTTTGTAGCATTTTCGATAGACCAATAATATAGATGCAGAATAAGATTGGGCCAAGTACACTCCCCTGGAATACCCCTCTGTTTAAGGGTTCATATGATGGAAAAGAGTTTCCAATTCGTATACACTAATTTCTACCAACTAAGTAGTCTTTTAGGTATTAGAAGGCTTGATTTTCAACGCCGATGGACCGTAGATCATTTAGTAGCAGTTCATGCACCACTGTATCAAAAGCAGCACTGAGATCGAGCTGTATTAAAATACCACATTTATTTTCATCCATCATTTCTAGCATATCATTTACAGCAGAGCAGATGGCTGTCTCCGTAGAGTGTAGTTTTCTGTAAGCAGATTGGTTGTCAGGCAAAGCTTCTATTACTTTTAAGTGGCTGACTAGTTGTTCAAGAATTACATATTCAAGCAGTTTTGAGACAAAGGATAGATTTGAAATAGGTCTATATGAGCTTAATTCCTGGTAGTCCAGTGCATTTTTCAGGACTGGTGTGACTATAGCCATTTTCTCAGATTTAAGAAACTTACATTCATCAATGCTTGTATTTGCTATTCTCATTATTATTTCGGCTAGACTAGAAAAGTCTCTTTCTCCAATTACTTCAGATATTGGCATAGGATCGATCGCGCAATTTGTTTTCTTTGCTCTCTTGATAATTCTGGTGATGTCATCTGGTGTTACGTTGTTAAATCGTATTAATTTTGTCTGTGTGCCTGGTGTATCATTAATCTGATGTTGAAAATTTACAAATGACCTTGTTATGTTTTCAATTTTGTTTTTAAAGAATAATAGAAAATTATCTGCTAGTTCCTGGTCACTGTATCCATCAGGTAGCTTCCTTTCTTTTACAATTCCCATTATACCATTCAGGAGACGATATAACTTATTTATGTCTGTTGCTGCTTCGAGGATCTTTCTCTTATAGTATTCACTTTTTTTCCTTCTCAGTAGGTAGTTATATTGACACGCAGCAGTTTTGTATTCTACCCAAGTACTGTACTTTCAGTTTTTAACCTACTCCACTTTCTTTCTTTCCGTCTTTTTCCCCTCTTTTTTTACCAAAGTCTCTCCATCAAACCAAGGAGATTGGTCTTCTACGGTTATAGTCTTTTCCATCGGTGGGCAAATAGTATCATATTCACTTTTACCCACTTTATTATAAGTGGTCATAAGACAGTTAGCACACTTAGCTCCTAACTTGGAAACCTAGATATTTTAGATGCTTTCTCAGGTCTATTGGCACACTCATAAGCAGAACAGCACGGCATTGTGTATTATCACGTCACTAATTATATGTAAAACAGAAAGAAAGTGTGTGGGCATGGCAATCCGTATAGAGTCCTTTCAATGACGTCACTGGGAATCGCCGGCGGCCATGCTGGAGGACATACAAAGCGAAACCATGGCGGCTGCTACAGCGAATATGGACAATGAGAGCGACTTTGTCAAACAATTGTCGGGTGATGATAAGCGTTTTTACAAGCAGAAACTCGATCTAATTGATGGCCTAGATCCATACTAGATGCAGAATTCATTCAACTTATGGCACATGCAATTCAGATGCTTTTTAAACTTACAAAGGCAGAACATGAGTGGGCATACATTTCCATTGAATAATCTGCTTCCAGAATTTGTTGTTTTTCCCTTTAATGCTTTTAAGTCCAAAATTAGATAAACACTGGGCCAATGAAGAGAGTGTTTATAATTATAAAGCTAATATTGATCATTTAGCCTAACCTTGTGTATTATAATTTTTGATTGTCAAAATGTATGTAAAAGTTTTGCATCATAATGTCAAATCTTTATCAGTTCATGCCTAACCATTGTGTTTGTGTTTGGTTACAAATGCTATAATTTCTTATATACATATAAACATATGATGGACAAACTCTATTGTAATGCTCTTGGATGATCGTTTTGCCTCCTTGCAATTAAATGCGCAAGTTTAATTATTTTTTCGATGTTTCATATATAAGCTGAAGACCCCTTCGGGTTAAACCAGCTTTCAGATATTATTATTATTATTATTATTATTATTATTATTATTATTATTATTATTATTATTATTATTATTATTATTATTATTATATAATCAATGTTAATTCATCACATAGGCCTGTATGTCTGCACAATTTAATACACAAATTAAAATAAATATAAATATACACTTAATTATATATAGGCATGAGCACCTTGACGAAATAGAGACCTAGGTAAGTAGCCTTTGTTAATATAGCCAATATGGGCGCTTTTAATTTTTATTTTGAAAATCTGAGATGCCCCTTTTGATGTTTAAAAATTGAGATGCCCCCTCACCCACACACACTACACACTAAACTGACGATGATACTTGTGAAGTCACCCATGCGATCGGATATAGCGTGTTTACACAGGAATAATAATACTTTTAGGGCCTAGCCGAGACTGACCTGATATGAAATGATCAGAACAGATACGTGCCCAGGGTAGTGAGGATTCACGTAGATCAGCCCGTGATATTCTCATCAACCACAAGTCACGTCTGCGCTTGGATAATTCTTCTGTATCTTTATCCTGATTCTGAATAACTGCCGGTATGCTGTAGAAACTCTTGTCATCTCTTTGTCCTCGATTCCCACTACCAACAATAGCGCAAAAACTGGGCATCGTGTGAATGTGAATGTGATGAGATGGCTAACTATTCAAGAGTTCAATCACAGCTATTCACTGAACGCATCTTTGTATGTCCTCCAAGATGGCGGACCGGAAGTTTGATGACGTATAATGAAAGGACTCTATTGCTGGCCACTGACCATTGATAGACTGGTTAGTTGGTAGCCTGCCACCCAGGAACAAAATGGCGCCCATCACCACAGTACATAGTAACTCGTATGACGCTAATCAAACCTAAAGATCTGTACTGTAGGTTGAAATAATACTTCTTTACACAGGGTAGAATGTTATAAGATTAATTGATATCTCTCTTTCGTTTACTGGATTTTGATTTGTACTTTAGTTTCAAAACTACCTACCTGAAGAGCTATATGTAACTTCCTGCGTAAGTCCTGCTCACAACACATTTACTCTGCAAATTGCATGTGTGGAAGACACTAAGAACGTACTCGTAAGTGACAATGAAAGGCATCAAATATTGTTATACTAAGTAAAGATTATTAGTCCATACGACGAGGCATTTCATGAACTTTGCAGGCTTAGCCAAAGTTTCTACACTAGTGCCTGCGTTATCAGATTCATCCGTCTACACTGAAATTGACTGAGATTACTCTACACGGAAGTAATTCTGCTCTGTTGTTAATTGAAAAAATACAAGTTGAAAGATTAGACTTTGATAAACCTGTGCAGAATTTTGCATAAAACCAAAAGAACACGAGTATATTGTTAAAGTAATTTGTGTCTCACTAATGCAAGCACAGTATACTTTGACCCTTTCTCCTTGTTGTTGTTAGAGATTGCCTGGCCCTAGTAGCCAAGCACTGGCTCTTGCAATTATGCAACTCGTAGACTCTCTCCCTCTATCGCTTATTGTTATAATGTGAAGTAAGGATTCTAATTTAATCATGCGCTTTCCAGTTTGTTTATTTCATTCCTTTATTGCATCTTCCTTCAATAGTAGTTATTACATAACATACTAATTCAAATGTTTAATACTTTTCATTCTTTCCTTGCTAAGTATTTATTTTACTTACCCCCAAAATCGTGTGTTTGCATAGCTCGCTTTGTATTTTTAGCTTAATACAAGCGATTACCATTTTGCATGATTACAATATACGTAATTATTTACACTGTTTAATCTGATACTATGAGAGTGTTGGCGACTGTATAATGTCCTAATACCAACCAGTACACTTTAAGGAGTAACCAAATCTCGCTTCCTCTCTCACTCCTCATTTGTTTTTCTTAGCAAATAATGATGAGTTTCAATGACATGGCATGGTATACTTACTTCTCTATAGCATTAGAATTTCCCTAATCTGCACTTGCCTAGTTCACACCAGGTTACAAGAATAGGTTAAAGAAAATAATACCATTACTCGAAAGAAAAGAGGGTAATCAAGGAGAAAAATTTTGATTAAAATGTCTTATGAAAACTGTTAACACTCAAGCATTGACTAATTATGTTGTAAATATGCAATAGTGTGTAAATAGAAGGAATAATAAACTGGAAAAGGCACTAAGACTGAAAGAGAAGTATAGGAAATATAGAAGAAACAATAGAAGTAAAAACTTTATAGAAACAGCCATTATTAACTATCCTATTTGAATCTGCCAATCACATCTTTAAGCTGGTTATGTGTGATAACTTAAGGCTTCAGTGACATGACTTTATTTGATAAGAAATCTCCCACTTACTCTGTTAGCAAGGATATACATAACTGTATTTAGATAATACTAAGTCTTTAATTTAACTTCACTAGTCTCAAGGACAATAAACTGAAAGATTTTCAGGAGACTTTGGCAGCCCGAGAGATTCAATTTCTTCTTGAGCATTTTCAGAAACTGGTACACTCCATCTTTTGTAATGAGGGATCAAATCTGAACCAATGTATTTGCTCATAGTCCTATAAGCATGGTCCAACTGCCTCTGACGGCTGGTCTTTATGGAATTTGCTTCTTTCTGTTCTAACGCTCGAGTGACACGATTTAGATGTCGGAACACATCCCACCCATGGTCTGGAAAAGCATGTTTAATCTCCATCATGAAAATGAGCTTCTGCCAGCAGTCAGCCCTTTCAAACGTTAGGCCATTGTCTACTGCTCTGCTTACTGGCTTATACTTATTTTGTATTTTAAGACGGTCATCGCCATGTATCTGTTCTTGGATGTACAGTGAAAAGAGATTAACTGTTGATTCTGACCCGTAAGCATGAGACCAGAAATGCTTTTGTTGGTAATTGTGGCCAATTTCATGCCAAACGACCCAAGAATATGGAGTTTCTATCAGTGTGAGATCATTTAACTGACGTTGAAACATTATAGGAAAACCTGCATGAGCACTTCCAGCAGTGATTTGAATATCATCAACCAACCACTGCTTACCTTGTGGTGGAGGATCCTCTTCTGAAAACCCTGCCAAATCTTCAATTTTCTCTATAATATCGTCATACCGTTGAAGTAATATTTCAGGGTTTGGAATTTTGGTAGCCTTTGATGTGGCAACTACCAACACTACTCTGTTGCTTTCCAGTACACTATAAGGAGTATCCAAATCTCGCATCCTCTCCCACTCCTCCTCATTTGTTTTTCCTAGTATATAATGAGGAGTTTCAATTAAATTTTGCACTTCTGCTGTTACAGTAATGTTTTCATCTGTCTCAAATGTAAAAATCAAATTACCCCCATATTGACTGCGTAGGAAATTAATTCCTGGGTTGACATCGAAATCCTCTGTCACTACTGGCATTCTCTTAAAACCTTGATTTTTTATTTTCCGTAGTGTTGGCTTTAAGCGGTCAGTATGTGCCCCAACCTTTACAAATATTTGCCTTGCTTGGCTATCTGTAAGATCATCAGGCAAAACAATCATGAAAATGTCACCAGCAGCTACATACATATTAGTGGCTTGCCAGTCTTTCGGTAATTTCATGTGGATGTTCTCAGGTTGTTGGACTGAACCAACATTCAGAACACAGGAAAAGTTTTTCTAGGTATTGAAGCTGAAACAGATCCTGGGTAGTGACTGACATCTCTTGGGTGTGGTAAGGGTTTTGTTAGGGGACTTAGGCTGTTGATAATCCCACGTTCTACCTCCCATTTGTAGGTTTGTTTGTCATCTACTGGGAGTGGGTACAGCTGGAGTCCTACGTATGACTTCAGGCTAGTAAGGGTCCACCATCTTTGAAGTTTACCTCCGAGTTTTGCTTGTAAGGATAACTTTGCGGGTTCGGTTTCATCTGCTATTCCCACTGCATATAATCCATTCATGAAGAACCCTTCTTTATTTAAATTCCATTTTGGATTCACATCACCGTTTGGTGCTAGACGTAAACAGCTCTCTTCAAAGTCTGGAGCCAAATGGAGAGAGCTGTTATGGCCCCAATACCATACTCCATCTCTGACAAGCCATTGCTGATTAGAATTTCCCTCATAGGGTGCTAGATTTATGACAACCTCCCCAGACTCGTTGAGGACAGTCAAGCAAGTATGTGTGCTCTGGCTGACGAGATATTCCTTTTCCTCTGTAAGAATTCCTTGTTCTGTATGAAGAAAACTGGCGATGTCACCCTCTTCTGGCAAAAAAAAAAAAAAAAAAAGACAAGTTTTAGAATATATTTTGTTAATAAATTTCAGAATTTATTTATTTAGCTTTTTCAATTAAATTCCTAAAGAAATTTCTGGAATGAGCTCCAAGTTCTAAAGCTAGATTGGTGATACACAAGATCTAGAAATTAATAGTCTATAACTAAGTTGAAAGTTTATATATATACATATATATATATATATATATATATATATATATATATATATATATATATATATATATATATATATATATACAAATAATAATTTTCCTCAATTAAAATACGTTTGTGTCGTATCTAACAACATGACTTAAATCACATCAGAATATACTGTAAACACTTTGAATAAGGAATGAATTTCCTACCATCTAAAGAAGTGGAACACCTTGCGTTTTCAAGTGAAATTTCATCGATCATCTTCACCAGTGACTCCGGGTAACCCGTCTCCGCTGCTTGAGTGGCCTTGAGTTCAGCCATGACGTTGGACAATTTCCACCATTTCTTATTTTGATCGTCACTCTTGGCAGCGAGGGACACTTGTGTCTGTGGATATTCTAAAGAGGATTGCAATACTTTGGACTTGGTCTTCATGAAGCCTGACTTGTCAAAATTCCAAGAGGTTGTTTTCTTCTTGACTTTGTCTAGTTTCACAATACCTTTCTTCTCATTTGCACAAAGGCAATAAGAACGATTGCCCGCCCAGTGCCACACATTGCCACTGACGAACCATTGCTGGTTGATGCCACCAGTAAATGGGGACAGCTCTATACTGGCATCGACAGGGTCATTACTATCCATCACAGTCAAACAGGTAAGAGTCTTTTGATTTATGAGATATTCTGGAATAGCTTTCCATTCCTCACTACAGATGACTTCACTCTCACACGATATTGCTATGAGGTCCTCTCCTATAGAAAACAGGGTGATGTTAGTGTATGTAGAAAAAATACGATTTCCTTAGATAAAATATCATAGCTAAAGGTAGAAATGATTATTTTGAAGATTTAGAACACATAAAGGATACTACTTTAGACTTCAGTGGAAACTTCCAAGTTTAAGAGTATAACAGATCAACATTGAATAGAACTTTCTCAGAAAAAAAGAATATTGTCAAAAAGCTCTATTAGTACCAATTCATTGTGTAACTGCCCAGTAAGTAACTGCATTTATTAAGGATAAGAGACTAAACTAAAAAGTTACAAAATAAAAAAAAATGTAATCTTCTATGTGGCAATGAGACCTTAGAAATGGTTGATTAATATTGTTGTTTTCCGGGATATAATTAAATTAAGAATATGATAATCTCACTTATAAGAGTAGATAGTACTGTAATATCATATGACATTATCTACTAGGCTAGATTTATATAAACCCCAACTATATTTGCCAAGTTTAAGTATTAGATGTGTTGGTTTTAGTTTTAATAGTAATTAGAAGGTATATCAAGTCACAGAAATCTAACGTGTTATCTTTATGAAAATAACTAAAGTTCCTTAGATGGACTAATCCTATGAATATAAACGCAATTGAGGTCGATATCTTTGCTACATGAAGGTATTACAGTATCGAAATTAACAATATTGAAGAATATAAACCTTGATGACATTATCAAAATCATTAAAAAGGCCAAGAAAATATTCTGTTCAATTAATCTGATACTAATATCTGAAGGTGTACAACTTATCAAGTCTTACAGATATAATTTTAATAACTGTAAATACTAGTATTACTAGTAGAAGGTCAGGACGTTCACCTCTCACTCGGCGTGAGGAGGCCTCATCTGACCTCCCTAATAAATGGACAATCGCTACCG
This sequence comes from Palaemon carinicauda, assembly GCF_036898095.1. Taxonomy (NCBI): domain Eukaryota; kingdom Metazoa; phylum Arthropoda; class Malacostraca; order Decapoda; family Palaemonidae; genus Palaemon; species Palaemon carinicauda. Next base: position 67,631,519 of record NC_090747.1, read on the forward strand.
CGTCAAGGACAGCCACAGCCAAAGAAGCAAATTTAAACAATAAGAATTGGAACACTGCACATTGGCAGCATGAATAGTCTTAGCAGGGAAGTGGCAGATGTCGTGGAGAGAAAGGGGGTGGACATTCTATGCGTGCAGGAAACAAGATGGAGAGGAAATAAAGCAATGGCTATAATTTGCTGTATAGCAGAGCTGATGAAACAGGAAGAAATGGTGTAGGGATTGTCATCAGTAAAGAAATGAAAGAAAAAATTGTGGGCATTGAAAGGAAAAGTGAAAAAAATTATGAAAGTAAGGTTGTGCTGTGGTGGATATATCTTCAATGTAGTAAGTGCACATGTACCACACACCAGGTGCCGTGAAGAGGCGTAATATAAGTTCTGGAGAGATATGGAAGAAGTCATGATAGTAACAGAAATGGAAGAAAAGCTATTCATGGAGGCGGGAGACTTGAAGGGACATATCTGGTGCAATCAGAAAAAATATTAGTAGAATACATGAAGGACATGGCATGGGAGAAATGAACAAGGGAGGTGAATTGACAACATACTTTGCACTGGCATTTGACATGGTAATTATCAACACCTTTTTCACAAAGGATGACTATGTGATATATAGTAATGAGGGAAGAAAAACTCGAATAGATTTTTTAATGTGTAGAAGAAATCATTTAACAGAAATGAAGAATTGCAAGGTCATTAAAGGAGACCGTGTTAACAGATAGCATAGGCTAGTAGTGTTAGATCTCTTGTTAAAACGAGTTGGAATGGGGAAAAAGGAAGTCCAACCCAAGATAAAGTGGTGGCGATTACAAGAGCAAGAAATATGAGAGATTTAAGGAAGCAGTTCTTAGGAGTACCAGATTGGCAGAAGATGCGAACATTTGGTGGACAGAAAATAGTACAAAGATCCTTAAAATAGTAGAGTAATTATTGGTGAAGACACCTGGTAGAGGACCACACATAATAAGATCAAGGAGAAAAAAAGAGCAGGAATAATCTATGATAGGAATCAATCTGAGGGAAATGGGATAGCTTGGAAAACTGCAAATAAAGAAGCTAAAAGGGCATTTGCACAGGCAAAAGCAATTGTAATTGATAAGTTCTATGAAAACTTAGAGACAGCTGACGGCCAAAAGTGAATACACAAGATAGCAAAAAGCAGAGATATCTCATCAAAGGATCTAACACATATCAGATAGATCAAGGACAGAAATGGATGAGTTTTATCAAAAGAGGAGGCATAATAGCTAGATGAAGAGTTACTAAATGAAGAAACCCCCAGAACAACAATAAGAGATGAAAACCCTCATGAAAGAATAGTCGAGGATGTCAGCAGAGAAGTTAAGAAGGCACTGGATAAAATGAAGAAGGGGAAAGCAGTGGGACCGGATGGAATACCAGGTGAAGTGTGGAAGTGTTTAGGAGAGGAAGGGAGAGACATCATGTGGGATTTAAGGACTAAGATATATCGCCAAGAAAGAATACCAGACATGTGAAGAAATAGCCAAATGGTTCCGATCTACAAAAAGAAGGGTGTTGTGCAAGAGTGTGGTAACTACAGAGGAATTGAAGTATTATCACATACAATGAATATAAATGAGATGATTATAGAAGGAAGATTGAGAATGGAAACCACAATTTGTGAAGAACAATTTTGTTTTATGCCAGGAAAGAGCACAGTTGATGCAATATTTGCACTAAGGCAGACAGTAGAGAATATAGACAAACAGAAAGGACTACATCTGGTATTTAATGGTTTGGGGAAAAACATATGAAAGGGTACCTAGACAAGAAATGTGGAGGTGCTAGGAAGAAAATAGTTTCTGAAAAATATCTCAGAACAATGAAAGATATGTATATGGAGGCAACCAGGCAAGTAAGAAGCATTGTTGGAACTACAGAGTAGATTAAGGTGAATGTTGGAGTTGCCTTGGAGTGCAATGTTTGCCGAGGACATTATTCTGACTCATCTAACAAGAGTAGGTGTCCACGTCAAGCTATAGAGATGGAGAGAAGAACTTGGAAGTAGAGGCTTGAAAAGTAAGAGAACAAAGACAGAATATATGCGGACACGTAAAAAGTAATTGCAGGGAACAGTGAAATTATACCAAGAAAACATAAAGAGGGTTAGCTCCTTCAAATATGTTGGCTCTTTTATGAGCAAAAATGGAAACCATGATGCAGAAGTCAGTCATAGAATTCAGTATGCATGAATAAATTGGAGAAAGTCATCAGGGAAAGGAGGATCAGTGCAAAAGTTAAGGAAAGTTTCATAAAAGCGTAGTTAGACCAGCCATGTTCTATGGGGCAGAGACTGGTCAATAAAGAAAGAACAAGAAAGAAGAATGGAAGTGGTCGAGATGAGAAAGCTGAGGTGGATGTGTGGTGTCACAAAAAAAAAGAAGAGAAAAACAAAGATAAGATCTGGAATGAATTGATCAGTGGGACAATCAAAGTATTAGAGGTTTCACAAACACCTCAGGAAAGGAGACTGAAATGATTTGGTTATGTCACGAGGAGAAAAGAGGAACACATTTGCAAAAGGGTTACGAACATGGAGGTGGAGGGCAGAAGAAGGAGGGGAAGGTCAAAGTTCAGGTGGAAAGATAAATTACTAAACGACAAGAAAGAAAAGGGTCTAAGAAAACAAAATGTACAGGATAGAGGAAGATGTAGAGGGCTAACTAGAAAGAGCAACCCCCTATAAAAATGGGCAAAGCAGAAGGCAAAGAAGAAGTAAATACTAGTATTAATGAGTATAAGTTTCACAAATCTGAGAAAGTGGTTATAGCTGCACGTTTCTGAAGGGTGCTGTTCACTACCACGATTTGAGTTTATACATACCTACTTCAAATTCATCTCTCATGTAAAAAGCACTATATGTGATTCTTGAACAACTAGATGGTCGTTCGAAAAAAAATTTCAACTTTACCAGAAAATCAGTCAAAATACAGGTATTTATATTCTACGAAGACTGCAGTATGTTCTGCTGTGAATTACCTATTGGAAATGATAGAAGAAGACAAATGTGGCGTCCTGATTTTACTTGATCTTAGTGCTGCTTTTGATACAGTTGTCCATGAACTATAACTGGATGATAATGGTGGAGCTTTTGATTATTTGGAAGATTACTTGCATGGTAGAATGTATTGTGTATGGACTGCAAATTGTTATTCACCTTATGACCTATTAAGAAGAGGGGGGCCCAGTCCTATTTGGGTATTTTATATTATTGGTCTGTCAATAATATTATAGGGAAATGGAGTCACGTTCAAGCTATTTTTGGATGATACACAATTTCACTTCTCCTTAAATTGTATTAATGATATAAAAAAGCTCTAATTAGTGTTAGAGAATGGATAGTATTTAGATAATTTAAAAGGCATTTAGATAGAATTGAATTTATAGTAGCTGGGATTCATTGATTTAGTATGGATTTTCTTGCATCTGTGTTAGTTGGGAAGAAAACTAAATTAAAACCACCCTTTGACTCAAATCAATATCAATAAGAATTTGGTCCTAATAACCATTAGAGTTCATATCCTAGGTGTGAAATTGGATTGTAATTTGTCTTTCAGTATTCATATGCATAGTGTAGTAAGAATCCCTGGACATCCTCTTAGAAGCATTGCTTATGTAAAAAAAAAATATCTGGACGAATCTGCTTGTGATTAAATGTGTAATTACTAATACTGACTATTGCAATACTATCTTTTATCTAAAGCACAACTCAAGAAGTTACAAAATATAATAAACAGAGGAGCAACATTAAGGTATGTTGCACCCTGGGAATAGATTACCCCTGTACTGAATGTGCTACACTGACTTCCCATTATTATTATCATTATTATTATTATTATTATTATTATTATTATTATTATTATTATTATTATTATTATTACTTGCTAAACTACAACCCTAGTTGGAAAAGTATGATCCCATAAGCCCAAGGGCTCCAACAAGGAAAATAGCCCAGTGAAGAAAGAAAATAAACTATAAGAGATGTTTAAGAATAACAACATTAAAGTAAATCTTATATGTAAACTATAAAAATTTTAAAATAACAGGAGGAAGAGAAATAAGACAAAATAGTGTGCCAGATTATACTATCAAGCAAGAGAACTCTACTCCAAGACATTGGAAGACCATGGTACAGAGGCTATGGCACTACCCAAGACTAGAGAACAATGGTTTGATTTTGAAGTATCCTTCTCCTAAAAGAACTGCTTACCATAGTTAAAGAGTCTCTTCTACCCTTACCATAAGGAAAGTAGCCAATGAACTATTACAGTGCAGCAGTTAACCATTTGAGAGAAGAATTGTTTGGTAATCTCAGTGTTGGTAGATCTATGAGGACAGAGGAGAATTTGTATAGAATAGGCCAGACTATTCGGTGTATGTGTAAACAAAGGGGAAAAAAATGAGCAATAACTAGAGAGAGAGGGCATTAAACTTAGATAAATTTTCAATGCATAATCAACGATCCATTAAGTTATGAGAATAGGGTGTCCAAAGTATTTGAGATATTTTTTTATACTTCATACAAGCTACAAATTGTATTAGAAAATTATCAGTTATAATGCAACTCAACTGTTGGTTCTTGAATTTTCATATATGTACAGTAAGCTACCATTTGACATCAGAAGGACTGATGATATAAAATCTATCAAGAAGTTACAATTTTCTTTGTTTTCTAATTGGTAAAATGTGCCATACCACACGATTTTCCAAATACTTAAAGTACGTACATGGTAAACAAATCTTATGCGGCCTGGGGCAGGACAAAGCTTTTCATGTGGAATGGAACGGTATCAACAGCCTTCAAGGTAAGTAAGTTAAGTACCGTATTTCTAATCACCAGTTTGATACCACATACCAAGACACATTTAATCGAGTTTACGGCTTATTAGGGCATTATCCAGTTATTCTAGGTTTTTACAAACAAAAGGAATAATAAAGGATAGAATTTTAACTTATCAATGATCCTGTAAATTAAGAAATAGAAAGAAAAGTACCTTGGCATAGGTCTAGCATTTGGTGCCTCCCATTCTTTGATCTACGAGCAGCAGCTTTATCTATCTCTTTTTTACACATGTCAAGTAGAGGTGGTGTAAGCGAATGTTCTCCTGCAAGGTAGTTACCCTCCATGCTAGTTTCCAGCATGGAAAGAGTCCACCATTTCTGATTAACTTTAGAATCCTTTTTTTTCATGCTCACTTGACTCTGAGCACCTTCTCCAGACACAGTGAGAGCTCTAGTACCCAAAGTTAGCCTCATGTCTTCATCAAGGACCCATAATTCTAATATGCTGTCACATGCTGCCAAACACAGCTGCCCTTTTTCTTCACAACTGAAAAGGCAGAGGTTTTGATCTACTCCCCACCGCCAGAGGCCATCTCTTGGGAACCACTGTTGCTTTGCGCTGCCATTACAATTTGCCATCCCAATAACAGCATCGTCTATACTTGTTCCACTGACGACAGTCAGACAGGTATGTGTTAACTGACTGACGAGGTATTCAGGATGAACAGCCTGCGTTGACATGATGACTATCTGAAATCTAAAGTTATTTAAGTTTGCTTAAATGCTTTCAAGCATAGCTATAAAAACTCATGTAGTGTAGTCATTGATTGAACTTTGTTCCCATACCCACCAGTACAAAGAAACAAGATTAAGAATTTTCGCCATAACAAGAACCATATATTTAGAGATATAAAAGTTATAGAAATGAAATTAATGTATATCCAGAGTAATCACGGCAGTATTCGGAATTAAAAAGTTTGTACAAATTAGGATCTGCAATAATTTGCATATCGGTTTTTTATACACAAGGTTCCCCTTAAGAGATCGCCATGAAAATTTTAGGAACATTTCCATCTCGCGTATATATCACCAACAAACATACACATTCCAGCTGAAATAAGTACGCTGTTTTAGCACAAATGGCTATTACAACGAAATCATTAAGACTAAACTTGATTTTAAAATCGTATATGATTTTGTCATCTTTAAAACTTAATTAGTTTTGGTGCATCTTTCAGACATTGTCTCTGTCAACAGAGTCTTCTATAGTCAGAATCAAGCTTATATGAATGTCGAATGAGACACTGTGGCCGTCGGGAAAGAGAAGAAACATGGCATAGGTAGACAAAAGAGTAAAAAAATCCAACCTCATCTTGGTGCATCAAGCCTACAAAGTCATAGGTAGATACTAAAAGAACTGTTAATAGCAGATGAAACAAGTAAGGAGCTACAGAAATGGAAACAAAAGGGTTGAATGGTTACATGAAGACATTGAACAGTGGAAGACGAATGGACATTGAACTTTCATGACTTATTATTGTTTGGACAGTGGGATCTGATATGGTAAAGAGGGCATAGGGTGAAAATAAGTGGAAAACTACAACGTGGGGGGGGGGGGGGCGGGTTTCAAGAATTTTGATACTGGAGGTAGGCACAATACAGTTTTCAATTGACTTGAGAGCAATTCTTTACTGTGAGCCTAACCTATATCAGTGGTATGCCTAGAGAATGACGGGTACAAAAAAGCCAGCGATAAAAGTACCGTAAGAAGAAAAGAAATAAAATGGCACAGGCATTGGCAAGAATAAGACTAATGAAATAGACAAAGAGAGTAATGGACAGCGATAAAAAGGACGAGAGCATGATGCACATAAGCACTTTTACTGGTTGCAAAATGAGTAAGGATAGTAAAGAGAGGCAGGGGGATATATGAGAATAATTAGGATGGAACTGAGTGACGTCTCACTACTAAGTTAGGACAGAGCTAGGATAATGAGGCTATAACATTAAATCACAATCCCAAACCTAATTTATGATGTTTATTGTGTGCAGTGTGATACATGCAACCTATGGATTTACCTTTTAATTTGGAAAGTAAAGACTAAGAGTAATTTAGAAAGCAAACAGAAATAGAAGGCCTGCTTTGGTTTTGTTTGCTATGTATGGAATCGATAAAGGTTTTACGCCGAAGAAGTTGATTGTAGCATCAGATGGGAGGAACATGATATTAACAGAAAAGTATGAAAACCTCTTTAAGGAAATGCTACAGAACATAGCAGAGCTTGGAGATAGATACAAGAATTGGAAGGCAAATTACAATATTAGTACAAGTATGGTTTCAGACCATGTAAGAGAAATAAAGGTACTGAAAGCCACGGAATCAAATAGGGAGGTGAAAGTTGTATAAAAAGATAGCAAAAGCTACATGGAAGGGCTGGAGATATCGACCGAGGAAGGGACTTTGAATAAAGGAATGATAGGACACGAACAGCCAAGTAGAGATCTAGAACAGCTGAACTGAATCTCCTTAGCCAAGCCAGTTGGAGGAGAGAAAGTGGCCCCCAATGGAGAGGCATAAGAAAGGGAAAAGGAAGGAAGAATAGGGAAATGGTGAGGAAAGACAAGAGGTAAGAAAGAATGGATTGTGAGGTAACCAAACGAGTCAGGAGATTAATGGGGGAATGTAGGTACTAATGAAGTATCCAGGGGAAACGATGAGAGGTGGGGTTTATTATATGAATTGGAGAAGGAGTCAAGAATGTAAACGGTATGCACAAGAGGGATAAATGGTGGATTCATCTATGAAAGGAACTATAGAGGTCAACAACGCTATTTCTGGCAAGAAGTGGCTGGAGGGTGCCTCGAAGGTAAATACTGCAGGTTCGAGCATATTAATGAAAGCATAAAGAACAAGACTGAAGAAATATTTCAAGAGAGAAGTGGTGTTACAGTCATGGAGGAGACTGAACTATGTTGGCACTATTTATAAGGTTAAGGGTGCTCCTTTGGAAGGAAAATACAGGATGTAGGTACAGTTGATATGAGCAAGGAAGGCGAACAAGGTAGGTAAGAAATTCATGGGAACAAACAAACAAAATTAATGATTAATGCGAGGTTATCAAGGACAAGGAAAATAAGGAAAATGAAGAGCAACAGCAAGTGGAGGAGGAGTTGAAACTTAATCTATTTTTAAGAGTCACTAGAGAATGTAAAGAGGAACTTGAAATTGGTGCAAAGGGGACATCATTTGAGATGCCAGCAAGGGGGAAATGATTTCTTACAGAGGAATGAGATACAGTATCCGGCGCATTAAACTAGAATGACAGTGAAAAGGTGGCATTAGAAGTTGGAGGAAGGAAGGGGGGAACGAAAAAGAGTAATAAGGATAGAAGAAAAAAGACGAAGGTTGGGAGATAGGCTAGGAGTAGGACTAGTGATGTGTAGAACATTATGTAAACATAAGGAGCTTGAAATAAAACATCGAATCGTTGGAGGAAATTTTGAATATGATGAAACCTTCTATCATTTATCGGAAACAAGCATTGGATAGTGTGAGAGAAAGTTTAGATAACAGAATATGAAGTAACCGAGATAGGAGAAGGATACTGATAGGGGTACGTGAGGAGTTGGGAAAGAATACTGTGAAGATAAAGAGCAAACGATTTGCGCACGAAGCCTTAAGGATTAAGAGGAAAGGATACGGCGAGGATAGAGCAAACGATTTGCGCACGAAGCCTTAAGGATTAAGATAGATAATGGAAAGGTAAAGATAAGAATGGGCATCCTATATTCCACACACACAAAAAGTAATAGTAATGTAAAGGACCCCCCCCCAAAAAAAAAGAAAAAAAAAAAAAAAAAAAAAAAAAAAACGTTCTCTAGTATCCTTTTGTCATCCTGAGTAAAATAATATTTCAGATATTAACAGGAACGAAATTTAGGCTATGCTTTATATCCAAGATAGTCACGGAAGCTAAAAACGTGAAGAAATGGGTAATGATGGGAAAATAAGTGGAAAATCTTTGAAGACATATTTTATTTCAGAATGTATACATCAAACCTAATTAAAACATTATACAACAATTTTATTGCTCTAGTTCAATTTTGCATCCTATTAGCTGCCAGTTTAAAACATTTTAGATATGAGTCAGATAAGTCATTTATGCTTGAAATATCTAATCGTGTCCTTTTACTTTTCAGGTTGATGCCGAGTTTTTTTCATTTTTTTTTTTTTAAGAAGTACCAAAGTAATTAGAAGAATTTAATTTCCTATAAAAGTATGAAACGAAACAAGCGCAGAAGTTAAGGCAAGTACTAAGCAAATATGCTGAAAAATTCTGAATGAAATTAAAAAAAAAAATCAAGATTACCACCGTGGATGTTACCAGCAATTCACAATGAATTTGCATTGCTGACAGTCATCCTCACTCTCAATCGGTCAAGCTACAGTATATCTGTTGAGGAAAGCAGAATTCAAAAGAAGAAAGTTACCGAGAAAAAAAAAATTCTCCTGACTGCATTGTCTGCAAAAATTCATATAACATTTTTATTGTAAAGGCTGGCATTTCTACTTAGCAGGGCACAGCCTCTTCTGAGCGAGATCGGTGGCAGTGGATTCAATAGAGATAGCAGAAGAAAATAAACATGAGGCGCCTCTCTGTTGTCATATGAAGCCAAGTATCATCTAAAGTACAGAAAGAGGTATACATCTGATCCAAAGGACTGAAGAAGTAGCAATATTGAAACCAGAGAGATTTGATGTTGTAAAGTACATCCAGGATAATAATGTGATTTGGGGTAAAGTAGTTCCATTATCTTCACTCTGTCTACTATATATTTCTAAGCTAGATGAGACTCCATATGCAAATCCAAATTATCATGCTGAAAAACTGAAGCATTAAACTTGAAATGCATCCTGTCCATGGACCACAACTGGCATGTAAAGCGGATCAAGTGGTAACTCCTTGGAAGTGAAACAGGCTGAGAATTTTATCGATAAGTTAAAAATGGAAGTAAATCAACAGAAGGGGTCTGTTGATAACAAATACAGTTAGTAAGCTTTTTGAAAAACTAAGATTAAGTAGACTTAAAGGTGAAATGGCAGAAAAGACAAGTAAATAGGCTACAAGTGTGGTGGAGTAAATGGAAAATCGACAGCCATTCATCTATCAACTGAAAACACCACTTGATGCAAGTATATATTGTAATAAGTAGGCTGCTTAATGATGCACTCATGGGCTTTAGCAAGTTAATATATTGTTTATAACAGTAGGAAGAATAAAGTGGAAGTGTCCATAACCAACTGCCATAGTATAGAAGTCTTGATAAAGTTTGAATTTAGAACCAAACCACAAAAATCAGAAGTGAAATGGAAAGGTTAAAATGGAGTGATTAAAAGAGCAACTAAATATTGTATGAATATACAAACGGAAAGTAAAAGTGGAGTTCATGAAAAAAGAGATAATAAAGAATGGAAAGTGACAAAGGTTGGGCAAATAGCTTTCGATATAAGGATTGAAATATAAAAAAAAACTGTCGTAATCCTAACTATTTTAGCCAATGTAAAATGATCGGAAAGGATAAAGGAAGAGAAAAATGATGAATTTGTAAAAAAAAAAAAAAAAAAAAAAAAAAAAAAAAAAAAAAACTGGAAAAAGGGATATGGCTAGCATAAGATACTCTTAAATATAAGAAGATTCTGCTATTTCACAACACGGTAGCCACAAAAGGAAAGAGATTAGTGAAAGAGATTGTGGGCAATTAAATAAGAAAACATTATCAAGAGTCCTGGGGGGGACATTGTGATGGAAATGTGTAAAAATACGAAAAAAAATGTGGAAGAAGTGAAAACGTATTCAAAAGGAAAGCTTAAAAAGATAAGAGAGGCAAAAGGATATAGGAAAGAATGTATCTCTAAAACGGAAGATGAGGAAGTTGAGATTCACGGAAAGTAGGGGCAGGATGAGATATATAGAAGAGGGATTTAGTGCAAAAGAGGCTATTATAACGATGAAGACTAAGCCTAACATTTTCAAGGCTAATTTCTAAAGAACAAATGAAGATGATTTAAGCTGCGAGTTATGGGTCAGAGGGGGGAGGAGACAAAGCACATATCTAGATGTTAAAAGGCATAGCTAAAAAATTTAATCATAGGGGCTTAGAATGACCAGGTAGTAGGTTGGCCAATGCACCAGCCACTTGTTGAGCTACTGGCGCCAGAGAATTATCGGGTCCTTTAACTGGCCAGATAGTACTAAATTGGATCCCTCTCTGGTTATAGCTAATCTTTCCTTAGCGTAAACAAATACCGAATAGTTAATCACTCAAGGGGTTAACTTACAGCACTCTAATTGTTCTGTGGGTACTTTCCACTTGGTAGGGGTAGAAGAGACTTCTAGCTATGGTAAGCAACTCTTCTAGTAGAGGGAAACAACAAAATTGTTCTCTTGTTAAGGTAATACCATAACCTTTGTACCATAGCCTTACACTGTCTTGGAAAATGTTGCCTTTTCCATGTCAGTTTCTTTATCTTCCTCTCTAGTACATTTTTCAAAACCATCATTGCTGTCCTCCCTCCAGTTGAAGTGGCTATTCTGGAGATTATTATTATTATTATTATTATTATTATTATTATTATTATTATTATTATTATTATGCTAAGCTACAACCCTAGTTGGAAAAGCAGGATGCTATAAGCCCAGAGACTCCAACAGGGAAAATAGCCTAGTGAGGAAAGGAAACAAGGAAAACTAAAATATTTTAAGAATAGTAACAACATTAATATAAACATTTTCTATACAAACAATAAAAACTCGAACAAAACAAGAGGAAGAGAAACAAGATAGAACAGTGTGCCTGAGTGTACCCTCAAGCAAGAGAACTCTAACCCAAGACAGTGGAAGACCATGGTACAGAGGCTATAGCACTACCCAAGACTAGAGAACAATGGTTTGATTTTGGAGTGTCCTTCTCCTGGAAGAGCTGCTTACCATAGCTATTCTCTTCTACCCTTACCAAGAGGAAAGTAGTTACTGAACAATTACATTGCCGTAGTTAACCCCTTGGGTGAAGAAGAATTGTTTGGTAATCTCAGTGTTGTCAGGTATGTGAGGACAGAGGAGAGTCTGTAAAGAATAGGCCAGACTATTTGGTGTCTGTGTAGCCAAAGGGAAAGAGCCGCAACCAGAGAGAAGGATCCAATGTAGTACTATCTGGCCTGTCAAAGGATCCCTAACTCTCAGGCGGTAGTATCTCAATGGGCGGCTGGTGCCCTGGCCAACCTACTAGCCTTACATGGTGCTTTTGCTCCGCAATGTTAATCACTTTTGTCTGACATTTTGTCTTTAGTTCATGAATTGTGAGAATCCCTTTATCTGTAGTCGTGTACATATTGCTTTAGTTATGATTGTTTCTAAGTTTCTTTCCAAGTATGATGTCACTTTTTATTGTTTTTAATTCTTATTAAGTCTGTAGGTATTAAGCAAAACATGGGACCAGTAAGTCCTAGATTTTACCATTGTCCTTTAATATATAGTTAGTTCATTTCCTCACTGTGCTGTTTTTCATGTTAGAACCTTGCGGGTTGTAGCATCCAGCTTTTTTTTACAACTAGGGTTATAGCTTAGCTAATAATAATAATAATAATAATAATAATAATAATAATAATAATAATAATAATAACAATAATAATAATAACAACAACAACAACAACAACAACGGGAATATGGGCCTGCAGGAAGAAAGAAGTGCTTTCAGGGTAGGTTGCAACTGATAATAATTTTCTGTCTGTATCTACCAACGCATTTCACCTCATCAAATAAGTTATCAAGAAGTAGAAGCCATTGTGAAAAGCCTGAAAGACAAGTACACAATGGAAAGGCAAGGTTCTAGCAATATCATGATAAAAATGATGGGAAAAGAAATTACAGAAAGAATGACGTTGATCCTAGCAGAAATAGACGAAAATATAAGTATCCCAAAAGAGCCGAAAGAGATATTGATACTCTCAATCCACAAAAAGGGAAATAAAATGGAATTAGAAAATAAAAGAGGAAAATTTTTCACAAGCATAATCAGCAAGATATTTGAGAAAATGAGGATGGAAAAATGTAAGAACAGATTTAAGGAAGAAATTAGTAGACTCCAGAGTGGAGGCATTGAAGGAAGGTTGACAGCCGATCATCTGCTAACAATGAATGTAGTAATCGACTATAATGCCTATTTGGGAGGATCAACTTATGCATGGTTTTGTGATGCACATAAGTGCTTTGATAAGCTAGACCTAAAGGATTGCATTAAAGAAATGGGAAAAATGATAGGATGGGAGGAAGCACCAATAATCAGGAAAATAAATGAAAAGGGTAGAGCAGCCAACAAATGTCCAGCATGTACAACAGGAAACATAGAGATTGAAGGAGAAGTAAGACTAGGAACTATATATAGGCTCAAGCTATGCAGTATCGTGTCTGACAAAGTGAATAGCATTGGTAGAAAAAATATAACTTTGATAACGAATATTGAAATTGAGTCATTGGTATTTGTAGATGATATTTGTGATGAATGCAAGAGTTGATGGGAGAAGTACAAGAGGAAGGCCAAGGTTTGGGTGGATGGATGGAGTGAAGGAAGCTCTGGGTGATAGGAGGATAAATGCGAGAGAGGCAAGAGAGCGTGCTAGAAATAGAAATGAATGGCGAGCGATTGTGACGCAGTTCCTGTGGGCCCTGCTGCTTCCTCCGGTGCCTTGGATGACCACGGAGGTAGCAGCAGTAGGGGATTCAGTGTTATGAAGCTTCATCTATGGTGGATAACGGGGGATGGTGGGCTGTGGCACCCCTAACCAGCCGAACTCGGTTGATTCCCTTGTTAGGTTGGGAGGAACGTAGAGAGGAGAGGTCCCCTTTTCTGTTTCATTTGTTTAATGTCGGTTAGCCCCCAAAATTGGGGGAAGTACCTTGGTATATGTATGAATTATTTTTTCCAGAGCAAGGAAAGAAGGAATAGAATGTGCAATAAGTAATTGTCATAGTTTGGAGATCTTATAGAAGTTCACAATCAACACCAATCCCCCAAAATCAGATGTAATAATAATCAACAAAAGAAATAATAAGAAAAAAGAGATTAAAACAAAAGTGAAAAGTGGGTCAGTAAGTTTAGTTAAAGAATATAAGTATCTGGGAGTATGGTACACTGAAAAATGAAACCAAAAATTGCGTATCAGTAAAAAAAAAAAAAAAAAAAAAAAAAAAAAAAAGCCGAAGGGTCGCGTATAAGACCCCAAAAATACGAAAACATGGATATAGGAAAAAGCAGGAAAAATGGCATTGGAAGTAAGTAAAGAAATATATGCAACAGTAGCAGTATCAACAATATTTGCTAATGTGGAGACCTTTAGTGAAATAAGAGATAGATATATGAAAGATCTGGAAAACTTTCAATATAGGCTAATACGAAATATGTATGAACAACCAACAAGTACTCCATATTGGGGCATCCTTGCAGAAACAGGAATATGGTCAGTGTCTTCCAGAATATAAGATAAAATATTAATGCTCTTCCATAACATCATAAACTCTGACGAAAAGAGACTAGTCAGCTGAAGAACCCATATGGAAAGATGTGGAGTAACAGCATTGAAGAAATCTGTTGTAAATATCGATTGGGATTTGAAGAAATGTGAAATTGGAGGAAAATGACCCTAAAAAGAAACTAAGAAAAGAATTTTGGGAAAGAAAGAGAAAATTACTGAAGAAAAGAAGAAAGGGATGAAAAAAATAATATTCATAGAAGGAAATGGTCCCTAGTCTTACATCAGGGAAATGGATCTGGATAAAGTAACCCTTGTAATGAAGGCAAGATTAAATATGCTCAATTTAAAAGCAAATTTAAAGAGAAAATACACAAATGAAGAAAATATCACAGAAAATTTATTTTCATGCCTAAAATTAGGACAGTCAATGAAAAAAGATATAAGTGTGGGTATATTGCAAAATCCTAGCAAGGATCTGGTTACTTAAGTAGGGAAATGCGTACGAAAGAAGACTTTAAAAAGCCCAAACTGACCACAATAGGTTGCCAAAACTGATGATAGCAAGGTGTTATCCCAACTGATTTCAAGTTAGAATGGGATAAAGATAAGGATTGAGAATCTCGTTATTAATCTATTCATGGTACGGGTAAATTAAGCTTAATAATGATGATAAGAATACGCTTAGAAGCTTTGCACCTATCTATAATGCGATAGAGTGCCCGCAATCTTATTTCACTTAATAAACGGGAAAATAGTGTGCCAACGGTGTTCTTGAACAATGGAAAAGGAATCGTGGAGCCAGAACCAAACTCGAGTGACTCAGATTATATTTACGGAACGATGCTAAAACAAACTATAGAGAGAGAGAGAGAGAGAGAGAGAGAGAGAGAGAGAGAGAGAGAGAGAGAGAGAGAGAGAGAGAGAGATAATTGCAAAACTAATCTTACTTTGTCTGAAATAAGTTAAGGCTACTTGACTAAATATATATGTTCCAGGAAATGTTCGCAAACTTGTTATAGCATATATGATATATGAGTGTATCATTGAGAACACAAGGACCCAGACTTTCGTGACTCAATTTACTTTTACAGGAGATATTAACAAACACCTCTGGACGTTCATCCTTGGTCGCAATCGTGAAGCTAAGCTTTGAGAGAGAGAGAGAGAGAGAGAGAGAGAGAGAGAGAGAGAGAGAGAGAGAGAGAGAGAGAGAGAGAGAGAGAGAGAGACATATTAGGTAAGACAAAAATAAGCCAGAATTAGCAAGTAATGAATGATGAAAGGCACACAAAAAGCGCAATGAACAACCTTTTGCAATATAATCAAAATTGAAGGCCAAATATAAGCAAATAGCATTTGGTCATCTAGCAAAAAACTACGACATTTATATACGGCAAAACAGACCTGCTCCTGCATAAAGAAATGAAAATAATACTGCAACAAACAGAGTTTTAATACTGAAACTCTTTTCTTGGCAGGTCTACGCTATAAAACGTTCCACAGCTAATATAAAGGAGTAAACTAGAGTACCTATATAAGCAAGGTACCCTAGAATAAACAATTCTCACAAATGGGAAGACAAACATGAAGATGATTAACACCTTGCTTACCTATCTTGGTGTGCGTGTATAGTAGATGCAGCGTTTAGAATAAACGAAAGACTGATAAACCTTGTCAATAAATACATATAAAAGTAAACGGCAATGTAACGACCTGAGCTGGATGAAACACAATGAAAGGATATGTATCACTGAAGAGGTGTTTATAGAGGAAACGTAGACTGGTTAGATTATAAGAGTTATCAAATGTTTTTTTATTTTCCTAATTTATTTATCTATTAAGCTATTGACAATTTTACTGTGCGAATTTACGAATCAGTGTCATAAAATCCCACCTACATAGGCCAAAATGTAAAATATTTCGACAAGTATGTATAATATTTATGTAAATGTAAATCACATTACATGGTAGTATCACTGTCGGTGGAATTACACATATCCGGGAAAAGACCATTTACAGAGATTTTGCCTTGCCAATCATATCCATTGTTTTCGATAATTACTCTCTATTAATTTCATATACATTTTCGCATCTAACACACACACACACACACACATACACATACACACACATATATATATATATATATATATATATATATATATATATATATATATATATATATATATATATATACAGAATAATATATATGTATTATATATATATATTATATATATATATATATATATATATATATATATATATATATATCACAGAATAAGAAACTGTCTTAGATCTGGTCCTTTACATGAATCTTTCTTTTATTAAACTACACAAACAATCATCATTACGAAAAAAAGAAGCAAACCACATTCTTTCTCTGAGACAAATCATTCTATAAAACCAAATAGGCTACAGCACACGAACAACAAAACAGAATATATGCTGCAGACAGATTTAGTTTGATTCTTTGTATTTTCTCGTGGCTTCAAATATTATAACAGCTTGTTTGATCGTGCTACGAAACTGCGCAGACTTCCAGACGATAACATTATGACTTTCTATTATGGAATGATTCTACTGGGAATAGCGATGCATGCTCTTAATACATGGTTTAAAGATATCAAGTCAAAGGCTTATAAATGCATTTCCGGGACACATTACTTATCAATATAGCTTATAGAATAAAAGATTCTTGGCCAAGGCTCATATAAGTTTTATTAAATCCTTTGGAAACCTGAGTAAATGATCATAAAATGGGGCCTACCTTGCCTTCGCCAGATCACTTCAGGTGTTGCACTCTCCCTCCGATAAACTGATTGCGTTTCACATTTGCGAAAAAGAATATTGATTCAACTGTTAAAAAATGTGTACAGGTGTTATGCCACGCACGCACACACACACTCATTTTCTCATTCAGAATGTTTTAATATAGGGATGAATTACCATTCGGTTTGTCAAAAGTTTCATAAATATTTTTTCTATAAAACAATGCAGAAACCAAAAGGATTTCTCGAGAGAAATTGCTAATTTTACAAAGTAATCTCATTTTTCCCTGCTCATAATTGCGTTATATATGCATGCATGTATATACTTACATACATACATACATACATACATACCTACATACAAACATGCTTATTTATGTATATGTATATATATATATATATATATATATATATATATATATATATATGTGTAAATATATATATATATATATATATATATATATATATATATATATATGTGTGTGTGTGTGTGTGTGTGTGTGTGTGTGTGAATGAGAAAATGATGAGGGGTAGATGGAGATGGTTTGGTCATGCTCTCCGCATTGCCAAAGAGAGAATAGTTCACCAAAGTTTCACCTGGGCACCTCAAGGCACTAAAAGAGTTAGAAGGCCCAGGCCTACATGGCCGAGAACTATGAAACGTGACATGGAATATGATGAATGGAGAGGTATTGAATTAAAAGCTCAAGATAGAGACGACTGACGAAATCTAACTGAGGGTCTTTGCGTCAATAGGCGTAGGAGGGGATGATATATATGTGTGTGTATATATATATATATATATATATATATATATATATATATATATATATATATATATATATATATATATATATATATATATATATATATATATATATATATATATATATATATATATATACACATGTATATATATATACAGTATATATATATATATATATATATATATATATATATATATATATATATATATATATATATATATATATATATATACATATATATATATTCAATTCTATAAAGATTATGTTTTGTGGGAAGGCGTTCAAATACACCAACATTCCAAGCTGTAAATGGGCACCAACATCAGTCATGTTCAAGTAAAAGGACAAAGAGCTAGCAACCTCACCTTCAATTACTTGAGAAACCAGAAGACTAAGCTCTTCCAGCTTCAATCCTTGTATGAGGAAACGTGTAGGTCTATATGAATTACGTACACACACATACAAATATATATAGTGCCATAGCCATAGAATCTGTACCATAGTCTTTCACTGTTTTTGGGGTGGAGTTCTCTTGCTCGAGAGTACACTCTAGCACACTGTTCTATCTTGTCTCTTCCTCTTGTTTTTCAAAGTTTTTATAGTTTATATATGAAAGATTTATTCTAATGTTGTTACTGTT
>NC_090747.1:67962258-67964758 GCF_036898095.1 Palaemon carinicauda
ATTCTCCGTGGCGGCTCTGTCAGTTATTTCCTTGACAAGGTCAGAAGGAAACAGGTGCTTTCCCCCAGATGTTGGAGGAAATCAGCCCTCCGGGGTTCGTGTTTCACGGTGGCACCGACAAACACGAATTCACGACAGGCTCTACGAGCCTTTATGAAATGGTACAAGTCCTTCATTACTGTGAGTAAGTGGGATTTGGCTAGTACCATGTAGTGATCAGGTACTCCTGTGTCACAGGCCATAACTTCAAGTTGGACTTGATGAGAAAGAGATGCCGCAAGCCTCTCCTTCGTGTCTTGTTCCCGGCGAAGGAGGTGATCATTGAGCTTAGGGAGGTCTTCATTAAACTGACGTCCGGCGACGTCAGGATCGAGCCTACCCACGACGAAAGTATGTTGAACATCTTTCCATTGTCTAGTGTCAGGGGGTGTCACGATGGAGAAGGGTCTGCACTCCTCCAGTGCAGGGCAGGGTTTTCCTTCTTCCGCCGCTTTAAGGCATGCAGCCAAGGCCTTTTCCAAAAAAGGAAGAATCGCAGTGTCAGGTGCGACATATGTAGGATGCTTCTTGCTCAAGGCAGGAAGCTTAGAGCAGGTAAAGCCCCCTGCTCTTTAAATGCGGAGGCTAGCATAGCCTGGGCCTTTGCGAGATCGAACACTATCTCTTCTTTAGGTTCGGTCTCCTCCTTCGAGGCAGGTTCGGAACGAAGCCGGACGTAACAGTCCGGGTAGGCCTCGAAGCTTGGGAAGAACTCCACATCTTCCAACGGGACCGTGCCGATTTTGTCACTAACAAAGATCCTGCGGTCGCAATAACCCATATGCTCTGCATACCTCCACGGGTTGGCATGAGAGCAAGCTGGGAGATCCTTGACCGAGATCTTCTTCGGGTCTCTGGATCCAATCATAGACCTGATGGACTCCTGGTTCTCCTTCAGTCTGTCGTCCATGACAGCTCTAATCAGTCGGATCAGTTCTTGGGTAGAAGAGGAAGGATCCGGGGTCGAGGAGGTAGACGGAATGGACATTTCCGTCGGTGTAGGAGTAGGCGGAGGGATGGAACGAGGGAGTAGCTCCAAGCTCCGACTCGGTGTATTCCACCTTGTCTTCGTCCTCTTCGGCTCCTTGAGCCATAAGCGTCTTCTCCGTGTCTTCCGAGACGTCAGAGATCTGTTCATCATCCTCGGAATCTAAACGACACTCGTGCATGGACTGAGCCATGACCACATCAGGTTCCACCGTAATTTGGACAGTGGGGATTGCTTCTTTTGGAACCACTGAGTCAGGGGAGGCCTTAGGGAACAACAGGGACCCTCAGTTCTTCGGTGGCCAGGTACGGTCCAGTAGCATTTCTCTGAAAACCACGCACCCACTTGCGCAGTTTTTCACGAGCAATGTCTCTAACCTCCGCTGAGGGAGGGTTATGGAAGGCCTCAACTAGTGTAGGCCTGGCAGACCGTACATTCCAGTGGATTCCAGAACTTCCAATCCCCTTTCTTGTCTGCGCAAGGGGCGTGAGTCCTGCACGCCGTATGTCCGTAAAAACTGCGAGCGTTTCACAGCACAGTAGGCGAAGTCACACTTCATCTGCTCCTCCTGTGGAAGAAAGAGAAAATGAGTATGGGGGAGTCATAGGAATGGCTCTTAAACTAAGTTAATATTAATCATTAATTTTAACTTAAAGAAGGTGTGATGCATAGAGAATGAAACAGTAAAGGAGAACACGCTCCATGCATCTCGCCCGGCTGGTTACCATAGGCCTTGGTCCTGGGATAATCCAAATGACCGAGATCATTGGATATAGTTTCCTAGGATTCCCATTATATTGGAACTCCATGGAAAGCCAAGGACAAGGTTGGGGATCGAATTCATTCGGTTCCCAGTTAAGAGCCAGAAGGCCTCATTAAGGGTAACTGCTTCTGGCAACCAGCCGCGCTAAGGATGCACATAGCATGCTGGAAATAGAAGAATGCAAAGAGACAGCATGATCACTAATAGAGCAGTACTAGGTACTGATCTTAAAAAGCAAAGCAGCTTATCTATTTGCAATGTAGGGCTATCTTAGTCTTATGATAGCTACAGAGAGGGGGTGCAAGTATTCTTGACGCCTCCGGGGCATCCGGCAAGCCGCCGGCATGCCGGAGCTCGCTCCAGCGTAGATTCTGGCACTAGAACAGACAATTTTCAAAGTCAGTTAGATACCAGGATGGCGGCCGCCGGCACAACGGCGGCACGCCGGCAGGGAGCGGCGGCTCCGGCAGCCGGAGGATGCCAGATTGGTGACTGGGGTAAGGATGGTACAGGTAGTATCGGGTTGCCGGCAGTATATGCCGGCACTCCGGAGATCGACCGGCAAGCGGAACGATTAGATAGGAGTAGGAGAGCCGCCGGTAGTAGCCGGCGGCAGCCGGCAGTCCCTCGGTACACGGGGGGCTGGCGGCAAGGGTAGGGAAGTCACCAAGAGGGAGGCAGGTATTGCCGACAGTAGAAGGCGGCAAGAG
>NC_090747.1:67969758-67974758 GCF_036898095.1 Palaemon carinicauda
TGTTGCAAGCAGTGAAAAGTTTCTACAAAGGTAGTAAAGCATGTGTTAGAATAGGAAATGAAGTGAGTGATTGGTTTCCGGTGAGAGTGGGGCTGAGACAGGGATGTGTGATGTCGCCGTGGTTGTTTAACTTGTATGTTGATGGAGTGGTGAGAGAGGTGAATGCTCGAGTGCTTGGACGAGGATTAAAACTGGTAGGCGAGAATGACCATGAATGGGAGGTAAATCAGTTGTTGTTTGCGGATGATACTGTACTGGTAGCAGACACAGAAGAGAAGCTTGACCGACTAGTGACAGAATTTGGAAGGGTGTGTGAGAGAAGGAAGTTGAGAGTTAATGTGGGTAAGAGTAAGGTTATGAGATGTACGAGAAGGGAAGGTAGTGCAAGGTTGAATGTCATGTTGAATGGAGAGTTACTTGAGGAGGTGGATCAGTTCAAGTACTTGGGGTCTGTTGTTGCAGCAAATGGTGGAGTGGAAGCAGATGTACGTCAGAGAGTGAATAAAGGTTGCAAAGTGTTGGGGGCAGTTAAGGGAGTAGTAAAAAATAGAGGGTTGGGCATGAATGTAAAGAGAGTTCTATATGAGAAAGTGATTGTACCAACTGTGATGTATGGATCGGAGTTGTGGGAAATGAAAGTGATGGAGAGACAGAAATTGAATGTGTTTGAGATGAGATGAAGTGTCTAAGGAGTATGGCTGGTGTATCTCGAGTAGATAGGGTTAGGAACGAAGTGGTGAGGGAGAGAACGGGTGTAAGAAATGAGTTAGTGGCTAGAGTGGATATGAATGTGTTGAGGTGGTTTGGCCATGTTGAAAGAATGGAAAATGGCTGTCTGGTAAAGAAGGTGATGAATGCACGAGTTGATGGGAGAAGTACAAGAGGAAGGCCAAGGTTAGGGTGGATTGATGGTGTAAAGAAAGCTCTGGGTGATAGGAGGATAGATGTGAGAGAGGCAAGAGAGCGTGCTAGAAATAGGAATGAATGGTGAGCGATTGTGACGCAGTTCCGGTAGGCCCTGCTGCTTCCTCCGGTGCCTTAGATGACCGCGGAGGTAGCAGCAGTAGGGGATTCAGCATTATGAAGCTTAATCTGTGGTGGATAATGTGGGAGGTTGGGCTGTGGCACCCTAGCAGTACCAGCTGAACTCGGTTGAGTCCCTGGTTAGGCTGGAGGAACGTAGAGAGTAGAGGTCCCCTTTTTTGTTTGTTTCATTTGTTGATGTCGGCTACCCCCCAAAATTGGGGGAAGTGCCTTTGGTATATGTATGTATGTATATATATATATATATATATATATATATATATATATATATATATATATATATATATATACACACAGTATATTATACACACACCTATATACCTATACTGTACCTACTGTATATCTATACACCTATATACCTATACACATACATATACATATACATATACATATATATATATATATATATATATATATATATATATATATATATATATATATATATATACATACATATATACAGTATATATATATATATATATATATATATATATATATATATATATATATATATATATATATATACACCTATATACCTATACTGTACCTATATACCTATACACATACATATATATATATATATATATATATATATATATATATATATATATATATATATTTGACTGAGAATGGAAAGGTGCAAATTAACATGTGTAAAAGGTGCAAGAAGATTACAAATGACGATAGAGTCCCACACCGGATGGTCCCCTTAAGTCAAAGCAAGGTGAGGCAAGGGTCTCGCAACCCTGCTCATCCTATCCCACAAAAGAGGGTGGCGAGTAGCCTATGTCATCCCTTCTGAAGGGAACGAAAAAGGCTGTGCTGGACTTGAACACCAGCTGTTTCTTCCTCATTAGTGTTTGAAACTATGAGGTGCAGGTCCCAAAGGAGTTGGCCTCACAAAGCTTTATGAGCTTTGTTGTACCCAAAGGCAAGATGTGGCAATAACCCTGAAGAGTTAAGGCCTACGAGACTCGTCGATGGGAAAGGAGGCGGCCGGCGGTCTTCACCATCTGCTGCGAAGATCCCCGAGGGAAGTTGCAATAACACTCGTTTTGTACCCTGAGTTAGGGTAGTGATGAGTAGGAATTGTAAGCAATTACCTAACTCATTCGTCGACAAGCTCTGGATAGCATGACGAATCCAATTCCTGCCGGAGGAATCCCCCACAGATGAAGGTAGTCTCTCCTGCGGACGGGAAAGGCGACCAAACTCTGTTCCTGCTGTCTGCAACTCTCCCCAGGCGAGGAGATTGTTGGACAGTGGCTAGTGGAGGAACTCGAATCATAACACCGGTTATAAGGTTTGGCGTAAGAAAAAAAGATTACGTTTTTACTATACCAAGGCGAATTAAAAAGTGACGGCTTGTCACTAATGCTGGTGTGAGCGGGTGGGATAACCTACCTTGCTAACTAGAGGTTGGTAATTACACCCCGATAAAAAACTTATCGGCTGGTTTCAGTTTCACCGAAATAAATACTCCACAGTTAATAGTGGAAGGTTTGTATGTTATACTGGAACAACTAGATGTTAATCACTGGCACTGTCATTGTTAGTTCTTTATGCAAAAAATTTTTCATAACTCTGACCAAACTCTGCATTCAGCTCTTCCCTGACCGTACCCTCCTGTACGTAGTACTAAGTATACAGTTAATTCTAAGTCATACCTCCTCCATCATAAAGCTCAACATTACTACACATTACTCAAGTTTTATTCCAGCTGAGACCAGATTGTGAAATGATCTTCCTAATCAGGCAATTGCATATACGGAACTTCAGACATTTAAAGATAAGAATGTTTTTACTTTGAACAGGCTGACATAAGTCTTTCTTCAGTGTTAACATATGACATCTATTTCAACATTGTTACTGATCTCATATCTTACATACATTACTTTTAATACAGTTTATTTATTTCCCATCATTACTGGGCTATTTTTCCGTCAGAGCCCTTGAGCTCATACCATCCTGCTTTTCCAACTAGGGTTTTAACTTAGCCAGTAATTATAAAAATAATAATAATAATACTGTATAACTATCGTCGTCGGCGCCCACTCGTGTCCGAGTATTGGGTTCTGTCGTTAGCCATCAGCCTCCTATCTGTGGGGTGGGTGCTTATGCCTGATGTGGATGTTAAGTCCTAGTCTGTGGTGGAAGAGTCGCGGACAGTGTTCACAAGGGAGGGTAGGTGGTGGGCGGGGCTGTTCTAATCGCTCTCTCCTTCTTCTCCTCCTAGCCTCCTCATTTTGTCTCCTCCTCTCCTCGAAGTCCATGGTGCCATGGTGTACTGTACTCCTCCAGGTTTTCCTGTCCCTGGCTGTTTCTTCCCATGAGGAAGGATCGATGTCAGTTAGAGCCAGGGTGCGCTTTAGTTGATCTTTATAGTGCATTTTCAGGGCTCCTCGTGGTCTGGTGCCCTGGGTCAGTTCTCCGTAGAATATTTTCTTTGGGAGCCTAGATGGATCCATCCTATGCACGTGTCCTATCCAGCGGAGGCGGTGGTGGATGATGGTGGCCTCCACGCTGGTCAGCGAGGCACGTTCTAAGACTTCAATGTTGGTGGTGTGGCTCTCCCAGGGGATTTTCAAGATCTGCCTCAGTTTCATTTGTTGGAAGCGTTCTAGGTTTTTAAGATCGTTTTTATATAGTGTCCATGTTTCACATGCATACAGGAGCGTGGAGAGGACTACTTCCCTGAACACCATTATTTTGGTGGTCATTGTCAGTGCGTGGTTGTTAAATACGCGGCAGTTGAGTCGGCCAAAGGCGGAGTGGGCTGCCCTGATCCTGTTCTCCACGTCCTTTTTGCTTGTGAGGATGCTCCCTAGGTAGGAGAACTGGTCCACCTGTTCTAACGGTTGGTCATTCACTGTGGTATTGAAGTTGGGGAGCATCAGTCCTGGTGGATGTTGGACGAGGGTCTTGGTTTTGTCCGAGTTGACTTGCATCCCAAAACGTTCGTAGGCAGAGTTGTATGCATCAGCTAACAACTGCAGGTCCTCTGCCGTCTGACCTGGGGTGGCATTGTCGTCAGCATACTGCAGTTCTCGCACTGCACACAAGGTGGTCTTGGTTCTGGCGCGGAGTCTAGCGAGGTTGAAAGCGCCTCCATCCATGCGGAAACGTAGGTCGACTGAGGGTGTGTCTGGGGGAATCTCGTTGAGCATTGCTGCGGTGTATAGCGAGAAACACGTCGGGGCCAGAACACAGCCCTGCTTCAGGCCGCCGTTGATGGGGAATGGGTCTGAAAGAGAGTTCTGGTGGCAGACTCTCCCAACCATTCCGTCATGGAGGGCACGCACCAGCTTGACAAAATCGGGTGGGCAGCCATATCTTTTGAGGACAGCCCACATGGCAGGTCGAGGTACTTTGTCGAAGGCCTTTTTCAAATCCCAGAAGATGAACATTATGGGCTGTTGTTGTTCGAGTCTCTTCTCTTGTAGTTGTCGCGCACAGAAGATCATGTCTATGGTCCCGCGGGAAGGTCGAAAGCCGCACTGGGACTCTGGCAGGACGTCTTCTGCGAGAATAAGGAGGCGGTCAAGGAGAATCCGAGCGAAAATCTTACTCGCGATACTTAGTAGTGATAATCCCCGGTAGTTGTTACAGTTCTCCCTGTCTCCCTTCTTGAAGATGGTAGTGATGTTTGCATCGCGGAAGTCACTGGGGGGGGTCTTGGTCTCCCATATTTTCAGTATAAGGAGCATCAAATGGTTCCTCAAGCCGGGGCCACCGTGAGTGAGGAGCTCCAACGGGATGTTGTCTGGCCCTGGGGCTTTGCCGGGCTTCATGTGCTGCAGGGCCTTGTTGAAGTCATGGATGGAGGGTGGTAGTGCCATCTAGTGACGGACGGGATGCTGAGGGGTCATTCGCAGGAGATCGTCTGGGGTGTCTGCTTGGTCATTGAGGAGGTTCTCAAAGTGAGACTTCCACCTGGCCAGGATGCCCTCGCTGTC
>NC_090747.1:67979758-68052336 GCF_036898095.1 Palaemon carinicauda
TGCCTATAGCACACTGCAAGTACTAAGCCCATATGGAAAATGAAAAAAATTGGCTAGAGCTACTTCATTACAAAAGAATATAGGTCTTTAAACCTTTTTCAGAGTTAATCTAAAACTTTACACCTATTAATTGCTAGGTATAACATAGGCTGGGACTATATAACCTGTAGTCTACTTCGCCCATTTTTATCAATAGATAGAGTATGTCCACAAAATCCTTGTAAAAATTACTGCTACAAAAAGTGTAGGATAGGGATTTACTACTTATCAGTGTATTACAGTACAACCTTCCTTTACCAAAAGTTAGTACAACATAGCCCATGACAGATCTAGGCCTTTGTATCTTACAAAACGAGCAAATAAGTACTGCAACTCCTTACATCATAAAATACTGCACAAAATCAGAAATTTGTCTATGCTGCCAAGTATTTAATATACAGGGTATGGCTAGCAACCACATCCTAGTACTCTTGCAGTAGACCACAAGAATTTTGATGTTTCAGCAATGGGTTAGTGCTATGTTTAAGGCTTATACAGTAGTAATCATCAGCCTCAGCCTAGTCCTCCTTTGTCTATAGTGTGGGTATAGAAGGGGGAAGTACGAGCAATGATCCTATGAACACAGTACAGTACATTATGTTCAGTTGCTAGGACACTAAACAACACACAAATACGGATGTCCTTTGGAGTCACTGAAAAGTGACCACTGAACCATTTAGGACAAATGAAAGCTAAATGAATAAATTCCTTGGTAGTCTTTTATTCTCAATCTTATACAGATTTCTTTCAAAATATAAAATAATATAAAGTCTGTTGCCTTCATAAAAAAAACTGTACTAAACTCGAAACAAACTCTTTACATTACCGTATATATAAAATTAAAAATTCAACTAAAACAAAAGTAAGTTACGGGGACTGTAGTGCTACAAATGTAAAATCATCACCAATATTCTTGCCAGAAAAGGATAGAAAATCAAATACAGTACATTTCTAGGTTTCTGTCATAGAAAATTAAATACAGTAAATTTCTAGACTTCTTTCAATTATTACACAGTATACTAGGCAAGAACACCCACTTACAGACTAAATAGAATAACTATGAGGACAATGTACATGTATTATTCATGGGCTAGTAGACATCCATCCCCAGTGAGATGGAAAAAGTTAGACGTTTGACAGCTGCTAGGGCAGCAAACTCATAAATCAATTATTACGTGTTCAAACCTTTAAGAAACTAGTAAAGAATACAACCAAATTTTTAATGGAGGATACTACTAATGAAGGCAGCCCATACAACTTTACAAAATCCCACACATTCATCCTATACTATGAAAATAGAAAATATATTCCAATGTCAAATCAAGCCCAATCATATAAAACAAACAAAAAATGACCAACCATATACTGAGAAAATTTACTTCGCTTGGCCTCCTGATTCATTCTTTGCTTGAAAATTGCAATTACTAAATCACCTATCTAAGATTCCTGAAGAGAACCTACAGTCAACAATTGCTGACCTGTTGGTCCGAGACAATTTCATACTGTACCATCCATGGCCCGACCAGAATATTAGTAATCCTCTTTTGGAGCATCCAAGTCCCTGTAGCCAACTCTGCAAAGAGAAAAATAGAAGCAACGAATATTATTGCGTCTGGCATGTAAACCTGCATTAAGAATAGAGGTGAAAAGGGGGAGGGGATGGCAACACAAAGGAATATAATAAGGATGTCAACCATAATCCTAGATTCCATGCCACAGACCCTCCTAAAAGTAAAGCAGAAATTAATCTTATTGGTGGCTATTAGTCCAACAGGCTATTATGTTACAAAGAAAGTAATATTTCTACAAAGGCCCATTAAAACACCAATGAACAAACAAATGCTGATAACAAGTACTACATTTAATAATAAATTTTTCATGACTGTATAAGAAATATTATTTTCTTAAGGCAATAACAGTGTACTGACAGGAAATGTTATCAACTACAAAGTCATTGCCATTCTCTTGGTAATGTAAAAATGCATTGCATCAAATCAAAGCCTACTCCTAAGTAACCGATTTGCTAAACACTTGCAAAACCACTTCAGAATTAATTGCTCGTTACAAATAATCATAAATTAGAAAATAACACATAACTGCATCAAGCACCCTTACAAAGTTTTTAATTGTTTTTCAGTGCACTGCAGCACAATTTCTCAAAATAGGTAGACTAAAACCTTTAAAATATGAATATTGAAAACCATTCATACATTTTTAGTACTACAAAACCCTTGGACAATTGGATACTATAAATCATATTTACTGTACATTCGTTTCAAGACAGATTACTTCAATATCTTTGCTCTTCGTTGAAATAGATGAACGTAATCATACCCAGAAACTTTGTTGTAAAGGGTGCCACAGTTCACAATAGACTATTAATTCAATATATAAACAAATTTAATTTGACTATTACACTTGATCAATTTGATATACAATTTATTAATGCTCCAAAAAACGAACGACTTTCATAGATTAATCAATATTTTTGTGACAGAAAATAGATGAGAATTTTACTAAAAAACATACCTTTAAAATCAACACACTATAAAAAAAACTTTGAAATAATTTCTTGCATTTTTACTACAGTACTGTAAATCTTATCAAACACATTTTATATATAAAAATAGATTTAGCATTAGGTAGCTAGAAACAAACTCATCAATACTGATATTAAAAGTCCTTTGTCTAGTTACTCAAAAACGATTAATAAAATAAACCCTTCGCAGATCTTGTTAGGTGTTAACTTTATCAACTATGCTATCCCAGACTAGGACCAGTCTTGAAGCAATCCTCTCGACATTGCAAATAATGCAGCTCGATGTAGGTTGTGTTACGATGATAATTACATAAACTCTTTTTACTTTTCCAAAATTATTTTTCAAATCATTCTCAAGTTTGTCTAGAAAAGAGTATACCAATCCGACCCTCCAGAGCTCCATCCCTCTCAGTATCTGTAACCACAGATTATCACTTTACAAGATCGACTTGATGTTCTGGCTAAATTAGTCTTCATCATCATTATTCCTTTCATGATTTTGTCAAGCTTGAAAGCTGATAAAATAAAAATGACCAACACACCTGACAATATTTATCCAAAGAACATTTCCCAACAAGATAAAGTTATGAACGTTTTCCAAACATTTCTGAACTTTGCTTCATGTTTTATACTGAAGGAAATTCAGTCAGGGAACTAATTGTATACTAAAGTCCTAAAAAATTCTACTGATTTAGACAATTGAGGGGTGAAGAGTTCGATGGAGATATCATATGTGTAAACTCAAAACTAGGAGGAGATTCAAGCAGAAAGTGTACAACGCAAAAGACAAAGAGAAATTCTATTGCAGTAACACATCCCAGAATAATATGAAGTGCTTTTGCATAATTGTCTCATTTTGACTACCAATGAGTCACTTATTCAAGATGATAGCAATCAAGGGATTATTGCCTCATAAAGGCTTGGCTGAGAGAAATCTCAATTTTTTTCATCCAAAGATTATATCTGTCAGTTTCTTGTCTTTCCATGTCTAACTACTTTATATTATAATTACTATAATTAGGATTCATTTGTATTTCAAATACTGTCCACCAGCTGAAGCCCACATGCTATGTCCTTCCACCTGTGATAATCTCTAAAACATTATGGCTCATCCTAGGCTTGAAGGAAAAAAAATCCCTCATTCTATATAATGCAGAAACAGCACTACATATATTCCAGTATAAATGAGAATTCATTAAACCTAATTGACAGCTGAAAGCAAATTAGGCTATATACATAATGCATTAACAAAGTTAGATCTGAAATTATAGGGAGACTCGTTTTTACAATTTGCAGTTTCTTCCAACGCTCCAACTGTTCATAATCACAACTTACACAAAATAGGTGACCATTGCTTTACATTCAGATCATTTGGATGAATTACTTTTGAAATTTAACAAAAGAGTGAGAAGTAACACTTCTTGGCTCTCTCAAAAATTGTTGAAGATTTTAATTTGTTCCACATTTAGAGGGAGAGTAAAAGGAATAAATAATGCTGGAAGATGGCATTCACTCTTACTTGAGGGAATAAGCTGTCATCAACTGGATGACAAAATTAGGTTGGGTTGTTCTCATGAGACAAAATATAAACGATTTCTTCCCATAAATAATTCTGGGTACTGGAAATACCAGCTTTGGAAAGGTTCCAATGCTGTTACAGTTGTGACTTTCTGTGGCATTCTAACTGTATTTTTATCAATGGCTAATTATGTCATATACAATAACCTGGCACAACAGATTTTAGACCATACACTGAACAGAGTTAAAGGCTGGAATTCCCTTGTAAAAAGAATGTGTATAAAACAAACCAAATTTACATTGCACCTGTCCATCATATATTTTTATCTGTTATCATCATTATTACTAATATTTTTAGTACAGACTTTGCATTACATTTACATCATTGGCTCACACAAACTATATAGAGAGAGAAATATTAGACAGGCCACTATTTTCTCTTCACCATCCACTTTGTCTTCGTTGACTTTAGTAACATGGGTGTAAATAATCATTTACTCATTATATTAACTTAATTTCTCACTTTCATGAACTATTTTCTCTGCAGATGCAGTAGGTTATCCTTCATTTACAAATCAACTATCATAAAAGTCATAGGATGGATAACTTCTCTTCAGATGCAATAGATTTTCTTGCAATGGTGTACAGTATTTCAAGTCATATTTGCAAATCAACTATCATACAAGTCAAGGATGAAAACATACTGAAAATCTATTTCCAATCAATACTGTATGATTTAGCTATCTTACAGTAGTATGGTTCATTAGAATTCCTTTAAATCTTTTCTGGGCATGATGCATCTCACCACATGCCAAAAAAATAGACCCTATGCTCAACAAGGCATGCAATCATTACAGGGACACTGTGTCCCACTCCATCCAAAACCCTTTATAAGCTCACTGGAATTGTTTACCCGGCCCCCTAAAAAAAAACCCGGAGACATACAAAAACAAAATTGAAGAGCGAACAATTTTTGGACTCGAGACACCTACTACATCCTCACAAGGAAGAGCTGTGCCACAGTGGAGGGATTTCCAGCCCAATCAACAGTGCAGAGTGATAGAATGGACCAATAGAGAGACTCTTGATAGGAGACTAAACACCCCTCTCCCCAACCAACACAGTGTAGGAATCCACTAAAGAAATTGCTGGTGGGGCCCTACTTCCCAGATATGATTGGCATGCCCTCAACCGAGCCAGAGGTGGAGTGGCCAGAACAGGTGCAAATCTGGTCAAATAGGGTCCTAAAACTGACCAGTCCACCAAATGTGGAATAAATATCCAGACTATCAATCATATTAACCAATCATGTCAATTATCTCATAATCTGGACAACTCTGGCTTAGTCAAATTCAATGAAAGAATTCTTGAATGGTTGGCTGTTTGGCTTGATAAGCTATTATGATGACATTGAAAACATTATGAAAACACATAATCCTTAGGTACTCCTTAACCCATTTCCCTATTCTATTTCCAAAAATAAAAAAAGGAGATTTGAAGCACACATACAGTAACACCTCAACTTCTCAAACTACATACAGTAGAATTAATCAATTAGGAAGATATTAGTCTCTTAGACATTAGGGACAATCTACTCTTATTCAAATATCTCTATATTAAGCATTATTTTTCCATGTCTCCCTGTATACAAATATAGATTAGACTGCTTTCTTTATTTCTTCAAATGCCTGAACTTCAACAGAATCAAATGTTTCCTAAGATATTTCAGTCTATTTCTCTTTCATTTCAAAGTTTTTCTAGGCAGTTTCCACCTGCAAGTTCTACAGGCAAATTTTAGTCTGTGTAACTTTTTAAACTACTCATGGGAATCTCCAAGATCTACATCAACTTTTAGACTTTGCCGTAATGATTCCAATTGTATAAACCCTTACTTAACAATATACAATGCATCTATCCTTTTTAATAATTTTTCTCACTATTATCATTCACACAGGATTTTAACAGTTCCATTGCAAGTGTAACGACAATAGATCTCAAACATCAATCATTTGAGAAAAACTTGTTTAAACATTGTAAAGAATTTTCATTTCTTTTTGTAAAGGCAATGCAAAGTACTGATGTACAAACTCAACTCTGTGTGAAAAATTTGAAATGTTTGCGGTGTTGTTCAAGCAATGTTTCAAGAAATGCTCTGATTAAATATTCTAATACTGTAACAATCATAATTTTCATCTCCCGTCAAACCAAAGCAGCCTTTGTTCTTTTTTTGATTAATTAACATTTTCATAATTGAGATATAACATCAAAGCTTTTAAACTATCAGACAGAATCTCCCAAGAATATTTTCTCTTCCGAACTTGGGTAAATTTTTTGAAGCATGTGTTAAATCTGAATGATGGTGCAAACCTTTGCAGAAGCAAGTTGACAGGATAAGGAAAACAAATATACCTTATTTCTATGAAACTTATACCTGCCCTAGAAAATTTCATTTAATATCTTTTAAAACTCGGCATTAGTTAATGAATTTTTATTTTCAAATAACTGATTACCTTATGTAAAATGAATACATTTCATGTTTAAGTTTATATGCTTCTAATAGCCTTCTTCTAGTTATTATACTGTACTGAAATAGGTTCAATATCTTACAACCCACTTTTTCTTACTTCAATAGTAGTTTTACGCCTTCTTATATCACTGCTCATTCATGTTAAAACAAAATGGCAATGCATACAAATAACGTGTCACTCTAGAACAATAGACAAGTATTTCTGTCTCCTTGTCTCATTAAAAATAAAACTCTTCTAACTATTCAAGAGGAACTTTTTATCTGCTTGCAAATTACTTGGGATAAGGGAATACTACCGACACAGCGAGGGTAATGGACAGAAAGTCTCAGAAAATATGATGCACAAAGTTTCTTCAGAAATTATGATGCATCAGTTATTCTTCTGTTTCACTGGTATAGTAACTCTTTTCGCTGGTGACATGGGAAGGGATTCAACACAAAATTATCTTTTCCCATCTTTATTTATAAAATTATGTTGAATCTTTCATACGTGTTTCAAAGCATAACAATGACAAATGATACTCTTTAACAACTGGACATTATGAGAATTCATTTTGGAAGAATGGATAGTGGTCAGACTGTCCATTTGCAACCTAAACAATGGATGAAACTAAATAAGCGTCTTTCCTCTTTTTTTTGTGAAAATCTAAAAAAAACATGTTTCGATTTCTTCTTTCTTATGAAAACCTATAGCACCTAGCCATCCTGAACCTTTTTAATACTAGTCCAGCCTTACTTCAAAATGAAAACTATTCAATAAAATTTACAACTTACACAATTCCTAACTTTCTTCAAAGCAAGCACACAACTACATAAAATCTACTAGTTTTTCCTTTTTCAAACTTCTGAATGTCTTGACAGTTAGCGTATTCATAAAAAACAATTAATTCTTACTAGTGGCTTGCATATTCAAGAGTGATTTAATGGAAAATAAAAAATTAGCTGCTGTAAATGTCATAGACACAAACTTTAGAGTGAAAAATATAAAACAAAATTTACAGTATACATACAGTTGCATATAATGTCTGGGGTGTGACCCTTCTAATCTAAAAAATTTAGCAAGTCATTACCAAGAGATGTAACATAAAATGGCTGAACTAAGACCTTGAAATTGGAATGGTGCGTACAATTGGCCGATGTCGTCTACGTTAAAAGAGATCTGTATCATCAGGTGCATCCAAATCATGGTATCCAATGACTTCCCGTGGATCGCCCGACCTAGGGAAACAAAAATCATTACTTAGCAAGTCAACTACTTCAGATAAGAGAACGAATTGGCCATTACGCAAAACTAATAACTTATTTACACCATTACAATAAAATGTTATACTGTAATCTTCAAAGGAAATATTGCTCAAATAACAGATAATGAGAGCAGCAACTCTTAAATTATCTGTACCAAAGAAAAAACTCAAGAAAAATCCTGAGGAACATAAACTACAACTACCGGTTCGTTAAAGAAAATAGTGAGACGACTGTAACAAGCTAAGCTGGTTAACACTTTTATCTACACTTTCTTTTTGATCCTCACATCACCACCTTTATACATAAACAATTCTTAGCTAAACTCAGAATTCCAGGAAGGCAAAGACCATAAAATCTCCCTAACAATGAATGTTCCCAAAACCTGTATGATGAGAGCAACACCAGTAAGTTAACAGTTGAAAGTTTCGTTGATTACCCACTAAGGTGACAAAACAAGACAACACAAACCCATATTGCTAAAGCTGTAATATAAAATCTCTACTGCTCCTTCAACCCATTATCTCTATTACTTTCCTGAAAAATCAGTCACACACTACCAAGTCAGACAATGTCAAAAGTAAAGAACTTCTAATTTCCTTTTCAAGAAAAACAAATGATAAAAACTTGCTAAAACTTTCCCATCCTATTTGTTGCATAAACCTTTGTATGCCACAAAAAGAAAATAATATAAACATTTTGTAGTACTTTTCCATAAAGAAATTACAAAAGTTAGAATGACCCAAGTTGAAATATGAAAAATCACTGTTTCCCGAATAAGCCAAATCATCTTAAACTGCCTAAAAATAGAAAACTATATAAAGACTGACTTTTAACCAGAATTTTATTTTTTTGGCCAACATTCCTAACGAGCCTATCATTATACTTCATGCACAGCAAGAAATAGAAACTTTAAAATTTTTCCTGCCTACTGAATTTTTCCTGCCTACTGAAATAAGAAAAGTTTAAATCAAAATGTTCTTCAGTGATTAAAGGGATAACTATACTTGTGCACTTCAGATACACTTAAACCTTGAATGAGTGAGAACATGGAAACCTACATCAATTCAAGGGGGACCTGTGATCCCTTGAGTACAAACTCATTCTAGGTTGGATTTGGGGAAATGGCAAAGTTTCTGTCTTTACCGGTGCCGCGGCACGGATAACTATTTACGGGTCAAAGTTCTGCTTTCTTGAGCTTATCAACATTAAAAGATTAAACAGCATAGAAGAGGAGAATGCACCTCATATGAATGATAATACAGATGCCATACTAATTAATAAGTCAAGAAAAATACCAAAAATAAAAGAAGCGTGTTAGTATCTTACATTGGAGCCAAGAGGTGTAGAAGGTATAAAGGTATGCTTTAAATGTAAAATGGATCTTTTTAGGTCTCCCCAGATAACGAATAGTGGTCAATAAAGGTCAAAATTCGATTAGCACCATAATATAAAAATTCCCATGTGCGAGTTATAAATTTCAGTGACATTCTTCACCAAACCATACTACTGTAGATCTGATCTGATCTGATCTTATCTTTATTGTGCTTACATCAGCATCTTCTCCAGTCCTTTCTGTCCTGTACTCAGTTTACCTGAGCTTTATCTGGCATAGATCTTATCAAATTTCTTACGTCTATGATTTCCTGGTCCCTCTTACAAGTATTTGTCTTATACTTTCCAACCTAAGACTTTTTCCAAGCATCTTTGAGTTCTTGATCTTTCTTCCAGGCTATGAACACAACATCTCTTTCCCAATTCTTTCCACAATAAGGCCTTCGCATTACATTCCGAATTTTTCAAGAGGAACCCCTATGCAATGCCCACTTGCAGCAAATCTCACTACAGCCTGGAGCGACTGCTAAGTGAAACTTTATAACATTTACGACTACCTTTAGATAAGGAGGTAAAGAATTATGACATTCTGATCAATTTACCTCATACCTGTAGTATAAGATTAATCCATCCAAAAACTATCTGTGTATAGGTTCAAGATCAGCAGATCACAGACAAAAGTGGAAAAAAGTTAGTAATTGTTGATTTTTAAAACACCCAAATTAAAGAGAGAAGTACAAAAATACTTTGATAAAGCACAATTAACTTTAAAAAAAAATCAATGATTTTTCAGAATGCAATAATTTTGTCCGTTAAAACTAGTGGTCAACCATCGAAATTGAATGATGTGTATCAGGTTACAATAGAAAAGGGCTTTATGCAGAGTATAAATGTATTTTGTCGTATTCAATCGACACTTTTTGACCCCTTCGCTATGATGATGTAGCCCGACTTCAAAACAAGTGTGGTACTAAACACGATGACGTCCAAGATCCATCATTTACAAATATAAACCACATGGAAGTTAAAATCACTCGTATATCCAACAAGAATACTGCACATGGTCATATATCACACTTAGGAAATTTCACTAAAAAAGCTCTTACCCTCCCTGATATCAACCCCCCCCACCCTCCTTCTTCACCTAACCACAAAATCTTAAAAGTTTCTAGCCTTTATTCATGATTGTGTTAGGGCTATTTTCAGTGTTTTTATGATACCACATGGAATAATACCACACTCTCTAGCCAGTGGTCACACTTCCTACCTGAAGCATTAATCAAACCTTCCCGACAATCCCGTTCTTAGAGACATAGGGGTCCTCACATCGCACCCCACCACCAACTGAAACACTCGAAATTCTAGTCTTTATTCATGATTATGTAGGGGCTATTTTAGTGTGTTTCTTTGTTGCTATACATGTTCAAATCCCACAGAAAGCATTCTATAAAGGGTGACATAGTGTGTCGTCCTTCAACCATCCACGGTTCTCCCCTTCTTGACTTGCGCACAATGCACCAAAACACCACTCATGCAAGTTGTTGAAAGCTTTGCTTGGTTGAATTCCACCATACCCTTATCTAAAATCACTCCAAATTATCTCCATACTATACCTAAAAATATCTCAATCCATATAATTAATCCCTTATTTTTCATAAATTTTCAATTTTAATATCATAACACTGATCACACTTGTAATTGACATCTGTAAACACGATGATACACAATGTGATTTTTTTCTTATTTTCTTAGCTATCATTCCTACAATATACTATTTTCATGTTTTAGACATACAAAATTCAGTAATATATATTATATTAGGATTGTTCATTGTTTTTATGAGTAAAAGTAAGCTTTACAGTCATTATTTCCATTTACTGACATTCTATGCAGTATTTTTTCAAGTTCTTAAAGCTCATTCCCTATTTCATAGCCCTGAAATACCCAAAAGAGGAATGATCCAGTTCACAGTGTCAATCACACAGAAGTTGGAATGGCAGAAGAACAAATGTCTAAAGAACGAACTCACACACACACACACACACACACACTCTCTCTCTCTCTCTCTCTCTCTCTCTCTCTCTCTCTCTCTCTCTCTCTCTCTCTCTCTCTCTCTCTCTCTCTCAACAGCTATTTATCATGAAATTATTACGGAATATCACTTCAATATATATTCTTTTTACACACAAAATCAGTTTACCATTATTTAGAGTAAAAGGATGTACTGTAAAACAGATTTCTGAAAATTCTTTCAATTATCACTTCACAATGAATGGAAAGAATACTTTGATTGTTTAAAGTGCAATACAATAGAATATAAAAATTTTTACATTTTATTGAGTAATCAGCTGTAAAACAAACAAACATGGAAATGTATAATAGGGTCATTCCACGGCCCCGCTTAAATGGAAAATCGCATATAGTGATACCTCTAAATACGAGTTCTTCTGCTTTCGTAATTTTCACGCTGCGAAAAGAGATGAAGACTTTACCGACTCACATTGGTTATCTTCCTACTCAGATGCTAGCTACCACCATAAGATCCTGCTCTCCTATTGGTCATTATCTACAGTACTGTATCCCATTATGCATCTATGCATTGTTGTTCCTTTTCCATTTCATTTCGGCAGCGATATTGTACGCATTAACTTTGTGATATTGCTATCATGACTACTGTACTGTATCGTTGTAATATGTTACTTTATTAGCCATGGGTCCTAGGAAAGTTGCTGATGAGCAGGGAAAGAAGATATTTTCTATAAAGATGTAAGATGGAAATAACAAAGAAGAAGCTGGCATGTGGTTAAATGTGATCACTATGGAATACTGTATAGCCGAAAACAGTCTACAATAGGAACAATCCTAAAACAGAAGGAAGCCATCAAAGCAGCAATACCTTCTAAGGGCTTCTCTTTTCTCCAGCAAGAGGTGCCACATCTACGATGAGATGGAGAGACTGCTACTTGTTTGGAT
The DNA here is from genome assembly GCF_036898095.1 of Palaemon carinicauda. Taxonomy (NCBI): domain Eukaryota; kingdom Metazoa; phylum Arthropoda; class Malacostraca; order Decapoda; family Palaemonidae; genus Palaemon; species Palaemon carinicauda. Next base: position 67,991,932 of record NC_090747.1, read on the forward strand.
TACGGACACAGAAATCGCTCGAGACACGATAATTAAGACAATAATCTGCCAGAAGGCCATCAACATTTTTGATGATCTTGTGCATGCGCAGGCTGAAGACAATGCAGAAGGGACATCGAAGCAGGCACCCCGAGAGTTCAAGGCTTCTGCAGGGTGGTTTGAAAAATTTAAAAGACTGTCTGGAGTTCATTCGGTGGTGCATCATGGGGAGGCTGCAAGCGCAGACACAAAAACGGCCGAAGCCTTTGTTAAGACGTTCGATGCATTGACTGTTTAGAAAGGCTACAGTCCCCATCAAGTCTTCAACTGCGATGAAACTGGGCTTTTCTGGAAGAAAATGCTTTGTCAGATGTACATCACGGTAAAAGAAAAGAGGCTACCAGGGCATAAACCTATGGAATACGGGATTACCCTTGCACTGTGTAAACGCCAGTGGGGATTGTAAGGTGAAACCCCTGCTGGTGTATCACTCCGAGACTCATTGAGCCTTCAAGGTACACAAAGTGACTAAGGAGAAGCCTGGGTAACAAGAACCTGGTTCAACAAGTGGGTAAACCTTTGTTTCAGCCCGACAGCAAAGAAATATTTGGAAGAGAATCGCCTTACCATGAAATGCCTGCTAGTGTTGGACAATACCCCTTCTCACCTTCCTGGCCTAGAAGAAGATATTCTAGCAGAGTACAGTATTCCTTCATCAAGGTTCTCTATCTTCCACCTAACATCACCCCTTTCCTTCAGCCCATGGACCAGCAAGTGATTTTGGACTTTAAGAAACTCTACACGAAATATCTCTTCGAGACATTTTGAAATCACTGAGACCACAAACATGACCCATCGTGAATTTTGGAAGGAACATTTCGATGTTGAGATATGCCTTAAAATCATCAATACGGATTGGCGGGATATTGAGACGCACCTTGAACTTAGCTTCGAAGAAGCTGTGGCCTGATGCCGTCTCCACACAAGATTTCGAGGGCTGCCATGTAAGTCAAGATGAAGCTGAAGCTGATGTCGAAGAAGTTGACGATCCTAAACAGGTTGTTCAATCCGAGGTTGCCGAGATCGTTACACTCTGGACATTCATGGGTCTGGAAGTCGATGGGGACGACATTAATGAGCTTATCGATGAGTACCAAGAGGAACTTGCGACGGATGACCGGAAGGAGTTAGAGGCCATGCAACTAAAAGTTCAGGAACAGTTCTCTAGTACCAATGAGGAGGATGACCCTATGATCACAGCTGAAATTAAGGAGGCTCTAGCTTGCTACCATAAAATAGCAGCTTTTATAGAAATGAGACCCAGAAAAAATTGTCACATGTCGTTCGCTTGAAATGACGTTTGACAGAGTCCTCTTAGGAACGTTTTAAGAAGCAGGCAGAAATAAGCTTCCTTACATACTTATCAAAGAGGCCTTCGATACTAATAGGCCAAGAGGAAGCTCAAAGTAATCCAAAAGGAAAGAAAAGTGGCAGTGATGAAGAAAATTAAATTTAGAAAATACAAAACAAAGTAAGAAAAAAATATTTTCATCATAAAATAAATTTTTTAACATACTTACCTGGTAGTTATATATATAGCTTACGTCTCTGATGTCACGGGAGAAAATTCAAAACTCACGCCAATCGCCGATTGGATAGCCAGGTGTACTAACAGTGCGCCCTAGTGAGGTCCCTCAGAACCATCCGCTGTTCCCTCATATCTTCCATGCCTCTAGTCTCTAGAGGGGAGGAGGGTGGGAATTTAATTACAGTGATACCTCTACATACGATCTTAATTCGTTCCAGAAACTACTTTGTATGTTAAAACGATCGTATGTTGGAGCAAATATTCCCATAAGAATACATGGTAATTGATTTAATTCGTTCCTCAGCCTAAAAACCCATAATAAATCCTTAATAAATGGCTACACATAATTACACGTGACATTAATACAATAACTGTATAATAAATACATATTACAAACCAAAAAAAAAATAATAATGAAATAATAAATAAAAAACGGGTTGTAATGTAACACTTTACCTTAGCGACAGGCCAGCGCAGGTGTAGGGACTTCTACGCAGGAGGAGACGGAAGATCAGCGAGGAGGTAGGGACGGTGACTTTGTACGATAACGTGTACGATAACTTACACTACTACGTGAACTTTAACTTAACTTAGCTTATATTTTTTTTTCATTATAATTTTTCATTTTTTTTTTTACATTTTTTCTTTTCTTATTTCTAATTATCATCACTTTCACTCGATTCGGTCTTCCTTTTCTTTGCTTCACTTTCTTTCTTTTCATCATGATCACTAGACCGTTTTAAAGATTTTTTAAGAAACTATCAAGTGAAAGTTGCTTTGTACGGCTTTTGAGGATTTTTCTAAAATGCGTTAAGCAAACATCATCGAACTGCGCAACAACACGGCAAACCTGAAGTTTCTGTGGGTGATGCTTGTCGATGAAATCAACGTGTTGATGATAAGCCAACATCTGTTTTATTTCCGCCGTACCTAAGATTTCGCCTACCTCCTCGATCTCCTCCGACTCACTCAACTGCCCTTGGAACTCATCATGCTGCATGGCTTGCAGCTCCTTGAGTTCCTCGGTGGTGAGCTCTTCGTGATGCTCATCGACGAGTTCGGTGATGTCATCTTCACCCACCTCCAGACCCATGGACTTGCCAAGGGATACAATCTCTTCGACGTCTTCCTCGGCGGCAAGCACAGGTTCATTCTCGGGGCCAAAACCTTCGAAATCTCTGGGAGCAACAGCATCAGGCCAAAGCTTCTTCCAAGCAGAATTCAGGGTCCGACGAGTTACTCCCTCCCAAGCCTGATCGATGATCTTTAAGCAGTGCACGATATTGAAGTGGCTCTTCCAAAATTTACGCAAAGTTAAGTTGGTGCTTTGCGTGACATTAAAGCACTGCTTAAATAAGTGCTTGGTGTACAGCTTCTTAAAATTAGAGATGACTTGCTGGTCCATGGGCTGGACGATAAGGGTGGTATTCGGTGGAAGATACAAAACCTTGATGAATTTGTATTCGTCGATGATATCATCTTCGAGTCCGGGGGGGTGAGCGGGTGCATTGTCCACACAAAGCAAGCACTTCAAAGGCAAATTCCTCTCCTGAAGATACTTCTTGACAGCAGGGCCGAAAACTATGTTTACCCATTCCACAAAGATATGCCTAGTAACCCAAGCCTTAGAATTAGAACGCCATAGAACATGTAGCAGATCTTTATTAATTCTATGTTCTTTAAATGCCCTAGGGTTTTCGGAATGGTAAACTAACAAGGCTTAATTTTGCAGTCCCCGCTGGCGTTGGCACAAAGCGCAAGAGTCAACCGATCCTTCATTGGCTTATGTCCAGGCATTTTTTTCTCTTCAGCGGTAATGTACGTTCAACTAGGCATCTTTTTCCAAAACAGACCGGTTTCATCACAGTTGAAAACCTGCTGCTCTACGTAACCTTCCTCCGCCACGATGCTTTCGAACTTTTTAACAAAGTCTTTAGCAGCCTTAGTGTCCGAACTCGAAGCTTCTCCATGACAAACAACTAATGAATCCCGGTCCGTTTCCTAAATTTCTCGAACCAACCTAGAGACGCCTTAAATTCCTCCGTCGTAGGATCGGCTGAACTCTCCCCCGCGTCACCCCGAGAGCGCACTACCTTCAAGTCACTGTAGATAGCGCTGGCCTTCTCACAAATGATCGTTTCTGTGATCGTATCGCCAACAATCTCCTTGTCTTTGATCCATATTAACAAAAGTCGTTCCATCTCTTCAAGGGTAGGGCTACGACGTTTAGAAGTAATCGTGATCCCCTTCGAAGGTTTCACTGATTTAATGGCTGACTTCTGTTTTATGATCGTCGAGATCGTAGACATATTCCGGCCATATTGTTTAGCCAGATTGCTAACACGTACACCTCACTCATGCTTTTCTATGATTTCCTGCTTTAATTCTAATGAAAGCATAGACTTCCTCTTTTTCTCACCACTGCTATTACTTCCTGAACCGAAACTAAGCTTTTTAGAACCCATGATTACGGAACACAGAAAACAACACATGAAAAGGCAAGATAAAAAACTATTAAAACTGAGCAAATAGAGGACAACCACACGATGCGCACGCGATGAGAGGACTGATCAAGGCGACGCTCGCTTGGCGTCCCTCTGATGTGCTGCCGTCTAGCGGCGTCAACAACAAACTATGCTGCACGCTTTCGAGAAAATTCCACGGGTAAGCGTATTGTTTACGTCGTATGTTGGAGCAACACTTCGTATGTTGAGACAGAAATTTGGTCGAATTTTACTTCGTATGTTGGAAAATTCGTATGTTGGGATAATCGTATGTAGAGGTTCCACTGTATATATAACTACCAGTTAAGTATGTTCAAAAATTTATTTTATAATGAAAATAAAATTTTTAAACATAAGACTTACCTGGTAGTTATATATATAGCTGATTAACACCTTTGGCGGAGGGTTAGAAACAGCCAATATAGTTGGAATTTTTTACTTAAGAGTTAATAAACAAACTTGAGGGTTCGTACCTGATAAGGAAGCTGACTTCAATGAATTCTTTCATTATGTCCGCTTTCCTTATGAGATCCAGTGATCCACCCAGGGGGCTGAAGACCTCTAGGAGCTGTCAAACCGGTCTTAAAACCTCTATGTGACAGGACCTCTTTCAATACCCTTGTTCTGGGCATTCTCAAGGAACAAATTGACCACCTAACTAAAATCAATGATTGTGGGAGACTGTCGCAACCTCCACAAACAACCATAAAAATATAAAAGTTCCAAGAGAAGAAAAAGGTATTAGGATTATGGGAACGTAGTGGTGGATCCTTCCCCCACTACTGCACTTGCTGTTATGAATGGTCCCAGAGTATAGCAGTCCTCAAAGTCTGGCCACGTTTCAAATAGTGTGAAGTGAACACAGATTTACACCTCCAAAAGGTTGGGTCCATAATGCTCTGCCACAATCTATTCTGCTTGAAGGCCACCTAAGTTGTTACAGCACTAACTTCATGCGTCTTGACATTTAAAAACTTGAGGCCAGTCTCACTGTAATGCGTATGAGCCTCTCTTATAAGGGTCTGATGAAGAATGAAAGGACATTCTTGACATCTGTAACGAGGGCTTCTTGCTCGAGCACTAAAGAGCTTTCGACTTACCTCGCAACTCTTACATTCTGCCCAGATAGAACTTCAGGGCTCTTACTGGACACAGGACTCTCTCCAACTCCTTGCCAACCACCTCCGAAAGATTTGGAAACTCAAAAGCCTTGGGTCAAGGTTGAGAAGAGTGGTCATTCTTGGCGAGGAAGCCTAACTGCAATGAGCAGATAGCTTCGTTATCTCGAAAGCCAACGTTTTTACTAAACGCATGAATTCACTAACTCTTTTAACTGTCACAAGACTAATAAAAAAAAAAAAAGTTTTCATCGTGAGGTCCTTAAATGAAGAAGAATGCAATAGCTCAAGCCTGTCACTCACAAGGAACTTCAGGACTATATCCAGAATCGAAGCTAGTGAATCCTGGTTGTTTCGATGTTTCAAACGATTTGAGAAGTACCTGTAGAACTTTATCATTCAAAAAGTCCAAGATACTGTGCATGACTACAGTCGCTGACACACTCCTGTATTCCTTGATGGAAGAGGATGAACAAATGAGCTTCCTTTGAAGGTACAACAGTAAGTCAGCAATCTGAGCTGTAAAGATACTGGAAGAGAAAACAGAGTTGACTCTGCACCATTCTCTAAAACATCCCACTTAGATTGATAAATCCTGATGGTAGAAGTCCTTATTGCCTTGTAAAAGCCCTAGCTGCCTCCTTCGAAAAATCTCTAGCTCCTGTGAGTTTTCGATATACTGAAGGTAGTTAGATGAAGAGCTTGGAGACTTGAAAGGTACCTTTCCAGGAGAGGTAGTCTGAGTAAATCTACTCTTGATGGAAGGCTTCTAGGAGAGTCCATCATCCATTCCAGTATCTCTGTGAACCATCCTCTTGAGGACCAAAAGAAGGCCACTAGAGTCACCTGGTCTCTTCATGTGACACAAACTTTGTATCACCTTGTAAAGGACATTGAACGGTGGAAAAACGTACACTTCCAGATTGGACCAGACTAACAGGAAAGCGTCTATGTGAACTGCTTCGAAATCTGGCACTGGAGAGCAGAAAGATTCTAGTCCCTTTGTCTGCGAAGACGCGAATAGGTCTATACAGGACGACACCAAAGTCGCCACAGATTCTTGCAGACTTCTCGATGGAGTGTCCATTCTCCAACTGATGCTGTCTGCCATACATTCTTCCCCCCTTGAATAAACCTTGTTAGAAGGATTACATTCTTCTCCTTTGCCCAGATGAGAAGACTCCTCGCAGTCCCGTAAAGGGACCTCGAGTGGGTTCCGCCTTGCTTGGCAATGAAAGCAAATTCTGTGGTGTTATCGGCACTGACCTGCACCACTTTGTCCAAACTGACCCTTCAAAGTTTTTTGAGGGTCAACTGGACTGTTAACAGTTCCTTGTACGATGCGGAAGCTCTTCTGATCCTCTGTGCATAGTTCCGAAGCTTCCAACTGTCCAGTGTTGCTCCCACTCTGAGTCCGAGGCGTCGGGACACAACACAAGGTCTGAGTTCCTCTGTTCAAAGGAGTGACCTTCTGGAAGTTTGACTGGATCATTACACCACTGAAGGCAACTTCCTAGGGCATCTGAAAAGGAATGCATACCGACTCTAAATCCTCTCCTTGTTCCAAAATGATTGAGGTAGAATTGGAGAGGACGAAGAAAAATCACACAAGGACAATAGCTTCTAGCTTCTGACTGGCCGGGAAACGAACCCTGGTCCAGGAAAACTAGGATGAACAGTGACATATCAATGGTCACAAAGAAAGATTCAGCCTTCCCAGTGAAAAAACCCTGTCCCAACGAGGAGAGGGTTCCCAACATATTCATCCACTTCCTCGCAGAACACTTCTGTATCTTTAGAAAAGATTGCAGTTTCAACACAGCTTGCTCCGTTCTAAGGGGAGACGTAAAAGTCCGAAAACACTTGACTCTGAATGAATCACCATCCTTAAATAAAATATCTTTAGTGATGGAGTCAGAAAATCTAATGGAAGTAGTGACGTTGTACTTATCAGGATATATCTCTTTAAGGTTCTGACTTCTGGCGTCAAGGGAACCCAGATCACCGCCTCTGTCGCCGCGTTGTTCTAAGGCTAGACGCTCGATAAAAACGTCCGTGATCAAAGAGATCGAAACTAAGGCGTCCTAGATCTCGACATTCGATTCGACTAGTTTCATCACGAAGTCCGAGGTTCTCATGTTCAATGTCACGCCTCATGCTAGATCTTCGACGTCGAGCGTCCTGAAAGACGAGGAGCCGAGCGTCCTGGAAGACGTGGCGCCAAGCGTCCTGAAAGACGTGGCGCCGAGCGTCCTGAAAGACGTGGCGCCGAACGTCCTGAAAGACGTGGCGCTGAGCGTCCTGACAGACGAGGCGCCGAGCGTCCTGAAAGACGTGGCGCCGAGCGTCCTGTAAGATGTGGCGCCGAGCGTCCTGTAAGATGTGGCGCCGAGCGTCCTGAAAGGTGTGGCGCCAAGCGTCCTGAAAGGTGTGGCGCCAAGCGTCCTGTAAGACGTGGCGCTGAGCGACCTGTAAGACGTGGCACTGAGCGTCCTGGTGTCAGAAGAGACTCAACTTGTTGACAGGTAGATCCAATTCTTCTGATAGGTTCAACATTATCTGAAGATCGAAAGAATGAGCTCTGAGAAGCCAATCGTCCAGATACAGGGAGGCTCTGATGTCTTTTGAGTGCAGTATTCTGCTACATTTAGCATAAGTTTCGTGAACATTAGAGGGGCGGAGCTGAGACCAAAACACACGGCCCGAAACCGACACATTCTTCCCCCCTTCCTCCTTGTGAACAATCTTCAGATAAAGTTTGACTGCATAGCCTGCCTTTAAGGCTCCTCTCTAGATCTGGGAGAGAGATCTATTGGAGCTAAAACTAAAGGAGGTTTCCCTATAAAAGGAAATTGTAATCCTCCTTCAGAAGATGTACTGACCAAAGGTCTGCTCCCCTCTTCTCCCAAGATTACCAGAAGTTAAGTAGTCTGGCTCTACTGCCTGAAGGCGAAAGCAGTCAGACACTGCTTCGCCCTGTGACCAGGCTAACATGAGTCTTTTATAGTTCATATATGACATATCTGTTTTTGATGTCACTGTTTTAGAATGATTTATTGTTAATTTATTCTCATCATTTATTTATATCCTTACTTCCTTTCCTCACTGGGCTATTTTTCCCTATTGGAGCCCTTGGGCTTATAGCATCTTGTTTTCCCACTATGGTTGTAGCTTGGCTAGAAATAATAATAATAATAATCTCGTACCAGATACAAGATCTAGAGGCCAGTTTATTCAGCGGAAAAAGGAAAGCTGCCTTTCCTTGGTCTTTCTGAGACTCCATCCAGTCTCCCATCATCCTCTTTATCTTATAACAGTATGTGTACTTTTGATACATTATCTGAGAGTTATGATTTCAGTTGGATTTTTGTTCATATATCCGAATGTTTGTAATTAAAGCTCCATTGATGACCACGTGTAAATTCAGAGGGTGGCGAACGTGGAGCAACAGGCACAAAATAATCTGGAAACTCATCATTAAAAACTTTCATGAGTTTCTTAATCAACTGAAGGACGAAAGGACTTAGGATCTTCTCCTTCTGATAATCTCAAATAATTCAACAGGAGAAAAGTGATCACCAATGTCTTCCTCTGACAAAGATCTTGTAAGACGTGGCACCGAGCGTCCTGAAAGACGAGGCGCCGAGCGTCCTGAAAGACGTGGCGCCGAGCGTCCTGAAAGACGTGGTGCCGAGCATCCTGAAAGACTTAGCGCAGAGCGTTATAGCAAAATGATCTTCATTACGCTGCTCGGCGCATTCGGTTTAATGACTTTCGATCAGAGGGTTCTTATGGCCGACTGGCACTCGGGACAAAAACCGTGTCTATGTTGGTTCGTAAGCATTGCTATTATCAGTGAATATCTATGACTTATAGTATTGCTATTATCAGCAAATGTGATGCAATGCAAGACTCTAACATTAGTTTGACGCCCAACACTCTTTGACTTTCCCAAGGTAAGGGCGAGTGTTTTGGGAATGTCAACAGGAACGCTCGAGAGGACGTCTACTAGGGAGCTAACGCCTCTCGTTTCCTTTCGCCGATCGACATTCCTTCTCCCAGGGGTTGGGGAGCTTGGAAGAGGTCTAAGGCTAGGATAACGATGTCCACTGTGCTGAATAAATTCACTGCACTAATTTAGCACTGAAAATTGCACTTTTAAACTCTTACACAAAAGACTATAATTAGTCCTGCCCGTTCTGCAAAGGGCTTGAATGAGAATGCAATATTGTCTCTAGTTCTTGCTATATAAATTGTAACAAAATATTTTTTATAAAATATTAAACTGATATTTTCTTGTACAATGATATTTTCATTAAATAAACCTTCACACTTACCCGGTGGTTATATAAATATAACCGCCTGGCGAGTCGTTTAAAAATAAATGTTGAACACACTCACCCGGTAGTTATATATAACCACCGGTAAAGTTAAATGTTATAATTACTTACCCGGTAGTTACATATAACTACCGGGAAAGCTATATGTTATATGATTAAAATGAACAGATATAGGAATAACATATAAATATATGTAATCAACCCTTAATTCCTAAGGGTTCCCAAAAATAGTGATTTGTTATGATTAAAAAGAACAGATATAGCAATAACGTATATCTATAAATGTAAACAACCCTTAAATCTTAAGGGTTCCTAAAAATAGTGAATTGCTACACTTTACAATTGGAACATATACAGTATATGAATATACGAATAATACTAGAATTCCCAATATCAAAAAAGAAAATAAACAACAATACCAAGACATGTTGGGACTGCATTGATTGTCATGAGAACTATGCAGCGTAAAATGAACAATACGCTGGTTCTATTTAATCTTTGAAAAAAGATCGATGATTTAAAGAACGAATACTAAAAGGACAAATATTTTCTTAAATATTTTTTTACCTTAAAAGTTAAAAACTTATTGTAAGATAGAATTCCTTTTCATTCTTTACAAGAAAAAGCAAATAAAAGAATTTTGCAAGTCATACTACGTATGTACTATGTAGATTACGTCACACGATTGTGGCGTCATAGAGTTGGCGGAACGTATCTCCGCCATCATGTTTTATAAAAAAAGTAGGTTCGTTAGTTTTACAGTAGGGGGAAAAAACTCCCAATCCTACCTCTTTTAAGATACGAACAAAGTTAAAACACTAACACTCAGTAAAAATAAAACCCAACCAGCGAAGGCTAAAAGTAAATTGTACATCACCAAGATAACTGTAATATCATAAATTTTAAGTAATTTGTATTTATCCTAACAGTATTTACCTCTAACTACTTTCTTAGGAAGATCTGGGATCTCCTTAATCACCGACCAAGAATTTTGCGTAGTTCCCTCTCTCTCCGTTATCTTGTCGGGGTGCTCCGGGGCGGGAGGATACTCGCCCTGGGGCGACCCCGGGTCAGCGCGTGAGGCCGCGCTTGTGAGCTCGTCAGTAAGCATATGTTTAAAGTCCTCCTCGAACTCCTGTAAGATACTCGGGGTAGGATGGGAGGGCCATAACCCAAAAGTAGTTCGAGGTAAGTACTTAAAATTTGTGATTTGTCCCAACAAGGAGTACTTACCTCGAACTACTTTCTTAGAAACTTTTACTTTAGGAGGAGGGAGTGACTTACAGTGCGGAATATTCGAGACTTCCTGGGGCACACGAGCTAGATAGGAGGCTAGGTCTGGATTGCCCAGGGAGAGGTAGGAGAGTAGGGGAAAGCATGCAAAAGTCTACCTTAAGTGCAACTCACCTTTAATTATAATCCAGACATGATGTGCCTCAGCCTCCCACTTCCGGGGAATAAAGGATGGGATATAGGGAAAAAGTGGTAGCAAGGAAGGGGGATAGTAATGAGGAACTCTGTGTCGCTTACGATTACTTCCCATGGGCTACCCCGGGCCCAAACTACTAAACTTGTTGCATAGCCGAAATGACTGGTCCGATGGAGAAGGCATCCAGGGACTTCCTTGTAGTCCTTGACGTAATGGGCTGTAAAGGTGGACTGCCTAGCCCAAGTGCCCACCCGTAAGATCTGACCTACTGCCATGTTAGTGTAAAAGGCCAAGGATGTACTAAGGCCCCTAATATCATGGGGTCTCGGGGTACCAGGAACCGTAAAGCCCTCACTCTCATAAGACCTTTTTATAACCTGTCGCAGCCAGGATATAGTGGAAACTGCCTTCTTGACTGGACCTGTGGAAACAAACCAACTCTTAACAGCTGGTCTGAGTTTGGACGTTCTGGCGAGGTATTTCCTGATCGTCCTTACGGGGCACAAGAGCAGGTCTTCCGGGTTGTCCAAACGCGGAATTGCTGGAATGGAGAATTCCTCAAATCTAGGATCCGCAATTGCAGGGTTTTGGGTTTTCGCCACGAACTCTGTCAAGAACTTAAACGTCATGTCTTTCCAACCTTTCGAGTGGGAAACCTCGAAGGACAATCCGTGGACCTCGCTCACTCGTTTAGCCGAGGCCAGAGCTAGCAAGAAGACAGCTTTGAGGGTTAGGTCCCTGTCTAGAATATCTTTGAGTGATTTGAAAGGGGGCCTCGAGAGGGCCCTGAGGACCTTGGCTACATCCCACTGGGGAACCCTCGAGGAGCGGGGGTCACAAGACTGCTCAAAACTCCTGATGAGCATGAAGATGTGGCGCGAGGTACCCAGGTTGATGCCCTTGAGCTGGAAAACCTGGCCTAGTGCCGCCCGAATTCCCTTGATAGCTGGGATGGAGACTCCTAGGTCGTCCCTCAAGTGCACTAGGAAGTCTGCGTTATTGTGAACCGAAACGTCTAAGGGCCGCAGATTCTGAGTGGCACACCATTTGACAAAGGATGCCCATTTCGCCTGGTACACATCGCACGAGGACTTCCGATGATAGCCCGACATCCTGTCCGAGAAGCCTTCCTTCTTTAACAGGCGCTTGATAACCTCCACGCGTGTAGCCTCAGCCCGTGGGTTTTCGTGTACCCTTCGGAAGTGAGGCTGACTTAGCAGGTCTTCTCTTGCCGGTAAGGGCTAAGGAGGAAGAGTGGCCAGGTCCTGAAGATCCAACGATGTTGCCGCTACAGCAGCAGAGAAGATAAGAGGGAACAGGGGATGATTCCGAGGTACCTCGCTAGGGCGCATTGGTAGTACACCAGGCTATCCAATCGGCGATTAGCGCAAGTTTTGAATTTTCTGCTGTGACGTCAGAGACGTAAGCTATATATATAACTACCAGGTAAGTCTTATGTTTAAAAATACAAAATTACAGAAAGGAAAAAAAATAATTTAATTTTAACTTTATTGTAAAGTTAAATGCTAATATTTTCTGCCATTTGTTAATGTGTTTCGTAAAATTAAGTATTAATGTTTCCTGCCATGTATTAATCTGTTTTGTAAAGTTTAAGAGTTTATTTTTTCTGACATTTGCCGGCCGCCACTTCGCTCTCCAACATTGCCTTACTCCAAGGGTAAGGTTCCCATTTTTGCTACTGTATTTTCTATTTATTATTGCTTTGTTTTGCCGTTTGCTCCAATTATACTTCAACTTTACTGGTTATCAACAGTTATGTTATTATTGAATGATCCAAATGCTTCCATTTCATTGAGTTTAGTCTTATAATTATTTAATGAGGTAGCTTTTGTAGGGCCTGGAACAAATTAAGATATTTACATGCAAAAGACAACTAACAAATGAAAAAAATCACAGTACGAAAGTAACTCTAAACTAATTAATTTTGAATTGTCAGGCATTACTGTATTTCGAAACACACAACAGGAATAATTCCATTAGGGCCAGGGCAAACGGAAACTTGACCATTCAAAAAATTTTTACTACTGTTTTATACTCTTTACTGTCCTTTTCTATTATCAAATTGTTCATAAGAATAAAATGAACATTTAAAGTTTTCAAAGTTTTAATAACTTGAAAAAGGTTAAAATTACACCCAGGATGTAATACCGTATATTTCCAAATGTAACACAACCTAAAATTAGGACATTTTAATGAATTCAAGTCATCTGTTGCATAAGATGACTGGTGAATTGCAAAACTGTGTATAGACTAGCTTTTGCTGTATCATTGAAAATCCAAAATTAACGAATTAAAGGCATTTTACATCATGCTTTCCCTAAACACACAAAAAAACACACCATCTAAAACAGAAACCATTATCTTGTTTACATCCATCTTTGATCATAACGAATAAATGAACGCATTTACACATCCGTGTTTAGGTTAGTTTTTGCAGCAACAGCCATCTTACCATGTACTGTATTGATTATATAATGATTTTGTTATTACTTATGTTGTTTTACTTACTACTTCTTACAACTTTTAAATAAATGAGATGAAAGCAATTTTACATAATTGTTTTCCTAAACACGCCACCTAAAACGGAAAAGTTCCGTTTGTTTAGGTTTCATTGTTGATCATAATAGACAAACGAATGCATTTACACAAAAATGATCAGTGATAACAAATATCAAGAAATTTTTAGTAAATATGTCATTTCAAATATTTTTCTTACCGTATTCATATAAATTCCTACACACGTAGAAAAACCATTTTGTTTGCATTTAATCAACAATAGCAAACTAACGCTAATGACAGTATGATAATTTTACAATAATTGTAAACTGTTATGAAGGATAATTGTTCATTCCATATTCAAAATTCTCCTAACTTACGTTATAAGTCAGTTTGATTTCGTATAAACTTGTATCCACGTCAATTACGGAGCCATTAGAAAAAAAAAAGGTACCAGACTGGTTTTTAAAGTTATCGAACAATTGGGTTACCGCTATAACATTCGATGTGACAGATGGTGCGAGCTTGAAGAAAGTTAGGATAATTTGAATCATGACAGATGGTGCGAGCTTGAAGAAAGTTAGGATAATTTGAATCATGATGGATCTTTAATGAAAAATGATTTCACTTAACGCTCTGCTATACGTTTTATTACTATTGTGCATACTTGAAGCTGCCCAAATGCATTTATCGTGCCATAAATGACTGCAATAATGCACCTTGGTTAGTCAAGAAAATCAAATATTGCCGGCTCCATTAGTGAGTATTTAACTGAAACTGTAAAGAAACGAATATTTCATTTGTGAGAGATGTAAGTACTGTAATAATTAACAATGATAGCTTTAAATGTACTAAATTAAGAATATGATAGCTTATAACATATTGGTGTTCATGTAATATAAACTATATAGGTACTGGGTTGGCCAGAGCACCAGCCACCCGTTGAGATACTACCGCTAGAGAGTTATGCGGTCATCTGACTGGCCAGACAGTACTACATTGGATCCTTCTCTCTGGTTACGGTTCATTTTCTTTTTCACTACACACACACACACTGAATAGTCTGCCCTATTTTTTACATATTTTCCTCTGTCCACATACACCTGACAACACTAAGATTACCAAACAATTCTTCTTCATCCATGGGGTTACTGCACTGTAATTGTTCAGAGGCCACTTACCTCTTGCTAAGGGTAGAAGAGACTCTCTAGCTATGGTCAGCAGCTCTTCTAAGAGGACACTCCAAAATCAAACCATTGTTCTCTAGTCTTGGGTGGTGCCACAGCCTCCGTACCATGGTCTTCCACTGTCTTGGGTTAAGAGTTCTCTTGATTGAGAATACACTCGAACACACTATTCTGTTTTATTTCTCTTCCTCTTGTTTTGTTAAAGTTTATATAGGAGATATTTATTTTAATGTTGTTACTGTTCTTGAAATATTTTATCTATTCTTGTTTTCTTTTCTCACTGGACTATTTTCTCTGTTGGAGCCCCTAGGATTATAGCATCCTGCTTCTCCAACTAGGGTTGTAGCTTAGCAAGTAATAATAACAATAATAATAATAATAATAATAATAATATAGATATTTTGAAAAAGTTAAGAAATAGTATAAACAATACCAGTATCTTTTTTACAGTACTGTACTCGTATGTAAGCATATTGCCCCTCTCAGATGTACATAGGCCGATTCACACAACCTGTTTTCTTTCCGACAAGCAGGTCGTTGTTTAAGCGGCGTCTAGCCTTCTTATGTGTATTCTAATGGAACTATTCACAAGACCCGTCAGGCCAACGGCGGCTGTCGGTCGTCAACCGTCCGAGTCGGATCGCTTTCTTTATTAAAAACCTTGCCGGGTTTGATGGCCGTTAGCCACCCAACCAACGGGTGGATGATGGTTTGTGTGAACGAGGAAACGTTTTGTACCCGTTCGTTTCGAGGCCTATAACCCCGACTTTTCCTCATCGAGTCATAGAAAGTAGAGTTAGTTTATTGTTGACACCATGGATGAGAGGTTAATTGAACTTGTTCAAGGGTATGAGATGTTTGACATGGCAAACAAGAAGTATAGTAATAATTTACATGAAGAAAAGATATGGAAAGAGATTGGAGAGGCATTAGATAACAATTTTAATATTCTTGGAATGGTGCATTAAGTATAATGAGGTTGCATAACTTTTTATATCAAAACAGTTATCAACTAACATCTGTGTCAAAATTATCGTAATTTACTCAGTCCTCACATGACAGTCTAAGTTATCAATGAAACCCGCACGCAGGTAAACGGATAGGGAACGCCTCGTGTGAAAGTTCAGCATTTCAACAGCGGTTAGTCACCGCCCAGCCTGTCGGAAAGAAAAAGAATCTTGTTGATCGGCCTTATTCCGGCCAATCTGAACAAACGACTGTACACATCAACTGATCTATTCAGAGCCAAAAGTATATAAAAAAAAGGTCAGTTATAGTCTACTTGATTGTTAAAATACACCCAAAATTAAAAAAAAAAAAAAAAAAAAAAGTGCATAAATATCTTATTAAACCATAATAAACTCTTTAAATACTGTAATTGCAATTTTCTAGAATGCAATGATGTTTCCTAAAAACAGTGCTCTGCTGATGAAATCGGAGCTACGGCTGGAAATGGATTTATACTCTTCTATTTTTTTTTGTCATACTGTATTCAATTGACACTTTAAAAAAATGGAGTTTTTATGATAAAACAAAGTTTTGTGAATACTTACCTGGCAGTTATATATATATAGCTAATGTGTCTGACTTTCGGCAGAATTTTTCAAAACCCGGCAACCGCCTTGTGGTGGTTGTGCGGTTAGATGGTTAACAACCCTTACAGGGTGGTACAAGGAATCATTCCCGTTTTCTGTTCTTCAGTTCATCTATGCCCGACCTGTCTCCTGAGGGGAGGTGGGTGGGCCTTAGAATATATATATAACTGCCAGGTAAGTATTCACAAAACTTTGTTTTATCATAAAAACTCCATTTTTATGAATAGAACTTACCTGGCAGTTTTATATATATATATATATATATATATATATATATATATATATATATATATATATATATAGCTGATTCACACACTTAGAGGAGGGTGATAGACAGTGAACATCGTTGGGGAAACAACCAAAAAAGTTGTAGGATAAAAAACACCTTGATTCCTTACCTGCTAAGGTAGTTAACTTCAAAGGTTCCTGCCTCTTGAGTTGCTTTCCCTTAGGAGTGTCAGCCAGGATGTGACCTGCAGTGCTAAAAATACTCGATTAAGTCTGTCAAAGGGGTGAGACCAACAATCTGACTAGACTTCAGGACTACCTATTACCCATATATTAAAAACTGCAACCTTACAAAAACCAACCACCTAACCTTGCAAAGTAGATATCAATTATCTAACTAGACTGAGGTGACTGTACACAAGTTGACGTCCTCAGACAACCATTAAAAACACCAACCCACACACAGGCATACAAAAAAACTAAGGTTGAGGGGAGGTAGTAACTCCTTTGCCTAATACAGAAGCCGTAGCTACATATGGACCCAAGGTATAGCATTTCTCATAATCCACTCTCACCTCTCTGAGGTAATGAGAAGCGAACACAGAGTTGCTCCTCCAGAACGTCGCATCCATAATTTGCCTGAACGACATGTTCTTGCGATGAGCAAGCAGGGTCGCAATAGCTCTCACTTTGTGAGCCTGCACTTTTAAAAGGCCGAAGTGTTCTTCCTCACACAAGAGATGCGCTTCTCTTATAACTTCCCTCAGGCAAAAAGACAAAGCGTTCTTAGAAAGGGGCTTCTGAGGATCTTTCAACGAACACCACAAGGAGCTAGAAGAGCCTCTCACATTTTTAGTGTGAGACAAGTAGGCTTTGAGGGCTCGGACTGAACAGAGGAGCCTCTCTTGTTCTCGACCCACTAGGTTAGCCAAGTTAGGAACCTCAAAGGTCCTTGGCCAGGGCTTTGAAGGGTTCTCGTTTTTGGCGAAGAAATCTATTCTTAAGGCACAAATTGTCCCATTCAGATTGAAGACTACCTGCTTTTCAATTGCATGGACCTCACTGACCCTTTTAGCTGTTGCTAAGGCCAAAAGGAAGAGGGTTTTCTTCGTAACCTCCCTAAGAGGAGCTTGTGAGATGGGCTCAAATCTCTTGGTGCACAGAAATTTAAGAACCACAACAAGGTTCCAAGAAGAGGGCTTTAACTGGACCTGTTTGGTTGTCTCAAAAGACTTTACGAGGTCATGCAAGTCCTTATCGTGAGACAAGTCCAAGCCTCTATGCCGACACACTGAAGCGAGCATGCTTTTGTACCCTCTGATCGTGGACACTGCCAGCTTACCGTCCTGCCCGAGGTACAACCAAAAATCAGCAATCTTGCTCACAGAGGTAGTGGATGAGGAATGAATTGAATTGAATATAGGATTTAGGCATTAAGCCAAGCACTGGGGCATCAAAGGCCATTCAGCGCTATATAACGAAAATCATTCAATCATATCTGTACACTCACACCGTTTAGTATCATTTTAACCTTTAATACAAATCGTAACACTTTCATACAATAAAATCTAGATGTGAAATAAATAGGGATTAAAAGGGTAAAATAAATAAATAAATTAATAAAATCAATTATAGCTCGTAATATAACCGAATACTTTGTATATATTTTCTCAAGTTCAGGGTATTACAGTTTTCCCCCAGTATATCTCTTAAAGGTTTGTCCTGGAGTAAATGTGTCCTCCTCTGAAGATTAAAAACAGGACAATCGACTAAAATATGATTAACATCCATTGTCACTTGACAGGTATTACAAAGAGGGGCCTGTCTCCCTTCCCCACTCTTCATTAAATAATTGTGCGTTGCATGTGTATGGCCAATACGCAGCCTAGTTAAAATAATGGTATCCCTTCTACTTGTAGAATTACAAGATGACCATTTATCCACCAATGGGTGGATTTGTTTCAATTTTGTATTGGTGGTCAGTTCAGACCATCGAGCTTGCCACTTATTTTTACAGTAAATCTCGCTTTTAAGATCTTTGTAAGGAATACTCAAGGGGGATAGATTACTTAGCCCTGAAGCTTCCTTTGCTGCCTTATCTACTTGTTCATTTCCATCCAGCCCAACATGGGCAGGGACCCAACAGAAGTGAACACTGATACTCTTCCTAGAATGCAGAAGTACTAACCAGTCCTGCACCTCTTGTACTAGATGATGGCCTGGCAAAATTTGTTTTAATGAGAGTAAAACAGTATTGGAATCCGTAAAAATTGTATAAAAACTATTTTGGTTGCCATTTTTAAAAATGTGTTGGACCGAGAATTATTGCGTACAGCTCAGCAGTAAAAATTGAACAAGAGGGTGGGAGTTTCCTTCTAATAACAATATCCCCCACCACAGCTGCACTTCCAACTCCTGCAGCCGATTTGGAGCCATCTGTAAAAACATGTTTCCCATGATGTTGAGCAGCATGATTTAGAAACTCACTTTTCATTACCCTACTAGGTAAGGTATTTTTCCCTCCTGCCGTAAAACATACTTTAACAGGTGGATTACACCAAGGAGGAGACTTGGGATATCCTACCTCTGCTATCTGTGCTGTTAACAAGCCTACTTCTCTAGCATCATTTTTCAGCTGTACTTCCAAAGGCTTAGGCACTCTAGATCTGTTAGGAGCCCGATCTAAAGGAGCCCTAACATATTTACAGTTAGGATTGTTTCTCACAGCAAGGGACCTAGCTAAAAACCTCAAACTCAACTCCTCTCTGCGAATGGAAAGGGGAGGTATGCCAGAATCAACATAGAGACTGTCAATGGGAGATGTTCTGTAAGCACCTGTGCAGATGCGAAGCCCTGCATTGTGAACAATATCAAGTTTTCCAAGTAAAGTCTTTGTAGCTGACCCATATATTTGGCATGCATAGTCTAACTTGGTCAGACACAAAGATGTATAAATTCTAAGCAAAGTTGTTCTATCAGCACCCCAATCAAAATGCGATACCACTTTCAGAATGTTCAGTGACTTCTTAACCCTGATAGATAGGTCATTTATATGGGGACCAAATGTCATTTTCTTGTCGAAAATGACTCCAAGAAACTTGACACTATCCTCATATGGCAAAATACAATCATTTAAGAAAAGGGTGGGGATCTCTTCCCTTTTACGAGTACGAGTAAAGCGAATGGCTTTGGTCTTCTGAGGAGAAAACATGAATCCACGAGAATTTGCCCATGCGGAAGCAGCATTTACTGCAATTTGAAGATTTTGGCATGCTTGTAGTGCAGATGATCCACTACAATAAATTGCAAAGTCATCGACAAATAGTGATCCTTGTATGCCAGGAAGTATGTGACTAATGAGACTATTAATAGCAACAGCAAACAAGGTCACACTCAATACGCTGCCTTGGGGGACACCTTCTTCTTGCATGTAGGATGAAGATAGTTCTGACCCTACTCTCACTTTAATTGAGCGGTTTGATAAAAATTCTTCAATAAAAGAGAACATATGTCCTCCTATACCCCAAGAGGCCAATTGCTTTAAAATACCACCACTCCAGGTGGTGTCATATGCCCTTCCGAGGTCAAAAAAGACACCCACCACCTGGTTTTGGTTAGAAAAAGCATTTGAAATTTCCCTTGATAACATCAGCAAAGGGTCTAGAGTACTTCGGTTCTTCCTAAAACCAAACTGCCTGTTAGATAAAAGATTTTTTGATTCTAGATACCACACAAGTCTGTTGTTGATCATTCTCTCAAATAGTTTGCATATGCAACTGGTCAAGGATATGGGCCTATAACTAGATGGCAGTTCTGGATCTTTACCAGACTTGTGGCCTGGAATTACAATTGAAGTATGCCAAGAATCAGGAGATGTATGGGAAGCCCATAGACCATTAAAGGTTTCTAATAAAAATTCCTTGGTATCCACTGGAAGATGTGATATCATTTCATACTGGATGCCATCCTCACCTGGGGCAGTTAAAGAAGAGCTAGAGATAGCATTTTGCATCTCCTCCATACTAAAAGGCAGGTTAAAAGCTTCAGTATTTGAAGAAGCAGGAGGAACAACAGATGTTGATGCTCTAATTTGTTGAAATGCTGGGGAATAGTTGTCAGCACTTGATACATGGGCAAAGTGGTTAGCAAGAACCTCTGCTACATCTTTGGGGTCAGATATATATCTATTATTTTCCCTTAATATTGGTAGAGGCTTAGGGACGAATTTACCTTGAAGTTTTCTAATCTTGTCCCATATTTCCTTTGAAGGAGTTTTGGTATTAATATTAGATATATATTTCTTCCAAGATGCTCTCTTTGCTTTTTTAAAAGTTCTTTTTTGTTTGGCACAGGCTCTGAGGTACGCTATTCTATCTGCTACATAGTTTGTTCTTAAGTATCTTCTGAAGCAAGTTCGGGTCACTTTTCTTGCGTTGGCACATTCTTTACTCCACCAAGGAACTACAGAACGATGAGGTAAACCACATGTTTTAGGTATAAACTTGCTAGCATTATCATCAAATATTTTCAAGATGTTGATAGGCATGCACTGGAGATGTAAATTCATCATACTCTTTATCGGTGTGTGAACAGTTTTCATAAGCTGCCCAGTCTGCCTCATCTATCTTCCATTTTGGTGGACACTGAGAAGGAAGATTATGGACATAATTTAACATTATTGGCCAATGGTCACTGCCATGTAGGTGTTCATTTACTGACCAAAGGTAGTCCAATCGAATGGATGAGGAACAGATTGACAAATCAATGGCTGATGTAGAGTTGTGGAATACATCATACCTAGTTGGAGAAGCATCATTCATTAGTATTACATCATTGTTGTCGATTAATTCTTCAACAAGATTACCCCATCGATCGCACACATTTCCACCCCATAAAGTATGCTTTGCATTAAAATCACCCATTAAAATAAAAGGGGCAGGAAGCTGATTGATCAGGTCTTGGAGGTCAGAAAGTCTAAGCCTTCTTGGATTACCAGCATGATCTAAGAGGAAAAGTTCTAAGGATGGTTCAATATATAGCAAGCATAAAGTAATTTTTTTCCCGATATGAGTTCTAACTGCACATGCCTGTAGTGGTGTATTGAGTAGGATTGTTTCAAATTTTACAGATTTGTGAATAATAAAACCTGTACCACCTTGAGCTCTTGCAGCTTGCAAAGGAGGGGATCTACAAAAATGATAATCGAGTCCAGGATTAAATGGTTTGTCACTGATCTTGGTTTCCTGTAGACAAATTACCTTCGTGTATGAGTCCCTGGTTAAAGTTTTTATTTGCTCAATGCTAGTACTTAGACCTCTGCAATTCCACTGGATGATAGACATTATCTTTTGTTATTATTTTTTTTTTGTCTCATTTGTCTTTTGGGACTTTTCAGATGAAGCCATGTAAGGCCTGGAGATGGAAGGCTTTACTAGGCCACCACTCTTCTTTTCTTTCTTTCTAGGATCTTTATAAGAGTCAACCTTAGGATCATGAGCAGTAGGGCACTTACCTGACTTAGATGAAGGTGAGGATTATGGGGACCTTTTCCTCTTTGGAAGATCTTGTTTTCCAATCTCCATCAAATCAGGTAGAGATTCTGCCTGAGACAATACATTTAAGGTGGTGGAAGCCACATTGGCTTCCTTGGAGGATTGTGCTAGAACTTCAACAGTTCGAGCACTTAACCCAGAAGGCTGGGCTACTACCTCTAGGGGAGATGCTCCTATCGGTGACAATACTTTTGGTGTGTTGGAAACCATATTGACCTCTTTGGAGGTTTGTGCTCTGGCTTTTATAGGCTGAGCACTTGACCCAGATGGCTGGGCTACTACCACTAAGGGAGATGCACCTGACGGGCCAGGTGCTGCCACTGGTCCCCCTGTGGTAGTAAGGGGTAGTGGATTATAATCTTTTGGTGGCATCTTAACCGCGCGAGCAAAATTAAGTTGCCGATTGAGTAAATGCTTTGCATAACCTACACTTATATGTTCAGCATTTGCTTTCAAGATTGCAGCTTCTTCTTTCTTGTATTCTCTACATCTTTTATCATTTGATTTATGATGATCTTTACAGTTTGCACAGGTTGTATCTCTGTTGCATTGGCCATGTTCTAACAAAGAACAGTTAATACAGATCTTCGTATTATTGCAGTACCGGGAAGGGTGACCGTACTTGAAACAATTAAAGCATTGTAAAGGCCTAGGTTTATATTCTCGAACACGTACTCTTTCATTCTCAATAATTATATAATCTGGTATAACAGGGGTTTCAAATGTTAAAACTACCATGCTTGTTTGAGGGATCTTTCTTACTTTCCAAACATTAGCAGGGCACATGTCCAGAATTTCTGGTTCTGAAAATTCATATACATCTTTATCAAAAACTACTCCTTTACCATAGCTGAAGCTCATATGTGGTTTAATATCCTAAATAGGATAAATTTCTGCAATCTTCATGCCACAAAGCATGTGAGCTTGAGTATCTGATTTTGCATTAATCAAAACAGATTGCTTACCGTATCTACTAATATCCTTACTTTTAATTAAACCAACTTTTTTTTTTGTATAAATTTACTAATCTTATAATACTGTAGTTATAATTATCTATCTTCCCAGATGCAATTATCCATGTTGGGGGCTTAGGGGTTCTTACTTCTGGAGGTCTATGCTCTATTTCTTTTTCCATCCATTCTTCTGGTTTATATACCTCTAGGTGTCTTGGTGCTTTATCACATAGAGCCCCAGAAATCAAACAATTGTCAATTTTTATGCTCTCTAAATTTTTATTTGCTTCTAAAGCAATCTCAAAACTTGAAAATGATACCCAAGCTTCCCAAAAGCCTTTACTACCATTAAGCTCCATTAAAATTTCTTTGATTGCCCCAAATCTACAGAAGGCTTCATGAATTATGTCATAGCTACAACCAATTGGTATGTTTTTTAAGTGGAGAATTTTCAGATTTTTTGTTGGATCTGGTAATGAGCCCGAACCAGAGAGTAAAGTATTACTGTCAATACAAGAATCATTTTCCACCCATGCCGATAAATTGTCCTTAACAACACTGGTCAGAGAAGTATTGTTAGAGGAATCCTTTTTATTGCCGAGTTGTCAACAGAGCTTTCCCTATTTAAACAAGCAGAAGTCGTCAACGGTGTCTGGGGTTCGCCATTTGATCCAGGGGTACGGGGAATATTAAGTTTACTCATTAATTATTTTATTGGGAGGAGGGAAGGGGTCATAATAACAATGAAAAAAAAAAGTGGAAAAAATAAAGTTTAAGGGAGAGAAAAAATTAAGACTGTCTGAAATTCCAAAGAAGACACCGTTAGCCTTTCCTGGAATTAATTTCTCCACCAATGACACCTGTGAAAGCTGCTTAATACACTCCCTACCCTACCACAAAGGGATGGTACCACTATGATTAGAGTGGCTCAAGGGTATGCCAAACCCGCTTGATGGGACAGAGCATTTCAAGAATACAATCATCCCCCCCTCTAATCATAGTGGCAGGCAAACTGGACAGAATGCCGAGAGTCCTATCTCTATGAAATCGCCAACCCCTGGAATCTGAAGGCCAAATTTCCTACGAGATAGTTCCGCGTGCCAGTATGGGAATACTGACACTCCTAGGTGTCCAAACATTTTCGGGCAGTTGGCAAGACCACCACAGCTCCCACAATTGATTTTGAAATAAAAACCGATCATGGATACAATGTCCCCTCTAAAAAAAACCTGGACAGTGAAATGGGTAAGAGAGTTTTGACAGCAAGGTTGGAGACAGCTGATAATTATGAAGGAGGAATAAGCAATAAGAAGTAATAGAAAAAGAATGAGAGAAATTTAGACTCAAACTGAGGAAAAGAAATTCCCCAGTTCGAGAGCCCTCTTGCCCGTCACAAGCCTTCAGCACGGGAATGATATGCCGTGCTGAAGCCCAATGACTTCATCAAGGCATTCTCTCGTTAAGAGGGTAGTGGATGAGGAAACCTTGTGCTTCCTACACCAAGCTCTAAAAGTCTCCCACTTGGACTGGTAGACCCTCTGTGAAGAGACCCTCCTCGCTCTGCCGATAGTTTTCGCATCTTGCGCTGAAAATCCTCTCGCTCTGACAAGCTTCTCAATAGTCTGAAGGCAGTCAGTTTGAGAGCGAGGGGGTTTTGATGATACCTCTCGAAGTGGGGTTGTCTGAGCAGCTTTGGACTTGCAGGAAAGCTTCTTGGAAAGTCCATCAACATGTCCACCACTTCCGTGAACTATTCTCTCGTTGGCCAGAAAAGGATCATTCGTCCCGAATCGAGGAGGGCAAACTTCCTGAAGACCAGATTGATGATCTTGAACGGGGGAAAGGCATGTGTCCATCCCCGTCCAATCCATCAAAAAGGCGTCCACTGCAATCGCCTCCTTGTCCGGAACCAGGGAGCAATGGTTGGGGATCCTCTTGCTCAAGTTGGAGGCGAAAAGATCTATTAGGGGTCTCCCCCACAGCCTCCAGAGACTCTGACAGACCTGTTGCTTGAGGGTCCATTCTGTGGGAAGGACCTGCTCTTTCCTGCTGAGTATGTCCGCCCTCACATTAATAGAATGCACAGTTTTTTATTATCAAAATAAACAATTACTATCGAGATAATCCAGTTTTAAGTTTATAAAATAAGCTGTAATTCTCTTTAAGAAAGTATAGATAACATACTGCGCCAGAAACAACATAAAAGAAGTTGCACCATGCTTTGAGTAGGGGCGTAAGCTACGAGTCTTGAACAAAAACATACAACACTTACAGTAAGTACAGTTAAACTGTACTGTAGTAATGTTACTATACATATATTACAGTAATATACAGTACAGTATCAGTGAGTATTAGGTTACAGTACAGTATTACTAGATAAGAACAACTTTTGTTATACAGAACAGTAAGGGGATGCGACGACTCGGTAAACTTTACCTTAGCACAATACTGTACTGTAGGCTTATTGTGTCAAGTACGTAGTGTACGTGTCCTAATGTACTGTACACTGTACATATGATTATAAACTGTTGTAGATACCAAATTTAAACAATATTAGGCAGTATTTACTGTGTTAATCATCAGCTCAGGTACCCGCTTGTGGCAAGGAGCAGTGAATTTTTAGGTTAGGAGTTAGCCCACCCTAATGTAGTATTTATTCGCGAAAATTCGCTTATCGCGCCCGTGTCTGTAACCTAACTATCCCAAATAACGAGGCTTAACTGTAAATAAAATTTCAATGTTCTTCCTTTCTTATTCTTATTACCTATACAGTGATGCCTCAGGATACGAAATTAATCCGTTCAGGATGCGGTTTCGTATCCTGATATTTTCGTATCCTGAGTCGTGTTTTACATGTAAATAGCCTAATCCGTTCCAAGCCTTATAAAAAGTCACCCTTTCTTTCATAAACACGCTAAACTGTAGTAATAAACATGCAATGCAGCCATTTCTATCATTCAATAATTAACACAACCGTTAAAAACAGCCTAATCCATTCCAGAAACCACTATGAGATTATTCAATAATGTAGTTATAGCCAAGTTATCCCCCCCAAGCCCAAAGAAAACGGTCCGTTTTCTTTACTACTGTATAAAAGTTACGGTACTGTATGTACGTAAAGCATTTAGATCAGTGAAGGTGTATTGTTACCTGTACGTACACCTAAATTAATGATTGATACCTGTACACTCTGAAAAAAAGGTTACAGTTAATTAGTGTAACAAAAAAGTTGAAACTTACCTTTTGATTGAGACGATGTCCGATAGCGAAGTCGCGGCAGAGGAGGATGGCATAAGGCAGAAAACGTAACAAGTGACAGACTACGTACAGTAATTTACACACTTAACACATTAACACTTAAACTTTACGAAATAAAAAAAATGGAAGAAATAATTAACACTTAACATTACGTATGGAAAACTATAAAATGAAAGAAAAAATTACTTTAACACTTAACGGTAACATAAAACTTAAAATTGAATTTTTTTTTTTTTGCTTTTTTATAACTTTACGTTTTTCTTATTTTCTGAATCTCTTCTACTTCTTCATCACTTTCTTTTTTCTGTTTCTTTTCTTTACTTTCACCTTCTAATTCTTCATCCCTTCCTCTTTTCTGTTTCTTTTCTTCACTTTCACCTTCGTCTTGGCCTACTAATACCGCTGGCCTCTTTAATAAGAAACTATCCATTGAAGCTTGTTTCTGCCTACTTTTCAACACATTTCTAAAATGCGTTAGGCAAACGTAATATAATACACTACGTAACATTATATAGTCTATGTATAGTAAACACTAATACAGTACAGTGCACAGTAACGAATGTTTATTAACGATAACACGTGGCGTACGAATGTACTGTATATTAACACTAAGTCAAACAAGCGAAAGCACACAATGTCTGTTAACGATACCGCGGTCCGAACGAAAAGAGAGAGAGAGAGATGAACGCCCGTGCGTAGGCAAGCTGGGATAGTTGCCGACCAATAGGAAAGCAGGATCTTATGTCGTCAGCTAGCGTCTGAGTAGGGAGATAACCAATGGGTGAGCGGGAGGCTGTAAGTGAGTCTACCCAAGTTCAAAGTCAGGCGGCGCGCGCTTTTTAAAATTACTCTCGGCGAAGAGTTGGGATCTCGTAAGGTTTTCGTATCCTGAAATTTTATCCGTATCCTGGGGCATAAAAATCTTCTAATCACTTTTCGCATCCTGAATTTTTCGTAAGCAGAAACTTTCGTATCCAGAGGTATCACTGTATCTTATATCATAATTAAATATAATTACTAACATATAGGAAATAGAAACTTTACACAGAGAGAGGGTATTCTGAAATTTATGATGTATGACTAACATTAGACAACCGACAGACAAAATCTTGCATTCGTGTATTACCGCAAGCTTTGTGTTAATGAGTTGGGCTTCACATACTATTGGGGACTACCCAAGTTTGCAGTACTATTTGTAAACCTGTTAATTTCATGAGAATTTGTTTCATTTATATTTTCTTCAACAGTGAAACTTGTTTGCATTTTTCTCAGTTCCGGAGAGATGTTATTCATAATTCTATTCCATATCGAAAGTTAACAAAATATTGAAGGTAAGTTTCTCTTAAAATAAAATTGGTTTCCCTTTTTTGACTATCTACTGATTTATTTCATTCAACCTTGGAAAAGACTGGGAATTTTATAGAGTGCTATATAGAAAGTTACTTTTTTGAGAGAAAAAAAAAAAAAACTTCTATAAGAAAAATAGTAGCACTTGAAAGTATCTTATAGTGATAAAACACAAGAAATTACTTCACAAATTTTTTGTATATAAATTTATCTTTCAAATGCCTTTCAAGTAAATCAGTTGAGAAACAAAGTAGAGAGGTTAAAGTAATCTCAAGCCAAAATTATTTTAACAGGGCAAAGTTGTGCTCTTCAAGTTACTATATTAAAGAACAGACTCAACCATAATGGGTAGATAATGTTTTAACTACGAAAACAAATTTTTCTGTGTGTATTAAATGGATGGTACAAAACCATTTCTTGTATAGACCAACTTTAAAGCTTAATTTTTCAAAAGGTGTTTACGAAATTCTTTTTAAGGGTTAAAACCCCATTAATATTTTCCCTGCTGACAAGAGAAACATGGTTATAAGGATATTTAACACAATAATGCTCGTTGTAAATTCTTACATTTCAAAACTGAACAAGATTAATGATATTTCTCAGAGTTCATCATTTAATTATGAAAATTAGTTTTAGCTATATTTTGGGGTAAAAATAAATTTCATATGAGTGTAATTGATAGTTTTGGCTGATTTGTCAGCACCATTTTTTTTTAAACAATTACACGAGCAATGTCCCTGAACATTTCAGCTTTGATATGCCAACATTTAAACTTTGGTATACTATACTTTTTCTTTCAGAGAATTTAATTTTAGGAAAGCAACTGAGTAAACTTTTGGCAACTGCAAATTGATACTGTACCAGACAATATGTAACATTTCTTAATATTGCCAACAACTTTAAAGCAAAGACAACTTTGTAAAGGTTTATTAAAAAACTACTGAACGTACATGTACTGTATGATGGCCTTTCATTCAGTCACTCATTTCATGTCTCTTACACTTAAGTATTTCATTTCAAGGTCTTTTTCAATGAAAAATCAAGATATGGTATTGTAATTAGATTAACAAATGTTGCAATTGGTGCAAAGAGGCCATTGGTTGAGCTCACAAAATAATTCTACATAATATACCAACAACAAAAATTAGTTCTTGCTGAAACTACATATGAAAAATATATCTAGGGGCCACCCTTGATACTCAACACTCAAGATTTATTACTTGTGAAACCTATATTTTGAATAAAATCTATGAGCAAGATACACCCAGAATATACAATTAGATTTTTACCATCTCTGATCCAGTATGGGCCTTACTGTGGCAAGACCCTCTTAAGGTAAAGAATTTTTAGTTAACAAAATTAAAATTGTGTAATGTCTAGAAATTTATTTTAAAAATTTCAGACTATTAAAACTGAATAAATTTAAAAAAAGGCATCCAGTTCAGGGAGCACTTAAGTTTCCAACAAATACTTCACAACCTTCCTAGCCAGGTGAGGACCATATTTTAATATACAGATCGGTACTCAACAAAAATTATGTAATTAGTTTATAAAATGAAAGTATTATACAGAACTGTCAACCTTCACTACAGAAATTACATTAAAAAAAAACTAAATTTAGATGCTACAATTACCGACAAAAGATTTTTTATCATATGGCTTTTGAAAAATCTTGAATCTTGCCATTTACTAAGTCAAACAACTACATTCACACACTTGATACACAAGTCATTGGCAGTTAATGAAATATAATTTCCATATCTAACTAACAAAACTCAACTTCACAACCTTTACCGAAAAGATTGGAACAGTTAAGATCCCTGCAAATTAAAAAAAAGAAAAGATCTTCGAAACTTACCTTGACCGATATGTCACACGTGGACGTTGGTATGGTTCCCTAGCATAGGGATCTGTTCTTCCCCCATAGTAATCCTTAGGGTAATTACTACCATAAGCATAGCCATGAGGTGCTGGGTATTGCCTACCATAAGTGGCTCCGTAACCACCATACCTGAAATTTAGGAATAGCCTTTGTTATCTTACAGTCGAGTTTCTAAATCAAAATATTCATCTCCGAGCTATGTTGACATGTTACAGAAGGTATGTATCTTCCCCTGATCCTCTTCTCTTCACATAATTTTCTAAACCTTGGCTTATTCTACAGGCTCCTGTATTGTCCCAATGTGAAGTTTGTGAATTGTAAGAAATATCACTTTACTCTTCTCTAGCTTAGCTAATTTTTGTCATTACCATCTACTATAATCTAGGATTTTTAACACTATCTCCATCATTTACATATAATAAAACCTTCTCAAGTGATTCAACTATCCACTATTGAAATATTAATACCAGTAAAAAAATACACTGAAAATTCACTTAACTAAGTCTGCTAAACTGGAAGCACCTAGCAATATTTTTAAACTGGGCACCATTACATCACGACTCTGTAGAGTAAACCTCAGTAAATTTGTGTTTCAAGTAAATGGAGTGCTGGACAAAAAGCCTGAAAGGGTTTTGTCATTCTTCCTTCTTCTATTTTTCATTTCTGTTATTCATACAATCTTATCCATTGAATCCTTATTCTGCATTATCCTATTTTCATATCTTTATTCTCTTTCTTAATTCTTATTCTCTTATATTTAATATTTTCAACTATATTTAAATTGAATTAATTTTATTCAATTCCAAAGGCTAATATGATCTCTCCAATTCTTCCCTTTTTTATTTCATATCAATTTCTGCTATTCATGCATTTTTACTGTTCATTCAGTCTATTCTTATTTATCATTATACAGTAATACACCTTTATTTCCATCTTTATTCTCTCTATTCTGGATTTTCCACTAAATTCTATCTGTATAAATTTCATTTAATGCATATTTTGAGTAGATTACACCTAATTTTATACAATTTTTTTCCCTAAAACTACAGCTTGAAGCTTTGCCAATCCCTTCCACACTTGACTGTGTGCACATATTTGTTTGTTGGTAGAAGAAAAATTTCAATAACTTGGTCTTATTTAATAAAAAAAAATTGCACTTAACTAAGAATAAATCTTTAAAGATATCTTAACATGAGAACATAAAATATGTTCAGCTCTATCCAAATTTTTCATTTTAGTTCAAACCTGCAGTCAAAACCTTGTGGTCAGAAAACAAAGGACATTGACATCAAGTCGTGAACTTTAACCTTTGAGCGCCCAAAAGTATTTTACATTCCATTTTCTACTCCCAACATCATTGGACAAATTTTACATAGAGTAATCACCAGTTTTCTCTTATTTTTTATTATCCATGCAAACAAGTTTCACAAAATACGTAACATCATACATCAATGGAAAGAAAATTTACTAGGCCATACATTAATAAATTTTGAAGTTTTATCAGGTATAGTTTTTGTACTAAGTTGAGTAAAATGTCCAAAAAATAGGCCTGGGCCTTAAAGAGCCCATCACATGGTGAAGAATTGTCACTCAAAAGGGTTAACAACCTCAGTGACTGTAAAGGAAAATTTAATTTCTGTTTGACTGTGGTGTTTAACTACCATATAGGAAATATTTTTGCAGAGAAGAATTGAACATATTTCTTTCAAAAAAAAAAAAAAAAAAAGAGAGAGAGAGAGAGAGAGAGAGAGAGAGAGAGAGAGAGAGAGAGAGAGAGAGAGAGAGAGAGAGAGAGAGAGAGAGAGATGAGAGAGAGAGAGAGAGAGAGAGAGAGAGAGATAATTTCATATCAGTTCTAAACTTCAACTGTTCTTTATATTTACAATTCAAGAGATTTAACCAAATAAATGCAAGATGTCTAAATATAAAGCATTGAAATATCAATCCTGACTTGCAAACAAATAATCATACTTAGTCATGACTATCAATTCTTCAAATTCTTCATAGCTTTATGGTTTATATGAGATGAGATTTTTAACTTTTATAGGGACATAAAAATAAGAGAACAATTTGAAAATTTCTTACCCAGGAGCTGCTTGGGGGTATGTTGCTACATATGGATCAGGTCTTTCATCTTTTCTACTGCCCCCGTGCTTATTGCCAGGGTACTCTGGCAGCTGAGGTCGTTTAGGGTCCCGCAAATAGTTGTTGAAGTAATCAACCTGGAGTTAAAATAAATAAAAAAAAAAAAAAACTGAAAAACAAATGTAAGGAGAGCAACTGCAATTGTCAAACACATTGTAACCTTGTTAGCGATCATTATGTTGCGAGACTAGTCTATGCTAAGTATCTAAAGTTAACAAGAAAATTTAAGTTTTGTGTAGTAGTATCTTGATAAAGCATATGGCAGGGTACCAAGAAGGTTAGTCTATTGGTGTTCAAGAAAGAGAGGAGTACCCGAGAAGCTTGTAAGATTAGTGAGGATGATGCATAAACAGGTAAAAATGACAAATTTATAAGCAATTTGTATTTTTTTTAATGCATACAAAACTGGAGCTTTTTATTAGGGATTACCCTTTCGGCGAGGTTGAAACTAACCATAAGACTTTTAGCGAAGTGAAATGACAAATTCGTAGATAACTTGTATTTTTCCTAACTATACAAACCTTAGCTATTTAATATGGGTTATTACTTCGGCATAGCTGAAATGACGAGCCATTAGAATTTTAACGAGGGTTTACTACCCCACCGCTAGTTAGCGGGGAGTAGGGAGGGGTAGCTTGCTACCAACCCCCCCTCACACACACCTGTGAATATTTCACTTTTCTTAGAGGTAGGACTTCACGGGGGACAGGGCTGGTGGGCAAGTTTGATTAAATAGCTAAGGTTTGTATAGTTAGGAAAAATACAAATTATCTACAAATTTGTCATTTGTTCCGTAACTGAAATACAAACCACGCTATTTAATATGGGTGACTCACCCCTTAAGGTGGTAAGTCCCTGCCATACTGGCTTTGGCTTTGCCCAGGGACTCAATATTTGAGTGTGTAAGTGCTCGAGAAATAAGGAGTCCCTGCGCCTCGCTAGCATTGCTGTGCAACTGCTGCGGCCTACATAAGCTGTGTGTGAAGGTGAGAAGTGTGACTTGTCCTAGGAAGTTGACCTGGAGTTCTTCAGATAGAATTCTAGGCTAGGACTCTCCCAATACCACCTCGTCAGGGTATGGGGACATGACAGTATTAACCTTAATACTAGGAACACAAGGAAGCATGGTTTACCTGCAGTGGTTTGAGGTCAGCTGTGCAGAGAACCCAGGATGCTGCTTTCTCCAAGGGAGGAGAGGATGAAGAAAAGAATAAGGGCCAGACAAACCTTTTCATTCATGCAGACTAAATCCGGGTAACAATGCCCTCAACCTTCTGCTACCTGTCCATTAAGGAGCCTGAGGTTAGACCAGCTGTTGTGCAGCCACCACAGGGCCGATAGAGAACGTATCGAGTCTCCTGTGTGTCACGTCTTGCAGGTAGTGGGCTGTGAAGGTCGTCTGACGCTTCCACACCCCAGCTTGCAGGACCTGCGTCACTGAATAGTTTTTCTTGAAGGCCAGGGACGTAGCTATGCCCCTGATATCATGAGCTCTAGGGCGACGTGACGGAGGAGGGTCAGGATTCAAGGCTAGGTGTATTACCTTGCGAATCCAGGCCGAGATGGTATTCCTAGTGACCCTCCTCTTCGTTTTCCCAGTGCTCACAAACAAGGCTTGCACCTGGGGACGAACTGCAGCTGTTCTTTTAAGATTCAACCTCAGACTCCTTACTGGGCACAGTAGGAGATGGTCTGGGTCATCTGTTACAGAACGAAGACTCGAAACCTGGAAAGAGTCGAACCGAGGGTCTGGCACTCCCGGATTCTGAGTCTTGGCAACAAACTCAGGGATGAACCTGAACGTTACCTCCCCCCATCCCCTTGAATGGGCGATGTCGTATGAGAGACCATGAAGTTCGCCGACTCGTTTGGCCGAAGCCAAAGCTAGCAGGAACACAGTCTTCCAAGTAAGGTGGTGATCTGAAGCCTGGAGTAATGGTTCCTAGGGAGGTCTCTTCAGAGACCTGAGAACTCGAACCACATTCCATGGAGGAGGTCTCACTTCCGACAGAAGGCAGCTAAGTTCATAACTCCGTATGAGTAGAGAAAGTTCCAGCGAGGAAGAAATGTCCACTCCTTTGAGCCTGAAGGCTAGACTTAAGGCTGAGAGATAGCCTTTCACTGCCGAGACTGAAAGGCGTATTTCTTCCCGCAAATACACGAAAAACTCCGCTATTGCTGGAATAGTGGCATCGAGTGGAGTGATACCCCTTCCACGACACCAACCACAGAAAACTCGCCACTTCGCCTGGTAGACCCCTGCGGATGATTTTCGCAGGTGTCCAGACATCTTATTCGCAACTTGCTGCGAAAATCCTCTCTCAGCGAGGAGTTGCTGGATAGTCTCCAGGCGTGAAGTCGAAGCGAAGCTACGGCTTTATGGAAGATGTTGGCGTGTGGTTGTTTGAGTAGCTCGTGACATGGAGGGAGTTGTCTCGGGAGCTCCGTAAGGAGTTGCAGAAGGTCCGGAAACCACTCTGCGTGATGCCATAGCGGAGCTATCAGGGTCATCGATAGATTGACCAATATTCTGGTCTTGTCGAGCACCCTCCTCATCAGACAGAACGGGGGAAAGGCGTATACATCAATGTTGTCCCACCGTTGTTGGAAGGCATCTTGCCAGAGAGCCTTGGGGTCCGGGACTGGGGAGCAGTACAGCGGGAGCTTGAAGTTCAGCGCTGTAGCGAACAGATCCACAGTCGGGGAACCCAACAAAGTCAGGACTTTGTTGGCTACTTGACGATCCAAAGACCATTTGGTACTCACTATCTGCGTCGCTCAGCTCAGACTGTCGGTGAGCACATTCCTCTTGCCTGGAATGAAGCGAGCCGATAGTGTGACAGAGTGGACTTCGGACTATCTCTACTGCAAGATGGGATAGCTGTTCTGAAACGGTACCTCCCTGCTTGTTGATATAAGCCACCACTGTGGTGTTGTCGCTCATCACCACCACAGAGTGGCCCGCCAGGACCTGGTGGAACTTCTGAAGTGCCAGGAATACGGCCTTCATTTCTAGCAGGTATATGTGGAGGTACTTTTCTGATTCTGACCACAGGCCTGAGGTCTTGTGGTTCAGAACGTGGGCCCCCAACCTTTCTTTGATGCGTCCGAAAACAACATCAAATCCGGGGGAAGGACGGGAAGATCCACTCCCTTTCCTAGGTTCTCGTCTGCCACCCACCACTGAAGGTCCGTCTGTTCCGTAGGACCCATAGGGATCAGAGTGTCCGGGGAATCGTGTCATTGATTCCACCGAGACTTGAGTCGCCACTGGAGAGATCTTATTCTGAGGCGACCATTGGGAACCAGACAGGCCAGGGAAGAGAGATGGCCGAGGAGACGTAACCACATTTGGGCTGGAAGTTCTTCTCGTTTGAGAAATGGCCTTGCGACCTTCCTCAGCCTTGCTATCCTGTCTTCTGATGTGAAGGCTATGTGGAGATTGGTGTCTATGACCATGCCTAGGTATACCAGTTTCTGAGAGGGCTGCAGATAGGACTTCTCGAGATTTACCATGATCCCCAGATCCTGGCAAAGTTCGAGAAGCTTGTCTTGGTGGCGAAGAAGGGTTGCCGCCGAGTCTGCTAGG
Source organism: Palaemon carinicauda (assembly GCF_036898095.1). NCBI lineage: Eukaryota > Metazoa > Arthropoda > Malacostraca > Decapoda > Palaemonidae > Palaemon > Palaemon carinicauda. The sequence continues at coordinate 68,027,143 of NC_090747.1, forward strand.
ATCAGCCAGTCGTCCAGGTAACACAGGAGACGGATACCGATCTTGTGAGCCCAAGATGACATCAGGGTGAACACTGGTGAACACTTGAGGAGCTGTGGAGAGACCGAAGCACAGCACCTTGAACTGGTAGATCTTGTTGTCTAGGCAAAATCTTAAGTACTTCCTTGAAGACGGGTGGACTGGGATCTGGAAGTACGCGTCCTTCAGGTCCAGTGTACACATGAAGTCTTGTGGTCTCACTGCAAGTCAGACCGTGTCTGCCGTCTCCATGCTGAACGGTGTCTGTTTGACAAACCCGTTCAGGGTAGAGAGGTCGATGACTGGTCTCCAGCCTCCAGACGCCTTCTTTACAAGAAAGTCGACTGTAGAAGCCTGGGGACCCGTCTGCGTCCTTCTTCAACATGGTCTCGACTTCTACCCGGAGGGCTTGCCCCCTTACCGATCCCATGGTAAGGGCGCTCAATGACACTGGGTTCGCTGTCAGGGGAGGTAGAGATGTTGTGAACGGGACGCGATATCCCTGACCGATCACGGAAATCGTCCAGGTACCTGCCCCGAGTTGCTGCCACCTTGTCGCGAAACTTTGTAGGCATCCCCCCACTGGTGGACATAAAGGGGGACTGCCAATCCTAGTGTTTACGACCTCGGCCGCTCCCTCTAGGATTTTTACCTCCCCTGGAGGACTTTCTCCCCTTCCTGTCCTTGACAGGAAAGGGCTAAGACACCTTTGGCTTTGCTGCTGTCATCTTCTTCGCATTCTTAGCTGGACGGAGCTGTTGGGTTGCTGGAGGTTTGTAGGGCCTCAATGTCAGGGCCCTATGGAGGAGGGAATCCTGGTTGGACTTCTTCCACCTCTCAGCAGCTAGCTCCACGTCCTTAGGCTCGAACAAACTCTTACCAAGTACGGAAGAATGTCTGAGCCTGCTAACGTCGGAACTGGGGACCTTCTGGTGAAATCTCTCAGCAACTGCGTCCCGTCGTTTCAGGATCGTATTGGCCCACAAGCTCGAGACTTGGTGGGCCAGAAACTCGATGGTCCGCTTGCCTGTGAGTAAGAATGTCTCCAGTGCCTTCCTGGTGCTTTCCTTGGACAGATCCTCAGAACGCACCAGGATGCCCAGAGACCCCAGCCAGATGTCAAGCCATGAAGTTGCCTGCATGGCACACTTCGCCACCTTCTCCTGGCTTAGGATCTCAGTAGCAGAATACGAAACATGCCGGTTGGAGTCTCTCTCTAAAGGGACTCCCCCAGTGAGTTCTTCCACAGAATGGTGAACAGGAAGACCCAAACAAGTCTCCTCTAAGATCTCGAAATACCTCCTCTGGTGGACTCGAGGAGGAGGGAGGAGCTTGTTACCGGCGCTGGATCTGTTGGAGGAGGCAAGCTCAGAGAGCTGGCCTTAGACTTTGTCTCTGGCACTCTTCATCCCTTGTGACCAGGGCAAAGCTGCACTGGCCCTAGAGGGTTTCTGGATGCCATAGACTCAGTCCAAGACCGTGTCCTTACCCTCACGAGGAGGAATCTCTGGGTCCAGAAACCCGTTGAGATTTCTCATGAAGGTCAGAACTTGCCAGAACGCATGTTCTGACTCTTGAAGCTCTCCCCCCGAAGGGCTAGCAGCAAAGTCTCCCGTCCCCAGTGGCTCTTCCTGGGGGGACTCGTGTAGATTCTCCGAAGGTCTAGCTGGCTCCTGTCTGATCCTTGCCGAAGACTTAGGTAAAGTCTTCGAGTCTCTCGGCTCCCTCCTGGGAGGGATACAGGACTCTAATAATGATGGATGCAGGCTCTTCTCTACCCCTGTGAGAGTTTCCCCCATTGGTGCGATGGGGGAACGGACCAGCTCGTCCGACTCCCGAGGATGGGAAATCCTCATCTGCAGGGGAGGGAGAGAAAGTCTGGGAGGGAAAGGGAGCCTTGCGCAAGGATTTCCGAGGAGACAGTTTAGCCCTCGGAGAAGTCACCACGGAGGGGACTCCTCTCTTCCTCTTCAGGGGAGAAGTCGCCACTGTTTTGTGACCCAGTTCAGAGAACACAGGCTTAAAAGCCTGCATGAGAGCTCTGACTATGGTCCCAAACCAGGGCTTCTGGCTGATAGTCGCGTTGTCAGACAAAACTGGAGGGAAGGGGATCGATCGATCCCAAGGAGGAGTCAACAAACGAGGGTTCGCCTGAAACGAAGCTGAAGAAAAAGTGTCCTTAGACCTGTCCGGAAACCTCCCCTCCTCCGGCGAGCGCGCTGTTCTGCGCTTGCGAGGAGGGGACCGGGCGATGACCTGTCCACCTGAAGCCCCATGAAATCGCGTTGGTGGTCGCGCGATGACCCCTGCCCTGGATCGTGTGCGGGAGGATCGTGCGGGGTAGGAATTTCGCGAGGGCGCACATAGGTGATGGCGAGGGCGTGCGGCGCGCAGGAGCTGGAATGTGGGGCGGGGTTGAAGGCTGGATGGGCGCTGGCGCGTGAGCAATCCTTTGATCGTGCGTGCGCGGGCGCGCAGGAACCTGCTGAAGAGCCCGTGCGGGCGAGACTTTTGGGTGCGCGTGCGCAGGAAAAATGTCTCTAGCGCGTGAGCGTGGTGCGCGCGTATCTGGAAGCACGGGACGAGGGCGCGATTGCGCAGCCTCGTGATAGGGCAAAGGTGAATTTGCGCGCTGGTGGTGCAAGAACTGTCCCCTGAGGAGATCGTGGGCGTGCATGACACGCATCAGGATGCGGGCGCACAGTAGTGCGCTGCTGTGATGGGCGAGCAACAGGATTCGGGCGCACAGGTGTGCGTTGCTGAGTTGGGCGCGCATCGCGCGCAACAGGATTCGGGTGCACAGGAGTGCGCAGTTTGGATGGAGAGTGCAGGGGTACCTGTGAGCGCCCGTGCGCTAGCTTAGGTACCTCTTGGACTGCGTGCTGGAACGTAGGGTACGCTGGCGCGCCGGTGAGCGCTTGCGCGCTGTATCAGGAACGACTGCGACAGAGCGCTCAACTCCAGAAGTCCGCTGAGGCACTGGAGAGCGCTGACGAGTAGGAGAGTGCTTGAGCGCTGTAGCAGGAACAGATGAGCGCTTGCGCGCAGGTGAGAGCTGACGCGCTATAGCAGGAACTGCAGGTGGGCGCTGGCGCGCAGGAGATCGTGAGCGCGCAGGGGAACCCTGGCGCGTAGGAACAGGAACAGGTGCGCGCTGGGGCGCTAAGTCAGGAACAGCAGCAGCGTGATGGCGCGCAGGGGGTACCTGGCGCAGTTTTGCCCTCAAGTCCCTTGTGCCCTGAAGGGACCAGTGCCTGTGCAATGAAAGGGTTAGAAGGCGCATATAACACATCAGCAGCCTTGAAGGGTGACGGCAGGTCAGCAGGTCTGGAGGGTGACAGGTCAGGGGGTCCCGAAGGACAACCTTCCACCGAAGGAGATCGCGAACGATCTCTGGAGAGGTCTAAGGTGGTAACTGGCAGGATCGGTGAACGGCGAGTCTCCTTCGCAGAGGACTGCGGGGATGACGAGCCGAAGAGGCGCCTCCTTACTCCCTTGTGAGGAGAAGGAAGTCCTCTACGGCGAAGGGGAGGACGAGCCTTCCGCCTTATATGCTCTCTAGGGGCCGTGGGATCAGCAAGCTGACCATCATAAGGCCTCCGCAGAGGAGTCTCTGTAAGTGAACTCCCCCGAGGGGGAGAATCATCAGCAGTAGAGACCGTAGGACTAAGTTCCACCCTCGAAGGATGTTCAGAGGGGGAAACAGAGCCGTCAGCTACCTCAGCAACAACAGGAGCAGGAGTTTGATCAGACACACCGGAGGCCTCCGTTATAACGTCGACGATAGACACAGGATCTACATCTGCTATCGTCAGCGATTGCTTAACAGCTGCTCCCAGCTTGATCATGTCAAACAGGGCTTCCTTGGAGGGTGAACCCTGAAGCCCCAAGGAAGCCCAAAGCTGTAACAAATCATTGTTATTTACAGAGAAATCAATATCCTCCTTCGGGGGAGGAGGGGCAGCTGCCTCGCTATGGGAGGCAACTACCTCTCCCGCACCCCGGGATCGGTCAACAGAACTACGGCCTACGCTACCCCTCGACGGCCTCTCAGAAGAGACCGATTAAGTGGGAGCTTCCTTCAGAGGAGGTTTGGGCTACGGAAGAAGAGGCCTTGGGATTTTCTTTCTTCAAAGAAGCCTTTGAAGGAGAAATATCCCTTTTGGACCTCTTCTTCTGGCACCGGGCAAACCTCTCCCACTGGGAGGTAGACCACTCCCTACACTCACTGCATACATTACCACTATCACACCGTTGGCCCCTACAATGAGGACACAAGGTGTGAGGATCTGTGTCGACCGCCGACATAAAAGTCCCACAAGGGCGGTCAGGTAATCCAGGACACGTACGCATTATTATTAATAGAGGCCAACTTCACACACTGTAGAAAAAGAGAAAGTAAAAACAGATTAATGGCAGTCAAGTGAGGGTGAGGGCAGACACGTCTGTTCATCACCCGAGCCAAAAGCAAATTGAAGTATTCACAGGTGTGTGAGGGGGGAGGGTAGCAAGCTACAGTAAACCCTTGTTAAAATTCTAATGGCTCGTCATTTCAGCTACGCCGAAGTAATAACCCATATTAAATAGCGTGGTTTGTATTTCAGTTACGGAACAAACTACACATCGCTAGTTAGCCGTGGGAGGGTGGGAGGATAGGAGGGGCAGCCAGAGTAGCCGGCCACCTCATTCTCATACAAACACACACACACAACTTCACCTGTGTAGTCTGGTTACTTTTTCTTGCAGGCAGGACTTCTTGGGGGATAGATGATGGCAGGTCAATTTGTATAAATAGCTCCAGGTTTGTATACGTTAGGAAAAATACAAATTACTTCCAAATTTGTAATTTACTTCAACACTTATACAAACCTTAAGCTATTTATCAGGGATGATGCACCACTTTGGAGGGTGGAAGTCCGGACCAAATGGCTGGTCTATGATATGGGGTTTTCCCATATGTGTTCCGCACGTAACAGAGAAACCCTGATATCTCGGTAAACTAGACATGCAAAGCATGGTTAGCAGTCTCAGCAATTTTGGTGAACGTGTGATAGCATTGTGACTAGTCTAGGGAAAACATTGTAAAAAATGTGGGAATCTTAGAAATAACCAGAGACATCACCCAATCCCACCTCGCCAGGGTTTATGGGGATGCAACAAGTACAGTAGGACCACGTTAATCACGGTTCGGTTTTTAGCGGCCAAGGCAGGAGGAAAGAAAAAATCTTTGAGATGAATGCTTACCCAACATTAAGAAATTGATTTCTAATAGTTGGCAACAGCATTAGGATGATCAAGAGCAATGAAATACATATAAAATAAAAATTCTCATAAAAATTGCTATAAAATTCAAGCCGGGAGATGATTTCAAATAGCCCATGCACCTTTACATTGGGAGCGCTGTGCGCCACAACCTATCTCTACACCCAGCTGGTCCTAGCTCTCTCTGTACAGTGTACATCCATTTACTGTGGTAAAATATTACTGCTATATTTGGAATAAACTGAATTTTGATTAAAATGGTGTTTCACTTAACTGTATCCAATAATAATGCATGTAATATCACATTTTAGTATCGTATTTATGATTAAAACACAGCGAATTATAATCTCATGCATTGTTTACATTCAAATCAGCTGATCAACCCTGCATAGGTAGTCCATTGTAACCTATATTCACTTTCACGATATCTCACTGATATGGTCATTCACTTTCACAGAATTGCCTTACTGATATAACCTATCAGGCATATTAGTATAGTATCTCTTTCACATTACTATTGTCTATCACTTATTAATATTATATCCTTAATCTTTTCCCAAATCCCTTTTGTACATTTACATGGCTTTCTCACACACATCTACAACGTATCTTTCCAACTCTTGATTCTCTCTATACAGTTAGTCATCGACTTAAGACTCAAAAAATGAAGTTTCCGTAGATTTATTATAATGCATCATGATTCGGCAATCATCTAAGCCATTAATTATCAATATTTTCTTACTGTATACCATTAGTTCATTTTCTTGTTTAGTAGGATATGATATGCTCAATAAAGTATTTTTGTATTCTATTTTTCAATTTCAGAAGAACTTTAAACATCAAGAATTATTTAATATTTTGTTTACCTTTGGTTATGATCAGTAGATCTGCAGGTCCCGCTACCGTATCAAAAGATTGCGCCCATACAAGTGGCGTATTTTTTATATAATTTCTCCATTTATTCGCAATATCCTCATGATGAATATTACATCAGCACCAATATGTTACAGGATATGTTTTCATACAGTTCATTTATAGCTATTATTATTAGTTATCATGCGAATACGTTGTCACTTTCTCTGTGCAATGTTTGTGACTGTGTGTATGTGCGGGCCCATACAGGTAGTTCATTTTAAAAGCTTCATACAGTATCTAATTTTTTATTCATTACTAAGCCTCCACATTTCATTAGTCATTATTGTGGTTTATTAGAGCATTTTTGTATTTCATTTTGTTTCAATTTCTTGAGCTTTTCAATAATCAACAATTACTTTTGGTAGGCATTAGCTGATCTCAAGGTCACACTACCATATTGCGATTATGCGCACATACAGTACAACTAACTAACTAACTATGTGTGTGTGTGTCATTTAAGTGTACTTTCTTTAGCTAAATATCGATCTATTATCAGAGATGGAATAAAACTAGTATTGAATCCAATTTACGTTAAGTAGTACTCATAACAATCGATGTAGACAAAATGTTTTGAATCATTACTTGATATTTCAATAATGGAAATACTGTAATACTAATAGTTAGCCTTTTTGGAAGAAAATCACTGTATTGCCCGCTCGCTTTCCGACAGTTATATGACGTTAACAGACATATAGTACAACTCGACCGATATTAAAACTTTTCTTGATGTATTTTTTATAGAAAATGGATACTGTATATCAACAATAAAAGAAAATAAAAACTTACCAAGATAAAACAGTCAAAATTTCATACAAGAAAATACATTATTTCCAAGGAAAATTTTTCCTAATACTGTAGTGTACTATTTCAGTCACACCTGTGATGTCATCACAGTGAAAAAAGTCGTTGTAAAGTCGAAAAGTCATAAGTCGTTGGCTACCTGTATTTCCCGATTTCATTCATCTCTTCTCTAGCATTCATCTGTCATTTTCATCTTATTAATCATTCTAAACCTCTTTCTTGTCCCTCATTCCACATATTTCTATTTTTTCTTCATTCTCACATTTCCCAAATTCCTTGATTTCACCAATTTATTTGAATTAGCGTAGATTTGGTGGAGGGATGTGCAAGAAGGAACTGTCATCGCCTGCGGATTGGCTACTGCCTCCCTGTCTCGTGTCTTCAGTCCCTTTGTCGTATTGTTACGTCCTTCGCTCTCCCTGTTCTCCCTGGTATTTCCCTTAACTGTATCCAACAATAATGCATGTAATATTTACATTTAACTATCATATTTATAATAAAAAAACATGGCGAATTATAATTTTATGCATTGTTTACATTCAAATCAGCTGATCAACACTGCATAATCCATCGTCAACGTCAATTTTCGGATCAAATAACTCCCTTATTATTAAGGCATGCTACCGATGGATATTTCACATTTACTAAAAGAAACACTTATTACTTGATCTATCATTTTCCGATTGGCATACAATAATAATTTCAACAGTTTTATTTGAAATGCCCCTTTTTTATTCTATTTACTTGTACTGTGAGTTGAACCCCATAACACACACACACACACAGAATTATGAATGATTTGAAATTTTATGGCACCTGAATAAGAGAGAACTAATACTGTAATGAGTTATAAATGTAATATATGAAAATTGATTGATTATAACACATCAGTGCTTATGTAATACCTATATATATAGTAGACATTTTTTTAATAAAATAAGAAATAGTATGCACAATACTCTTATTGATTCATTCAGAAGAGAGAAAGCGAGAAAGACCCAGACACACTTACTCACTCACTTATCTTGTTCGTTCAGAGTATTCAACATTTCATATCACATATTGTTCATTTACTGTTAAATCATCATTGTCAAGAGATTCAGGAAATAAGAGTGTCTTCATTTTCCTCTTGAAAGCCTTAATGTCTTCAATCATTCGGATGTCTTGTGGGAACTTATTGAATAGTCTCGAGGCAGCATATTTAAAGGCTCTGGAGCCTACTTTAGACATGTATCTAGGTTCCAATAGTTTGAAACCATCTGTAACTATTCTCGTGTCAACACGGTTTGTTGGCTGCACAATATGTAGCAATTCTCTCAAGTATTTTGGACGACCAGTTCTGATAACTTGGCAGGTTATTATTCATATTTTAAATTAAATTCTCGCTTTGATCGGCAGCCAGTGTAAATCAATTAGTATAGGGGTGATCCTACCTCTAGGTGGGACACCTTTTATCAGTTTTCCTCCTCTGTACATCTGGTAAATTGTAACAGATGGAGTTGCAGTAGTCAATCCTGGAAATAACAGTTAATCAGAAGTTTCTTTACAGAATTTTTGTTCAGGTACTTTTTCATAAAAGCAATATTCTTCAAGATGATAACCAGCAGTTTTAACTACATTATTTACTTGGGCATTGAGAGACAAGTTACAGTTGAAAAATACACCTAGATCACAAACTTTACTACATAATCCTGGTGGTCATGTCTTGCAGGAAATGGGAGGTGAAGTTCAGTAATGCTTTCACCTTGCCACTGGCATGGCCTGCGTCAGACTAGCTGTTTGTAAATGGTTTATGTCACCTCTGTGAAGGATAAGGGTTCAATGTCTGCTCCATGACCTCGTGGGTTCCAGTCACGAACGTGTTCCTAGTGAGATTACTTTGACCTTCCTAGGGGTTGATGAGGCATGCCGAACCCTTGAGGCGAGCTAAAGTTAATCACTGGCATAATTGCCGTTGACACAGAACATTGATCACGCTAGGAAGGATTTCCAGTCCGAAGGGCTCGAACTTGGGGTTTGAGCTGTCTGGAAAGAAGTCGGATGTTACTTGGTTCCTCGCCGTGAGACGTTGAGGTTAACTCATCCGGTATGCCTACTCTCTTGGTAGAGGGTAATACAGTACCAAGTGAAACCTGTCCTTGGGATCTGGAGAAGATTTCCTGTCTAGGAGTCCTGGGTCGTTGGGGGGCACACCCAACACTGAAGTACGTAAACCATGCCACGTGAGGGGGTTTTATTACCCGACTGCAGGTAGGTAGTAGGCTCAAACTCTGAGAAGAGCAACGATGACGACATGGAAGAAATGTTAGCCTTTCGGTGAGGAGATGTTCAAAGAAGCAGCAGTGGCCTCACATTGCCTGAGCCAAGGAGCAGAATTCTTTCCACTGGCAAATTGACGGCCTATTATTGGAATAGCGCCCTGAAGAGGAGGGACAACTTTTACAAGATCCTCACCACAGAGAAAACGGTCCCCTGGTCTGGGAGAACAAGGCTGACGAAAACTTTAGTATCCAGACTTACTCTTTGAAACCTGTGGCAAAAAGGGGTTATACTCCCCATTAGAGAAGGAGCTGGATACTCTCCAAGCATGGGGGTTGCCGCGAAGTTACACTTACGTGAGAGATGTTCACCTGTGGTTGATAGAGTAGATCGAGTTGTAAAGGAAGTTCTCAATGGGTTCTCCGCTGGGAGTTGTAGAAGTGTCACTGGACGTGATGTGTCTGTTAGGCAAGACCAGTCTTGCTAGCGAGGCGAGTCTGATGGGCAAACCGAGTCTCCGACTGAGACAAGACCGCCAACAAGGCCTGCTCAGTGGCGGGTATGGGAGAAGCCATTTATCCTTAGAGGAATCGCTCAAAGGGAGGCTAACAGGTGAAAGCAGACTTTCTCCGACATGAAGAAGACAAGATCAGTGCCTGTCGCGGTTATCCATGCTGCCTCCCAAAAAAGGGAAGGCCTCTCAACAGTCTGGCAGAGAGAGTTTCTCATGGAAGTAGTGGTTTGGATAATTACAAATCCCAGAGACGGAATCCCCCTGAAGAGAAAACCACATGGGTGAAGGAAGGGCTTCCCGTGAATGGGAAAACAGACGAATCTCTGCCGTCACCCTAGGCAATTCTTGAAATAAGAAAAATTTCCTTTCCAGAAGATTTAAGAAAGTATCATTCCTGCTCTGATCATAATCCTGAGGACGTGTGGTACAGTATGTGGATTCCCCCACCTTTCTTTGAGGCATCTGTAAGCAGAGTCAAATCCGGGAAAAAACGATGTGGTAGACACCTTAGAAGAGATTTATCTAGCAACCTCATTACCAGGACTGTCTCTTGATTGTATCTCGTAGAGAACAGGAGGAAAGGAAGATCCCTGGTGCTGAAGGACCTGGGATCTGGCTGTTCCTGAAGAGATTGGATTCGACGGAGATTGATGCTGTCTTGGTGAACCTGTGGAAGACACTGCAGGCTGATGACCATGCCTATGGATACCAGTATTCAATACACGTCGGGTATATCATGAGATTTACTCTCATCTTCAGACTGTAGTAAATTTGAGATGTATCGGTAGGGCTCGTGACTGTTAGGATCAGCCAGTCGTACAGAAGTCTTCGGAGAACGAGGCTGATCCTGCAGGGGCAGGTTGACCCTAGGGTAAAAACCCCTATGAAAACCTTGGGTGCTATCTAAACTGAAGCCCCATTCCTCGACAAGAAAGGCCTGAAGATGGACATCCAAGGAAAAGGACTAGGAATAGGAGTCCTAGTGGTCAAACTTGTACAGAAAACCGTGGGCTAACTGTTTGTAAGAACGCAAGCTTTTTTCTTGCATGACAGTTTGAAGATAAAACTTGTTCCCAGAGGAACGGCTAAAACTGGAGACTTCTGTAAGAAGTGACCGAAGAAGCTTGATGGTATCTTGATAAACCATGTCTTCCTGTGAGGCTGAAAGTTCTGATCACAAGGGTGAAGAGAGAACCACTTCCCAACTATCCAATGGAGGATGGAAGAAACAAGAGTGTATGCTCTTATCTCTTGGATGTGCACTCTCCTTGGTGAAAAATGAGCCAAGTACTTCGAGCTCGTAGGAGTGATTTTTTCCATTACTGGAGAAACTTCACTCAAACACGAGAAAGGAAGATATACCTTTCGAACAAGTCCGGACAAAGTCAGAGCTTTGGCTACAGCAAAGAGTCATTGTCCAAATTGATGAACAACACTGTCTAGTAAAGGGTTGGGCAAATGTCTCTCCAGGAAATGATTCCATGGATGGAGGCCAAAGGTGCTCACACAAAGGTTCAAGGGCGTATAGGCTGTCTGAGACTGGGAGCATGCAAGATACTAACAACCTTTGGGGTTCTCAGTAGGTTACCCATTCCAGGGTTGACCACATTCTCAGATAAATACGGAAGATCTTAGCAACTAAGTTGCCATAGCTGTCGCATCAGACAGCACAGACTTCAATCCCCAAAGACTGAGAGAATGAGAGAGGAGGTAACCCCAACGAGTTATATCTCCCGGCGAAGGCAAAGGAGCAGATTCAAGGAATCTGCCTCCACAACTGCGTCGAGTTTTGACTCGCTGCTGGCGCCTGAGCAACTAGCTCAGATCCTATCCATGCAGAGTCAGCTCGCAAGGTAGTCCTACACAATAACGTGAAAACAGGGAGGAGGTAATAGCAACCTCATCCTTGAGGCATGTGATACATAAGTAATATGAACGAAGCGTAGGTGAAGAACGTACATTTATAAGGGATAAATGTCCACGAACGTGTGATTCGATGAAGAATCTTGGCTACATGAGTGCTGGTTCTCCGCGTTCAGAGATGAAAAACCTCGGGAACCAAAGAAACCCTGTTTGTGAGAAGCAAAATGCAAAAGGCAAGAGAAGTATTGAGTGCCAAGGTTAGCCCCTGTGCATCACCCCCGCCATTGATGGAGAGAGCTGGGTTGGATTCCAAGAAGGAAATCCGTGCTAAACTCCTTCAACTCTATAAGAGGGCTACTGAAGTAGCACTCTCCGAAGTAAGAGAGACTCACGGGAAGCCCAAGCTTCAATGAAGTGAGGGTCTCGATCAGAACAGATCACGGAAAGGACTTTACCCCAGAAGGCAAAGTATTCAGAGGCAAAACCATTTGGTGCTGGAAATGGTTGCTGGTTCTAACAGTAACTTGGACGATTACCGACTAGTGACGATCCTGAGCAGCTTTAGTGATGATCACGATCCGGATAACAGCATACAGCAAGCGAGCGAATGGCGAGCTGGCCAATGGCGACCTGATGAACGGTGAGCTGTCGTATGGCAAGCTGGTGAAGTGAATGGCGAGCGACAAGCTGACGAACGTCAATCAGCAGGATTGGTGAGCTGGCAACTCGTGATTTGGTGATCGGCAATCTGGCGAATCAGTGAGCTGGTGAATTGGCAATAGGCGAGCTGGTGAAAAGTGAACTGATGATCGGCACTGACGAGTGATGATCATAAGATGGCGAGCTGTTGAGCGGCGCTGACAAGTGATGATCACAAGATGGCAAGCTGTCGAGGGGCACTGGCGAGGGATGATCACAGGCTGGCGCACAGCAAGCTGGGAGTTAGCGAGTTGGTTAACGGCGATCTGGGTTGACAATCGGCACTGGCGAGTGATGATCACAAGCTGGCGAACAGCTCGCTGGAGAACGGAAAGCTGATGAACGGTGAGCTGAAGGAAGATCATGTGTGACTGTAAACTGACAGTGCAGTTGCAGCAGGGCTAGGCGAGGAGAGTCGGCTGGGTGACGAGTCTTTCTGGAGAGACAAGACTGCATGTTGAGAAGAGTCTAGACGAAATAAGATCTGGGCGAGACGAGTGGTGGGTGAGGTCTACTACGATGAGGGGGAAATGGACGAATCAAAATCCTGCAAAAGGGAGACCTAAACAGGTGAACTCTCCCACACATGGGAAAGGCGACCAACATCTGCTACCGGTTGGCAATTCTCCCTGCAAGCAGGAAGATTGCCGAACAGTGGCTGGTGGAGGGACTCTCCCTAGGAAGGGAAAATTCCAACAGCTGGAGAAGAAACTCCGGGCAACACTTCATGCTTCCCCTCAACAAGCTCTAGCTTAAATTGAAAGTCGACAGTGTTCACTTAGAAACAAAGCCAAAGCTTGTTTATGGTTCCCCTGAAGGGGTGACCAGTAGAATACAGAGTTCTGAACAGCTTTTGCTGCGGTGGTCCGGAACTGGCGCAGGCAAAGAAGATGAGATTCACAGAATCATTAATTTCGCACTCCTTACATTGGCTGCTAGAGCTGAGGAAAAACTAAAAAGAGAGAATGAAACTTTCTCCACGGGCAGGAAAGGTGACCCCCGGAATGCATAGGATCTGCCGCTTGCCACATAATGAGGGAGAGCGGTGCTGTCAGCAAAGAGGAGCAAGACTGTAGTCCAGCTTTGGGTAGGCCATAACCGGTCTTCCCTCCAATGAACTTGCAGGGAGAAAGCGATGTCAACATACGAACAGAGGAGAATTCACACAAGATGACTACCAGCCTACAGGTTGTCCAAAATCAAAGGGAAAAAAACCGTAAGAGAAGGGTTGTCTCCCCTAGAGAATGCCACTCCACACCAACATAAAAAACTGCAACATTCACACAGTAATGAAAGAGAATGTTTATATATATAAAAACATTACAAAAATGTTTAAATATATATGGTAACACAAAAAGAAGAAAATACATAAGAAAAGTCAAAAGGCCAGTAAAACGTTGGGAGGAGAAAGACGAACGTCCACTCTCTCCGAGCCAAAAGAAAAAAAGTGACCAGACTACACAGGTGTGCGCGCGAGTAGTGTGGCCGGCTATTACGGCTACCCTTCCTATCCCCACCACTAACTAGGAATGGGGTAGTTCCATCTCGCTAAAAGTCTTATGGCTAGTTTCAGCTTTGCCGAAAGGATAATCCCGAATAAATAGCGCAAGGTTTGTATGAGTGTCGGAACAAACTGCTGTACAGACAAAATTCTTATTCCTATTTATTATAGACACTGCCATCTGAACTAAGAAACACCGAAGAACTATGGGAACTGATATTTACAAATGATTTAGTCATGTTTAGTGCTGAAGCAGAATAATGAGTTTAACTACTTGGAAACTATGATAATAGATGAGGGAGCTCGATAAAAATATTGACCTAAATGTCAACCAAAATCTTATTTTCCTGTGTGTTCTGTTTTAATAAACATTGGAAAAAAAGATTGATAAGTATAACTGATCCATTATCATTCTACATCTTCAAAGAGACTTCTTTTTACGTGTAATTTCTTTCATCAACAAATAAAAATTTTTAAGTAATTTGTATTTTTCCTAACAGTACTTACCTCGAACTACTTTCTTAGGAGTATCTGGGATCTCCTCCCAACCGACCAGAGTTTTGTGTAGTTTACCCTAGTCCCGTTTTCTATGAGGGGTAACCTCAGGTGGAGTGATACACGCCCTGAGGCTAACCCCAGGTCAGAGAGCATGCTTGCTCAGGTCTCGATCTCCAGTAAGTTCTTGACAGCTTAGGTATCTATGAAGTCCAGCAAGGCACTCGGGGTAGGATGGGCGGGTCATTACCCGAAAGTAGTTCGAGGTAAGTACTGTTAGGAAAAATACAAATTACTTAAAATTTGTGATTTGTTCCTACACGGAGTACTTACCTCGAACTACTTTCTTAGGAGACTTATACCTTAGGAGGTGGGAGTGTCCTTCAGGACCTAGAGACCGTGACGAGAATAGAAGAGGAACCTAGGTAGGAGACTAGGTTCTACTGACCTCAAAGAAAACATGAGAAAATAGGGAAAACTACGCAAAAAACCATCTTAGTGTCTAAGTAACTCACTTCTGCAAGAATCCTAGGTGACATGTCCTTCCAATGATAGTGTATCCCATGGCAGTTTCAGGGGGCTACCCGAGTCATTTCCGGTAAGGGAATAGGGGAAGGAAGAACAAAGGGGCTCAGGAAGGAACCTGTGTCTCTTGGACTTACTACCCGCAGTTACCACTGGGGCTACACCTTTTAACCGTTTGGAGCGCGGAAATGACGGGACCGAGCGAGAACCCGCCCAGGGACTTTCTCGCGTAGTCCTTAAAGTAGTGAGCCGTAAAGGTCGACTGGTTAGACCAAGTACCTGCCCTCAGGATTTGGCCCACTGCCATGTTTTTCTCAAACGCCAAAGAAGTATTTAGACCCCCAATGCCGTGGGGTCTGGGATTTCCTGGAAAGGGGACCCCTGCACTACTGTAGGGCCTGACGATCACTTGCCTTATCCAGGAGGAGAAAGTGTTCTTGGAGACTGGCTTCTTCACAGTCCCGAGGAAAATGAACAGACTCTTGATCTCGGGATGAAGTCTAGCTGTCCTCTCTAAATACTGCCATACTGCAAGTCCCTCGGGTTGTCCGAGCAAGGGATTGCTGGCACTGAGAACCCTTCCACTTTGGGGTCCCAAACAGCTGGATTCTGAGTCTTGGCTACAAAGGAGGGTAAGAATCTGAAAGTAGTTTCTAGCCAGCCCTTCGAGTGTGAGATCTCGTACGACAGGCCAAGAATCTCACCTACTCTTTACTGATGCCAGAGCTAAACGAAAAACTGCCTTGAGGGTGAGCTCCTTGTCTAGTATGTCTTTTAGAGGCTCGAAGGGAGGTTCCAAAAGCATCTACAAGTACCCTAGCCACATCCCCGTGGGGCACTCTAACGGCTTGGGGGGAAAACGACTGCTCGAAGCTCTTGAAGAGCGTCGAGATCTACCTGGAGGCACCCAGGTCTATGTCCTTCAGGAGGAAGACTTGGGATGGACATGCCCACTTTGTCCCTGAAGTCTGCTATCTCGTGAATGGAGGCCCCTAACGGCCTGATGTTCTTCGAGGAGCACCCCTTAGAAAAGGTAGCCCACTACGCCTGGTACACCTCGACTGACGAACGCCTCAGGTACCCTGACATCCTTGATGCCGTCCTCGAAGCATCCTTCCTTTTTCAGGAGACGCTCGATAACCTCCACGAGTGAAGGAGGGACCAAGGGTTTTCGTGGAACCTCTGGAAGTGAGGCTGCCAGAGAACGTCTGGTCTGTCTGAAAGTGGCCCAGGTGTAAGGCGTGCCAGTTCCTTTAGATCCGCGAACCACTCTCTCTCTGGCCACCAGGGCGCTACCAAAGTCACCCACAGGTTGGCCGTCCATCTCATTGGAAGGCGTCCTCGAACGCTGCTGCTGGATCTGGCACAGGAAAACAAAACACGGGGAGCTGTGCTTTTAGTCTCGTGGCGAAGAGGTCTATCACCGGCAAGCCCCACTTCAGGGAGAGGGTTTTGACCACTTCTGGGTGTAGGGACCACTCGGGCCCTACCACTTGACCCATCCTGTTGAGGGCGTCGGCCAGGACGTTCCTCTTCCCCGGAGAGAACCTAGCCGAAAAATTTATTTGTTCCACTTCAGCCCATTCTAGGAACTCCATCGTGAGACTGCACCGTTCCTTCGACTTCAGTCTTCCTTGCTCTTTCACGTAGGCCACCACCGTGGCGTTGTCGCACCCCGGAGCCACGGAGCTTCCCCGGGGTAGATGGACGAACTCTAGGCATGCTCTTTGTACGGTCCTCACCTCCAGCACGTATATGTGCAGGTTCGTCTCCTAGACTTCCCATTTACCTTTTGCCGTTTTGTCGAGAAGATGGGCACCCCAGCTCTCCTTGGATACGTCCGTGAACAGGAGCATCTCTGGAGGGTCGGTAGCAAAAGGCATTCCCTTGAGGGTGTTCGTTCCGATTGCCACCACACCAGGACTTCCTTCGTCTCCGGGGACACCAGGACTATCTTGTGCGGGGAGTCCTATCAGTCTTTGCCAGTCCTTTGCTCTCCTGGCCTGGCCCAACAGGAAGGGCCAGAGTATCTGTTACAGGGTGTCCAGTTTCTCCGCGAAGGGGAAGGCCCTCGCCATCCGGGAGTTTAGAACCAACCCTAGGTAGGTCATCCTGGTGGAAGAAATCAGCCAGGACTTCTCCAGGTTGATGATGATACTCAAGACGTTGCAGAACTGCAGGAGCTTCTCGCCTTGCTCCCTCAGTACTTCCTCTGAGACTGAAAGCAACAACCAGTCCTCTAGGTACCGAATCTGGCGGACGTCCTGTTCGTGCGCCCAGTCTGAAACTGTTACGAAGACCTTCGTGAAGCCCTGAGGGCTGTCGACAGTCAGAAGCATAGGGTTTTGAACTGCAACGTTTTGGTACTCCATTTTACCCTTAGGAACCTCCTGTTGGAGGGATGAACAGGGACCTGGAAGTAGACGTCTTTGAGGCCTATGGACCTCATGAAGTCCTCCTCCTTCAAGGCCACTAGGACAGACTTCGGAGTGTCCATCTTGAGGTCGGTGTTGCACACGAATTGTTGAGGGCTGAAAGGTCTATGACCGGTCTCCAGAACCCTGTCGCCTTCTCCACCAGGAACAACCTGTTGTAGAACCCTGGACTCGGTTTCTCAACTGGTTCTACTGCCCCTTTCGCCAGCATTGCCGAGCCTTCTTCCTGCAATACTGCTACTCTCAAGGGGTCCTTGGGTGCCAACCACTCCGCCTGTTGATCTGGGATCCAAGGTGGGGGTCCACTAGGAAGGGCAGCCTGTACCCCTCCTTTAGTACTGCTACGGTCCACGGATCCGCTCCGTGGTCCCGCCATGCTTGCCAAGACCGTTTGATGCATCCCCCCACCTGAGGCGCCGGCAGGAGTAGGGGGCTTCCCCTCCTAATTCCTTCGAGAGCCGCGGCCTGAACGCCCTCTCCTGGAGCCCAAGTAGGAGGGTCTGAAGGTTAACTGAGGAGTCGAAGCTCCCCTACGGGGGGCAAGGCAAGGGAAAGATTATGTGTGCCAACTTCTACATTCGACAGGCGGACGGAGCCGAAGAGGCACAGGCAAAGGTGCAGGGGTCTCTCTCCAGCGGCCACTGAAGTAGGCACTGGAGAGGTTATAGCCCCGTTCGACCCGCTAGGGGGAAAACCACTTTGCCTTCGTTACGGATGGAGCCGTCAGGAACAGGGGTAGCCATCATGGGTCTACCCCCTCCTGGGGAAAACCGTGGGGTTTAAGTACCCTGCCATGTCAGCGGTCGCCTCTGATGCTTGGATGGGGCTGGCCGGGACGATGGCACGGCTGGCTCCATCACGGATGGAGCCGTCATGGGTGTCAGCGGCCACCTCCAATGCTTGGATGGGTCTGGCCGGGACGATGGAGCGGCTATCTCCATCACGGATGAAGCCACTGGGACGGAGGTAGCCGTCATGGGTCTACCCCCTCCCAGGGAAATCCGTGGGGTTTAAGGGGACCGTCTGCCATGGGGTATTGACATAACTTTCAGAAATCGAAAATCGTTTTATTGCTTCTATGTATGCGTAAACATGTCGTACATACTCCCCAGAAGTTTAGGCCAATTATTTTTACAAATAACGAAGATATAGAGGTTTTTAAATGATGACGTCATCCTTACTGTGTCGTCTGCATGACTGAGTTTGACAAAATCGTCTTTGTGTTAATTTTGCATATCTATAGCGATTTTTCACTTATGTTTCGAGCTATCGTACGTCTGGCAGAAATGGAAGGTATTGGTAGAGTGTATATGAATGAAATCTACTCCTACAATAACAGAAGCCAAAGTTTCCAAAGATATATAGAATTTATAATGCATACGTTTGTTTACTTGAAGTTCGTATGTACATTGTGTTTCCACAACGCTCTCGGGAACATTATAGCAAGGCCAATGTTACCTAAGGTTATAGAAAGAACAAATAGTCAATCATTTTTCCAAACAAGGATGACGTCATCTGTATGACTGAGTTTCTCTCTCTCTCTCTCTCTCTCTCTCTCGTATCGAAATCTCGTACTTCTGGCAGAAATGAAAGGCATTGGTAGAGGGTAGGTGAATGAAAACTACCACCTACGAAAACAGCAAAGTTTCCAAAGACATATAGAAATTATAATGCATGTGTTTATTTACTTGAAGTTCGTATGTTGATTGTGCTTTCATAACGTCCACTGGAATTTTATAGCAATGCCAATGTTACATAAGGTGATAGAAAGAACAAAAAGTAAGTGGAGAACAAAAAAAAAAAAGAACCAAGAAAGAGGGAAACATGGATAAGAGTACAAAGCTGAAAGCTGCTAACTAAAACACTGGCAACAATTAGAGATCGCTGGCAACTCATAACATAGGAATAGTAAACTGAGGGTTCAAATATCACAAATTTCAAGCAATTTGTATTTTTCCCAACATACTTACCGAGAACTACTTTCTTAGGAGTTACCTGGAATCTCTTCTCAACCGACCAGAGTTTTGTGTAGCCTACCCTACTTCCGTTTTCTATGGAGGACTAACCCAGGAGTAAGGAGAACGTGCCCTGAGGGTAGTCCTGAGCTAGGTCAGCGTTAGCTTGGGTCTCGCTCGTCAGTAAGTTCCTAGGATGGTACAAAAGGCTCTTCAAGGGCAGAAAGGCACTCGGGGAAGGTAGGGAGGGCAATTACCCGAAAGTAGTTCTCAGTAAGTATGTTAGGAAAAATACAAATTACTTAAAATTTGTGATTTGTTCCAACACAAGAGACTTACCTCGAACTACTTTCTTAGGAGACTTACACTTTAGGAGGTGGGAGTGTCTTCCTGAACTTCAGACCCAGCTAAGCAGACGTCACGTAACCTAGATGTGAACTAGGTTATATAAAAAACTGGAAAAACAAAAGGTAGGGCAAACTACACAAAGAGCTCATGTTAGTGTCTAAGTACTCGCCCTTTAAAAAATTCCATGATGCCGAGTCCTGTGACGAAGCTGCAGAGACGTGTCTTCATTGGTTTATGTGTGGTTATCTCCGATCAGGGATAGGAAAACGAGGACTAGGGTGAAAAGGAACGAACCTGTGTCTCTTGGTTTTGCTATCCACGATTGTACCTGGGGCTTCACCATTAAATCGCTTGGAGCGCGGAGATGACTGTCCCAATAGAAAACCCATCTAAAGATTTCCTCGAGTAATCCTTGAGATAATGGGCAGTGAAGGTCGACTGATTCGACCAGGTGCCCGCTCGAAGGATCTGTCCCACTGCCATGTTCTTCTCAAAAGCTAAAGATGTGCTTAGGCCCCTAATGTCATGTGGCCTAGGAGTACCTGGCAGGGTCAGTCCCTCCTCATTATAGGCCCTGACAATAACTTGTCTCAACCAAAAGGAGATGGTATTCTTCGATACCTGCTTCTTCGTAACACCCGTAGAGACGAAAAGACTTTTGATACCCGGCCGGAGGTGTGCAGTCCTCTCAAGAAACTTTCTAATGGCACGGACGGGGCACAACTTCAAATCTTCTGGATTCCCTGTCTTAGGAATGGCTGGCATTGAGAATCCCTCGAACTTTGGATCCCAGACTGCTGGATTCTGAGTTTTTGCCACGAAAGAAGGGACGAACTTGAGGGAGATTTCTCTCCACCCCTTCGAATGAGAGACGTCGTAAGACAGCCCATGGATCTCTCCTACTCTCCTCGCAGAGGCCAAGGCCAACAAGAAGACCGTCTTGAGAGTGAGATCCCTGTCTACTATATCCTTCAGTGGTTCGAACGGGGGTCTACTTAACATTTTCAAAACCCTTGCCAAGTCCCACTGAGGCACCCTAGTGGTTTGAGGAGGGCAGGCTTGTTCAAAGCTCCTGATGAGCATAGAGATGTGTCTAGAGGTGCCCAGGTCGATGCCCTTCAGTAGGAAGACTTGACCCAAGGCTGCACGTACCCCTTTTATAGCTGGAATTGACATGCCCACTTCGTCTCTGAGATGCACTAGAAAATCTGCGATATCTGGGACCGAAGCTTTGAGGGGCTTGATGTTCTTTGAAGCCCACCATTTCGTAAAAGCGGCCCATTTCGCTTGGTAGACCGCTGCCGAAGACCGTCTCAGATAACGCGACATCTTTTCTGCAGTTCCTGTCGAATATCCCTCTTTCCTCAGGAGCCGCTCGATAGTCTCCAGGCGTGAAGGCGTAGAGACTGCGGGTTGTCGTGGAACCTGAGAAAGTGTGGCTGTTGTAGAAGATCTGGCCTGTCGGGGTGGTAGCAGCCACGGAGGAAGACATGCCAGGTCTTTTAGATCCGCAAACCACTCCCTCTCCGGCCACCAGGGCGCTACCAAAGTCATCTTTAAGTTTCGGGCCGCCCTTACTCTGTTGAGCACTTGCCAGATCAATGTGAAGGGGGGAAAAGCGTACACATCGAGGTTGTCCGATTTGTGCTGAAAGGCATCTTCCAAGGCCGCCTTTGGGTCTGGGACAGAACAAAACACGGGGAGTTGTGCATTCAGCCTGGTTGCAAAGAGGTCCATCACTGGGGATCCCCACCATTGAATGATGAGCCTGGCTACTTCTGAGAGGAGGGACCAATCTGTTCCCACTATCCGTCCCATCCTGCTGACACCGTCGGCTAGGACGTTCTTCTTGCCTGAGATGAACCTTGCCGAAATCACTATCTGGTTCAACTCTGCCCAATCCAGGATCTCTAGAGCGAGATCGCACAACTCCTTTGACTTGAGGCCTCCTTGTTTCTTTATGTACGCGACTACTGTGGCGTTGTCGCACATCAACGCCACCGTGTTTCCCCTTGGAAGTTTGATGAACTGCAGGCAAGCTTTTTGGACTGCCTTCAGCTCCAGGACATTGATGTGTAGCCCTTTTTCCTCATCCGTCCAGGTTCCTCTCGCCGTCCAGTTGAGATGATGTGCTCCCCACCCCTCGTTGGAGGCGTCTGTGAACAGGAGCATCTCGGGAGGCTCGGTTGCAAAGGGCATCCCCTTGAGCGTATTCGACTGGCACTGCCACCACTCCAGGGAGTGTATTGTGTCTGGCAGGACGGGGATTAATTTTTGGGGCGAGTCTAGTTGGTTCCAGCAACCCTTCAGGTTCCATTGGATGCTCCTGAGCCTGAGCCTCCCTTGGGGAACGAGTTTCTCTAACGACACTAGATGACCTATCAGCCTTTGCCAGTCCTTGGCTCTCCTGGGTTGTCCCGAAAGGAAAGGCAGAAGGATCCTTACTAGGTTGTTCACACGGTCCTCTGACGGAAAGGCCTTCCCTAGTCGGGAATCCAGTGTCATCCCCAAGTAGGTCATCCTGGTGGAGGGCGACAAGTTCGATTTTTCTCGGTTGATCATGATACCCAGATCCTTGCAAAATTGACGCAGCTTTACACCTTGCTCCCTCAAAACGTCCTCTGAGGAGGAAAGGAGCAACTAGTCGTCCAGGTACCGAATGAGGCGAATACCCCGCTCGTGAGCCCACACCGAAACTGGGCACCCCACTTCACCCGGAGAAACTTTCTGCTTGAGGGGTGGACCGGGATTTGAAAGTATGCGTCCTTGAGGTCTATGGTCATCATGTAGTCCTTTTCCCTCAAGGACTGCAAGACCGACTTCGGAGTGTCCCATTTTGAAGTCCGTCTTGCAAACAAACTTGTTGAGGGGCTGACAGATCTATCACCGGTCTCCATCCCCCTGTCGCCTTTTCTACCAGAAATAGTAGACTGTAGAAGCCTGGCCCCGGATGTAGGACCTCTTCCATGGCACCTTTCTCCAACATCGTGGACACTTCTTCCTGAAGGGCCGCCCTCTTCAATGGGTCCTTGGGTGCCAGCCACTCCGTCAGGCTGGCCGGAATCAAAGGTGGAGGTTCCGTTAAGAACGGGAGTCTGTACCCTTCTTTCAGTACGGATACTGTCCAGGGCTCCGCACCGTGAGCCCTCCATGCTTGCCAATATCGTCTGAGGCATCCCCCAACCTGAGGCTTCGGCAGGAGTAGGGGGCCTCCCACTCTATCTCCTCCTGGAGGAGCGGCCTGAACGTCCTCTCCTGGACGCTGAATAAGCCGTCCTAAAAGAGGCAGACGCTGCTGGGGCTCCTCTACGGGGGGGGCTGTGGTGCTAGAGCCCAAGAGGAAGATGGGGCGTCTCTCCTCGTCAGGCTAGGAGAGGCATGAGAAGTAGCGGGCCCATCTGATGTTGACCTCTTGTAGGCGGGCCTCCTCACGGGTTGAGGTCTGGGTGTGCTCACCTCCTTCCGTTTTGAGACCTTCTCCATTAGCTCCTCTAGCTGTTTAAACGGGAACAGGGAGTCACCCCACACAGGTAGGCTCCTCAAAGCCCTTGCCTCTCTGTCCGGGATCTTCCGAGAAAGTTTCGCCAAGATAATATCCCGTTTTCGAAGTACCCAGTTCGCTGATATAGCAAGAGACTGATACGTCAAGAACTTCAAAGTCTTGCCCCCCGGAGATGATAAGTTCCTTCACGAGGTCTTGTTGCTCCGGGTCCGTCAAGTCATAGGTGGCCTGCACCCCTACCAGCGTGGAGGCCCACCAGTCCAACCAGGAGGCAACGTGTACTAAATCTTTCGACATTTCTTCCATCATCGCAGCCTCCGACTGCGAAAAACAAATCGGGGCTGATGAGGCTCTGTCTTCTGGGGCACCCTGTCCCTGAACTTCTAGGGAAGGCTCTATCTTGTAGGCTCCCAGTCGCTGCCCTTCCGGGACATAAAACTTACTCTGGGACCTGAGTCCCTGTAGTAACTTTGAGGAGCTCTGTGACTTGGGAGCCTCGGCATTGCCCGCCACAATCTTATCCACGTGGGCCCGTCCCAGGACTAGATCCCTGGCCACAGGCAGGGCCAGGGAGGTTTTCTGCTGCATGGGTGCCTCAATCAACTGACTTAGGCTGGACCTCCAGAAGTCCTCGTCGGCTGGAACAGGTTCTTCAATACAGACAGTCCCCAACTTACGAACACAATAGGGACCGAGAGTCTGTTCGTAAGCTGGATTGTTCGTAAGTCGTTAGTGTTAAATTTTGGTCTAGGGTAGGCGTAACCTGACTCAGATGTCTACGATTTTCAGCCGTAGAGGTCAACAAATAGCCCCATTTCATATAAAATAGGTTATTACAAATATTTTACTTTATCATATTACAGTAGTCTGTATAATACTGTAAAGTTCAGTACAGTAAGTTGTTTTATTATCCTGTACTGCACACTACATAATAGAAACTTGCAAAAAAAATCGGCCATACATATGCACTGCATTTCTGAATCAGCCGACTTAAAGTAAAATCGTAGTAAATATAGTGTACTGTACATTTAGTACAGTACTGTACATTAATTCCTTTTTAAATAAATGTACTGAAAGCTATTTTATTGTTCCATTACCCATTTTTTTTTGCTAGAAACTTACGTAAACAAGCGGCCATTTGCATTATGTACTGTACTGTACTGTAATGTTTACCTTTTCACGCTGATCAAATCAGCTGACTTGTACCGTACTGTATTTACCAAGGTCTATAGATAGACCTTGGTATTTACTGTATCTAACAGTACTGTGCATTTAACTGCTTCGTGGTTGTTTTGGTAATGTTAAATAAAATGCAGAAGGTTAGTTTACTGAATTGTTGTATTTTAATTTTGACCAACGTAATCATTCTTTGTAGAGTATACGTCACGTATCTTGTGACGTCATATTTGGCGGAAGCGCGCTGACAAACTGAATGATTTCCTTTCATTATGTTGCCGAGTAATCTTATTACAGCATTCCCATAATCGAAACACCGAGTAACGATATCAAGTGTTTTAGTGGTCTGTATCATTAGTTATGAGATTAGTACAACTTACCGTAAAGTTAAGAAAAAAATGTCTGATGACGTTATATTTCTTCTGGCGGAAGGCGAGAGGCAAATCAAGTGATTTTCTTCCGATCCGTTACTATTCCCATAATCGAAACATCGAATAAGGATATAAAGAATTTTTAAATAATTTTCAAAGAAATATGAAGATTTAACTGCATTAAAAATCAAAATACACAGAGAGAGAGAGAGAGAGAGGAGAGAGAGAGAGAGAGAGAGAGAGAGAGAGAGAGAGAGAGAGAGAGAGAGAGAGAGAGGCAGAGAGGGGGTTGCGTATTCCGTTTATAACTAATAATAAGGTCTATCAACAAACAGTATTGAAAATGTGATACCCTATAATATATTGGCGCTGTTGTAATATTCACTAGGAAGAGATTTCGAATATCAAGAAAATTATATAAATCAGTGTTATTCGTACTACAGTATGTGCGCGCATAATCGTAATACTGCAGCGTCACCTCGAGATCAGCTGATCTCCCAACCAAAAGTAAATCAAAAGTAATTGTTGATTATTGAAATGCTCAAGAAATTAAAA
>NC_090747.1:68052836-68065336 GCF_036898095.1 Palaemon carinicauda
TTAATTCTCAGAGCAAAATGAAAAGTTACAAGCACAGTACCTGTCAGACCAATCTTCTCTTCCTCGCCGGCTGTCGTCACGTCGATCTCTCGTGCTACTGCTAGTGTAGTCACGCTCACCCCTAAATTTATCCCGCCGTCGTCGCTCATACTCGTCATCAGAGTCTCCCATCTTGAGAAAAAATTCATAATCTGTCTTAGGAGGAGGATAAGTTGGTTGACCAATTTCTAAATCAGGAAGCTGGTAATTGTTACATCAAATGAGTTATTCATAAGTGGAAAGTGGTCAAACTGCTTATAACCTAATCGGAATGATGTCATTGTACATGCATCCCCTAAAGGGATATACTGTACAGTATATATGTACAGTACAGTCTAGCTGATTTTACGATATTGAAGCTTTAATCTGTCCACTTTACATATCCAGTACAAGGAGTAGGTCATTGTATGAAATAATACCTTTTATGAAAACATTCCCACATTACTTGTAACTTTCCAGGCTACTATCATTGTATAAAAATTTGTTAAAATGACAAACTTGGAATTAATTTGTATCTTTTACAACTATACAAACATCAGTTCTTTACATAGGAGTCCAACTTTAGTGAAACTGGAACACTGCTGTTAAAAGTTTTAATAAAGTGTCAACAATCATATCGGTGGTCACCAGTGGATAGTGGGGAAGCACTGGCCCCTCACTCACTATTACTTCGCTTCGATTGCTGACGGGACTTCCAGGAGCCAAGTGATGGCAAGCAAACTTGTGTAAAGAACTCAGGTTTGTATAATTAGGGAAAAACAAAATACAGTAATTAAATCTTCTTTTTTTTTATATCGCTATCCCTACATTAAGGGGTTGGTTGCCTGATGCACTTTCTCCAATGCCTTCTATCAAAGGTATCCTCTTCTCTCCATACCTCGCTATCTAATTCTTTGCCTTCTTCTCAATCTTTCCCGCCACCTAACCCGTTCCTCTCAAAACCCTCTTCACTCCCTCTCTCCCTATCCATGCTCAATACGTGCCCACACCATCTCTGTCGTGACACTCCTATTACCTCTGTAATCTTTACTGTCTGCCATTATTCTTATTTGATCATTTTTCAATCTTTCAAGCAGTTATATTCCTGTAATCCACCTGGGCATTCTCATCTTTGTTCTCTCAAACTTTGCTTCCCCATTTTGTCTTAGTGCCCACATTTCCTAACCATATATGTAACACTAGTCTTATTACTATACTGTGCTACATGTACATCTTTACTTTTAGCTTGATTAGCATTTGTTCGAACAAGAACGCAAACCCTCGATCTTCACCAAGAGATAGATTCTGTGCAAGCAAGTGTTCCGGCCATAAAAACTTATGAGCCAGGTGGCAGACAACCTCCTGGTAGAACGGGGGGGGGGGGGGGGGGGGGGGGGGTTAATAGCAGGGGTCAATCACTCTTTGCCCAGACACTGACCAGTGCAATAACTTTTGATTTGGCCAAGGTAGTGAGCGGATGAACTGTCACCTTGACGTCTTCTGCACAACTGGCTGTATCTAATTTTGTTCTCTTTCTCTTTTCAGGTGTGATTGCGTTGTTCCTGAGGAAGAAAGACGCTGGTATGGAGACGGATCTTCACCAGCTTTGCCCTTCATGCAGACGACACGCTACTGCAAGGAAGAATCTTCTGGTGGCAAGTGTTGGGAGTGGCCATCCTCCCAGCAGGAGCAATTCTTCTGCAGGAAAAAGTCAAGTGATTCTTAATCCCCAGGCTCCACCCCAAAGGCCAAGAAACACAGATTTTCTTCTTTGTCCGCACGAACTCCCCCTCCTTGTTTTACTTTTTTGTAAATCATCTCTTATTATCATAATAAACTTTTCTGGTACTTCCCTCTTCCTCATGCACCAAAATATCACTTCTCTTGGTACAGTATTCTATTATAGCCTAAGCCTTTTCTAGATCTACTAAAGCACAAGAGAGCTTCTGGTTTCCCACTATCCTCTTTCTTGTACCTGCCTTACTATAAAGAGGGCATCAACAGTCCCTCGCCCCCTCATGAATCCAAACTGCAGTTTCCCAAACTTTCAAACCATTCTCTGATGATTTAATTCGCCTGCAGTTACCACATATCATGCCGCCTTCCTGCTTAAACCTGGATACCATTAAAACATTCCCCAGTCTTTGGCCCTTATTTCCTCTTGCCATATTGCTCTCAATAAATCCAACATCCATTCTTCCCCCTCTGTAACTAGTATCCTGACCATTTCAATTTGAAATTGATGGGCCTAGTGCTCTAACACTTTTCATTTTACTCAATGCCTGCTTTACTTTTGTATTCTGTATCTGCATCACTGGCCCCTTCACTCTTTGTGCTTCTCCTAGCTCCTCTCTCAAATTTTCAATATTCAATAGTTGTTCTAAACATTCTCTCCATCTCCTCTTCTTAATGTATTTATCCTATGGTATATATTTCCATCTCTATCCCTGACATCTACAAGTGCCCCAAATCCCATCTATGCTTTTTCTCACAATCCTCCTAAATAGCTCACCTTTTTCTCCTTTGAAGTGCCAATCTTAATTGTAGATCTCTAAAATCCATGACTATCAATCTACTGTATGTTGTTTAATGCATGCTCACCTCAATCTCTTTATAGTTCACCATGTAATCTATTTGGTTTTCCTCTCCTCCACTTTTAGAGGCTATCAGGTGCTTATCCAACCTCTGAAACCAAGTGTTCACACATGCCAATTCAAAACTCTAGGCCATCTCTTGTATATATTCCAAAACTCCAGGCCTCCATGTACCTCCTATATCCACCGCTTCTCTTCCCCACACTACCATTCATGTCAGTTCCTATGATCAGTTCCTCTTTCACCGTTTCACTGTTCTAGTAGCTGTCTTAGTCGTCTAAATATACTATTCGATCCCCCATTATCATTAGAATCTTTAAAAGCCAACCACTTACAGTATTTTCTTTACTTCTACCACATTTTTCCTTTCAATTTTTACCTATAACAACAGCAACTCTATTTCTTACCTCTCATGACCTGCTTTAATAGAGCTTATAAGCATTCCCAATCTCTCTAGTTCCATTTCTAGTCTCCTGTACACACACGGCAATTATCTTCCTCCAATCCATCACATCCACTAGCTCCCTCACTCTTCCAGTTAGTGCACCAACATTCTAAGTAAACCTGCTCCAATCTTCCATTGTCACCAGCTTCTTTGGCACCAGACGTGAACACTGCGGTACCCCCTGTCCATTAATTACGCCAGTGGGGGGATCCTAATGTGTGTCACTTACAGGAGCTGCCCTAGCCACATACACATTTCTAACATCATCAGGCAAGGTTTACAATTTGGCAGAGGATTTTTACAATGCCCTTGCAGTTATCAACCAAAGTTATAGGCAGAGGAACTAGCCTTTGCCTAAATAGTCCAATTGCAAGATAACAGTTTCCACAGTTACTGGCAGTGGACTTAGCCTTCTGCTAAAAAAAACAAGACTGCAAGGCAGCAACTGTCTTAATCAATTTCTATAACAAGCAGGACATACATAGGTGGTATTCTTACACCCCTCGCACAGGCCAGAGCCCGTAGAAATTGCTAAGATCTATTCAAAACTTGGATAATTAGATAGATCTTTACAAATACAGGTATGCTATATTGAATTCCATATACTTTTGGTGGAAATCTCTGCTAACAAAGTTATGTGCTTCTGTCATAAGTTACATGTTTGAACAGAGTAAAGGACCCAACATTTTATATTTTAAACCTCTTTATTAATTTGTTTTCAACACTGTAATATACAATGCAATTACTGTAAAGTTTCTTTCTATTTACCTCATTATTATAATAAGATCCTTGCGTTTAATATATTTAGCGAGATAATAGGAATTGGAAGCCAAGTCCATGTTCGAACAGAGGCTGGACTGCAAAGGTACAGCTCACCCCTTTGTTAAGTTTGCATACCAAATCTGTCAATTATATTTCATATATATATTTTCAAGTAGTATGATAGAAATTAAATTTAATTTGTTGCTCTGTACTATCATCTTGAGTGAGCAAGTTTGTATATGGAACATACCGTATGTCTGTTCGAAGTGAATTAACAAAAACATTATACACTATTATCAGCATGGTAAAGTATGTGTAATACATTGTTACTTGCTGGAGTAATCATGCTGTTACATCCGTAATAATGTTGAATTGGAATGATATAGGATACACATGATTATGTTGCTACATTAAAGTTCCAATAATGAATTGAAGCCCAAGAACAGTCACCATTTAAAACAATTGCAACCCATATCCTTTACAGTGTATTTTTACTGCCCAGTTTACATTTGGACTCGGGTAGCTGCTGTTTTGTTAGGTTAATGGTATCTCTAAATATAAAATGGGCCAATCATGTGCATTCGAAAAGCATAAATCACTGCCCAAATTTCAAAAGGTTAAAAATAATCCAATCAGAACCAACATGACGTAATAGCTTAACGTCCACTGGTATCTGCGTTTGAATGAATGCTTCGAATAATGGAAAAAAAACCAGTACAGGTATTTAGATCATTTGGAGTTGCGCTAGTCATGGAGGCAAAGAAAATTAGGGTATTTTACCAAAATTCATAGTAAATCTTCTGGATTTTAGGACATTACCCCCAAATTTCAGATAATTTTCCCGAATTTAGGATAATGGCTGTTCTTTTGGCTATTTTGATGCTATAGCCAACTTTCACAGTACTCCTGGTGTCGTGAATAATTTTTAAAATGCTCCTTATGTTATCACTGAAAGATTGTGTCCCAAGTGCAATTCTGACAGTTTTTAGGAAAGACCAGCACATCTGGTATGTTCATAGTAAAACAAGGGACAACATTTCTAAGAGAAAAAAAAATTTTTTTTTTACCAAAGTACTGTAAATGATGTGCTTTTAACAAATTTGACCTTTATTTCCACTGCAAATACGTTGTTCTACCGCTTTAGTCCCCTCTCATCCCGATGGACAGAGATGGAAACCTGGGATTTTGGGTGTGCGAAAAAGGAACCAAACGAGATTTTTTAACAATAGAGGCTTTTAAAAGTGCACAGAACCTAATCAACCCATCCAACCTAACCTAGAAGTTCCCAGGTCACAGCCCTAGCCAGGGGCTTGCCCCCGCATCCCCCTTCCAGAGTAACCAAACATGATCATTTAACACTTTCGAGGTTTGTAAAAGGGTACAGAAACTAACTAATCTAACCTACTACTTCACAGGTTACAAACCTTAGCCTGCCGCCGCACCCCTCTTCCCAGGTCAGAAACTAAATGTTTATCACAAATACATCATTACATTATAATAAAAGTAAATCACAAATAATTCCTTACCTTATGATTGACACCTACGTCTCTTTTTGTCTTGGCAATCTTTACAGAAGCGTTGCAGATGTGCTGGTCTTCACTAAAAACTAAGTCAGAATCGCACTTGGGACAATCTTTGAGGGATAACAAGGAGGAGCTTTTTTAAAAACTATTCACTACACCAGGAGTACCATGAAACTTGGCTATAGCATCAAAATAGCCAAAAGGGGAGCCATTACCCTAAATTTGGGGAAATTATCCTAAATTCGGGGATAATATCCTAAAATTAGGAAAATTTATTCTAAATTTGGGGAAAATACCCTAAATTAGTTGGACTCTGTAACACGTGTCGGATACAAATGAACTGAACGCCGGTTTTTTTCCATTATTCGAAATAGAGACGATCAGGGTCATCAGTTACAGAGCGGAGACTCGAAATCCTGAAGGAGTCGAATTGGGGATCCTCCACTTTCGGATTCTGAGCCTTGGCTACAAACTCAGGGACAACACTGAACGGTACCTCTCCCCATCCCCTCAAATGGGCGATGTCGTATGGGAGACTATGAAGTTCACTGACTCGCTTGGTCAAAGCTAAAGCTAGTAGGAACACCTTCTTCCCAGTAAGGTGGTGATCTGTTGCCTGGCGTAAGGGTTCATAGGAAGAGACCTGAGAACTCGAACTATATTCGATGGGGAAGATCTCCCTTCAGACTGAAGACAGGTCAGTTCGTAACTACGTATGAATAAGGAAAGTTCTAGCTATGAGGAAATGTTCATTCCTTCGAGTCTAAAGGGGGAGGCTTTAGGCTGAGCAATAGCCTTTAACCACCGAGACTAAAAGACGCATTTTCTCCCGCAAATACACAAGAGACTCCACTATTACCGGAATAGTGGCATCGAGAGGAGAGATACCCCTTCCATGACACCAACCACAGAAAACTTTCCACTTTTCCTGCTAGACTGCAGCTGACGATTTCCGCAGGTATCCAGACATCCTGCTCGCAACTTGTTGCGAAAATCCTCTGAGTGAGGAGATGCGGGAGTCTCTAGGCGTGAAGTTGCAGCGAAGATACGGCTTTCTGGAAAATGTTGGCAAGAGGTTGTTTGAGTAGATCATGTCGTGGAAGGAGTTCTCTTGGAGATTCCATCAGGAGTGACAGAAGGTCCGGAACCATTCCGCATGATGCCATAGCGGAGCTATGAGTCATTGAGAGGTTGACGGATGTTTGGGCCTTGTTGAGTACCCTCCTCATCAGACAGAACGGGGCAAAGGCGTAATCGTCGATGTTGTTCCACCGTTGTTGGAATGCATCTTGCTAGAGAGCCTTGGGACCTGGAACTGGGGAGCACTATAATGGGAGCCTGAAGTTCAGGGCCGTTGCTTAGAGATCCACAATAGGAGAACCCCAAAAAGTCGGGACTTGTGTTGGCTACTAGATGATCCAAAGACCACTCAGTGCTCACTATCTGAGATGCTCTGATCAGATTGTCAGCGATCACATTCCTTTTGCCTGGAATGAAGCGTGCTGATAGTGGTAGCGAGTGAATCTCCGCCCATCTCAGTATCTCTACTGCTAGATGGGATAGGGGCAATGAAAAGGTACCTTGTTCGTTGATGTAAGCAACTACTGTGGTGTTGCCTCTCATCACCACCAATGAGTGGCCTGACAGGAACTGGTGGAACTGCTAAAGAGCCAGAAAGACAGCCTTCATCTCTTAAGAGATTTATGTGGAGGTACTCTTGACTCTGATCAGAGGTCTAAGATCGTGTGGTGCAGCACTTGGGCTCCCTACCCTTTACTTTTTAAGCGTCTGAGAACAGCATCAAATCTGGGGGGAGGACGAGAAGATCCACTCCCTTTCAAAGATTCTCGTCTGACACTCAACATTCGAGGTCCATCTGTTCTGCTGATCCCATGGGGATCTGTATGTCCAGGAAGTCGAAAGCCTTATTCCACTGGGACTTGTCGCGAATGGAGAGTTGGAATCCTGAGGCAACCGTTGGGAACTAGACCGGCCAGAGATGAAAGGTGCCCGAGGATATATCCACGTCTGGGCTGTAAGTTCTTCTCGCCTGAGAAAAGGTCTTGCAACTTTTCTCAGCCTCATTATCCTATCGTCTGATGGGAAGGCTTTGCAGTGATTGGTGTCTAATATCATGTCTAGGTATACCAGTCTCTGCATAGGAAGCAGGGAGAACTTTGAGGTTTACAATGATCCCTAGATCTTGGCAAAACCACCGAAGTTTGTCTCAGTGTTGAAAAAAGGTTGACACCGAGTCCGCTAGGATTAGCCAGTCATCCAGATAACGGAGGAGACAGATGCCGATCCTGTCTGCCCAAGATAACACTAAGGCAAAAACTCTGGCGAAGACTTGAGGTGCTGTGGTAAGACCGAAGCACAGCACCTTGAACTGGTATTTCCTGTTGTGTAGGATGAATCTTAAGTATTTCCTTGAAGACGGCTGGATTGGGATCTGGAAGTACGTGTCCTTTAGGTCCAGTGTGCACATGAACTCTCGTGGGCTTACAGCTTGTCTGACTGTGTCTGCCATCTCAAGGCTGAACGGAGTTTGCTTGACAAATTTGTTCAGAGCTGAGAGGTTGATGATTGGTATCCAGCCTCCAGACACCTTCTTCACAAGAAAGAATCAACTGAAGAAGCCTGGGGACTCGTCGAAGACCTCCTGGAGAGCGCTCATCAACAGGGTCTGGGCTTCTGCCCGGAGGGCTAGCCCCTTTGCTGATCCCATCGAAAAGGAGTCTACTGTATTGACACTGGGTTCCTGATTAGGAGAGGGAGAGATGATATGAACGGGATGCAATACCCTGAAGGAATCACAAAGACAGTCCAAGGTTCGGCCCCGAGTTGCTTCTACCTGTCCCAGCATCCCCCCACTGGTGGACAAGCGGGGGGAAATGCCTATCCTAGCCTCTGCAGGCTCGGCCGCTCCCTCTAGGAAATTTTCCTCCCCTGGAGGACTTGGTACCTTTCCTGTCCTTGATCGGAAAGAGAGGATCCCTCTAGAGAAGAGTTCCTGAGCCAAGCGATTTCGGCATTCGGGACCTGCAAATGGAATCTCTCAGATGTTTCAGGATGGTGTTCGCCCATAAGTTTGAGACTTGATGGGCGAGAAACTCGATGATACGAATGCCTGAGAGAATTTAAGTTTTCATAGCTTATCTGTTGCGTTCCTTGGAAAAATCCTCTCCTTGGAAAAATCCTCGGTTAGCACCAGGATTCCCAGGGTCCCTAACTAAAGATCAAGCCACGAAGTAGCCCGCATGGCATACTTTGTGACCTTTTCCTCGTTGAGGATCTCAGCTGCCGAGAAAGTGACCTGACGATGTAGAGCCTCTCAAGAGACTCCCATGGTGAGCCCTTCCAGAAAGTGGTGGAGTGAAATAGCTGGACAAGGCTCGTCCAAAACTTCAAAATACCTCCGGACGCGAGGAGGTGGGAGAAGCTTAGCGGTAGAGCCAGACCGTTGAGAAGAGAGCTAGGAGAGCTTTTGCAGATCTTTGCCCAGGCATTCTTTAGCCCTTGAGACTAGGGAAAGGCAGCACTGGCCTTAGAGGGCTTCTGAGTGACAAAGACACAATCTATGACAGTGTCTTTGCCCTCTCGTAGGATATCTCCGGGTCAGTAAACACAGAGTACCCTCATAAGAGTCAGGACTTGCCAGAAGGCCTGTTCTGACTCTTTCTCCTCCAACTCTGAAGTGGGTCTGGCAGTGGTCTCTCCTTCTACCCGAGAGAGCTCTTCTCGGGGTGGGTCGTAAACATTTCTAGAGTGACTGGTAGTTCCCGAAGGCCTGGAGGTCCTTGGAGAGGAATTTGGAAGTGTCTTGGAGTCCTTTGATTCCTTCCAGGGAAAGAGATAGGACTCCAGCATCGAAGGCCAGAGAGAGTTGTCCTTTCTGACTTCCGCCGGTGGTGGAGAACTTTCCGTGCGAGGAGAATTTTCCTCTGAAGATATAAGACAGAGTTGAGGCAGGAGAGCGAGTCAGGATGGATAGGCCTCGAAGGCCTAACAGAAGTCGGTTTCACCCTAGGGGATGTTACTGCGTCTGAGACTCCTCTTTTTCTCTTCAGGGCAAAGGCAGCCCAGGTTCTTTGCAGGAGATCAGCTGGTGCTGTTGGATGTTGTGAGGTCTCTGAAGAGCAGGATGATAAAGCAGGCCTGAAGACTTGCACAACTGCTCTAACCAAGGCACTGAACTAAGGATGTCTGCTGATGGTGGCACTGTCAGAGAGCTCCTGAAAAGAAGGAATCAATGGATCCCTGTGAGGAATCTCGACCGACGGTTGATGCAGTGGGTCCGCCTTCAAAGATGGAATCTTTAACCCTTCCGTGGAGCCTCTTCCTCCTTTTCCCGGTGCGCACACTGTAATGCATGTGCGGGAAGGAGAATGGGGCGATGGTGAACTGTCAAAAAGTTTTCCCTTTTGCTCTTTGTGACTCGTGCACAAGTGTGGCATGCAGGAGAGCGGTGGTGAGCAGGCAAATGCTGGTGCGCAGGTGAGTGCGGGAGAGAAGGCGAGTGTTGGCGAGCCGGAGAATGCTGGTGGGCAGGTGAGCCGGGTGCGCAGGCGAGAGCCGAGCTGGAGAGTGTTGGCACAAAGGAGAGCATTAATACGGAGGAGAGCGCTTGCGAGCTGGAGATCGCAGATGCGCAGGAAAGCGCTGTAACGCTGGTAAGCACAGATACGCTGGCGAGCTGGCAAATGCTGGTGTTTTGAACGGCGAGAATGTGCTGGAAGGTCTGGAAAGCTGTGAAGGAAGGCACGTTCTTGAGGGCGAGTGATGCTAAGGAAACATCACAAGACAGGAATGGAGAAGGCATGTAGAAAAATGGTGCGATGCAGGAACAGGGATGTGCCCTCTGGAAGGGCGAACATCCACCGTGGGGGATCGCGAGTGATCCACAGAAGAGTCTAAGACAGAAGTTCGAGAACTAGTGGCAGCATCGTAAGGAGAAGGTCCAGAAATGGGCGAAGATCAAGGGCCAGAAGATGACAGAAGAGGAGGCTCCTCGGCAAGGAAAGGTTGCGAAGACGAGGCTGAAGAGCCGAAGAGGTGCCTTTTCACCGATGGCCAAGGGCGAACTCTGCGAGATTGAAGATGCCCTCTGGGAGCCGGTGGAGTCTATATGAGTAAACTCCTACTCCGAGGAGAAGCACTCGCAGGAGAGAGAGACGAAAGACTTTGCTTCACCCTCGAAGGATGATCAGGAATGGGGGAAGTGCAGTTGGCAGCAACAGCTGAAGAGTCTACAGAGGCAAGGGCATTGGCAGCAGCAGAAGACACCTTAGACACCATTACGTCGACGTATGACAAAGGATTCACCTCCGAAGTCGACAAAGGCTGCACACTAGCACCACAGATGATGAGCTGTAGCAAGGAGACCTTGGAGGGCGGACCTGGAAGTCCTAAGGACGACCAAACCTGAATTAAAGGAGAAAGACACAAGGCTTCACCCAGGGGGAGAGGTGGGGCTACTTCGCTAGGGGAAGCTACTACTCGACGGTCTCTCGGAAGATGTCGATCAAGTAGGAGCTTTGGAGGAAGGTCGGGAAGTGTAAAAAACCTTGGGTTTTCCCCTTTCGAAGAAATCTTCGAAGGAGAAATATCACGCTTTGACTTCCTCTACCAATGGCGCCCAAACCTTTCCCACTGGGAGGCAGACTCCTCCTGACACTCACTACAATTGTTTTCCCTATCACACAGTTGACCTCTGCAGCAGGCGGGATAAAAAGTGTGACGATCGGTGTCCACAACCGACATAAAGGTACCACACGGCCGACCTTCAAGTTCAAGGCAGGTACGCATGGTCGGTAGAAGTCAATAAACACACACTAATAACGGGAAAGCATAAAAAAAAAAGCAATTAATAGCAGTTCAAAATAACTTGATGAGGATGATGAATGGCAATGACTGTTCACCATCCAAGCCAAAAGCAAGGCGAGCTAAATCACAGGTGTGTGAGCAGGAGCAAGCTAACCACCCTAGCCCCACTAACTAGCGGAATGGATAAACCCTCGCTAAAATTAATGGCTCGTCCTTTCAGCTTCGCCGAAAGTAATACAGTAGCCTGAGTAAATAGCGTAGGTTTGTATTCCAGTTACGGAACAAATACGGTACAAAAGAATAGCTTGGGTAAAATGTAATATGTCCATGTGAGTATTGGATAAAAGAATGGGTAGATACGGTAACAAGTACTGTAATTATTGGGTAAAACGTAATATGTCTGTGGGTATTACAATAAAAGTATGGGTGCATATGGTATGGGTGCATATGGTATAAGAAGGGTCAGACCAAGTAGAATACTTGAATGTCGCAGGTGAAAAAACCTAAATATCGTGAGTAAATATGAGGAGGGTTTATAAGAAAACAAGCAATCCTTTTGGTAAAAAAAAAAAAGGGGGGGCGGGGTTTATGCGCTGAAATTTTAAAACCGATATGTACATACAAACGAACGGGAGCGAATACAACCGACCCGTAGAATGTCAAATGAAAAATATGTATTACTGTATTACGGTCGGGGAAATCTTTCCTAGAAAAAATTCAACTTTTCCCTATAGAAGAACACCCCGTTTCCTTCGAATATGACACACACATATATATATACATATACACATATATACATAAACACAAATACATATATATATATATATATATATATATATATATATATATATATATATATATATATATATATATATATATATATATATATATATATATATATATATATATACCCAGTGGAACCTCTACACACGAACGTATCTACATCCGAAGTAAAATTCGAGCAAATTTTTGACTCTACACCCGAATTTTATTTCGACACACGAAGTAGCAATTTTCGTTGTACCGGTTGTATCAGAATTTTTCGACACGCGAAGTACAATTCGAACACGTTCCGACTCTACACCCGAATGTTTTTTTCGACACCCGAAGTAAACAATACTCGTACGCGTAGTCGGTGCTCATAGCGCCTGAAGTGTTTTTTATTTCCGCCGATAGAAGGCAGCACATCGACCTCGGAGGGACGCTCAATTAGCGCGGCTTGGGTCAGTCCTCTGTTCTCATCGGCTTCTTGCGGTTGTGCTCTTTGCATTCTGATATTAACTGTGAATTAATCGTGATTTTTTACGTGCATCCATTAACGATAATTTACGT
>NC_090747.1:68070336-68127836 GCF_036898095.1 Palaemon carinicauda
CGCAGGGAATTTTCATGGAAATTACCATGGTACACCAGATGTAATTAACACTTTTGCCTCAACCCTCCACCACCTCCGGTGCAGCAACAGTTGCTAGAAGACCCCGCCCTTCGACGTCCCGATCACAAAGTAATTATTTTTACTTTAAATCTAATAACTGCTTAGTGAATGCAATTCATTATTAATGTTATACTGTATTGATGTTACTGTACGCAGCTCAATATTACCGTTTGCCAGTACATACGGAGCTTGAAGTTTGTATTTTTCGGCGAGTGAAGCGACCCCACGGCGGAACAAAAACCGTTAGATTTAGAGTAAAACATTGCTAATTTTAGCTCTTGCAGCTCAACAGTACCGCTTGACAGTACATACGGAACTTGATGTTTTGATTTTTCGGTGAGCGAAGCAAGCCCATAGCTGAACAAGAACCATTATATTTGGAGTAAAAAATTTTGAACAGAAAATATGTTTTCCTGTTGTAAATAACGTGATTTCACCGAATTTAGCTTCATTTCAATTGCAACCAAACACAACAGCCAGTTCGACTAACTTTTGTGAGGAATGAAGTTAGCCGAACCATTTATTCCATTTGTTTGTAATTGATATGAAAGTCAAATTCGGTTAAATCACGTTATTTACTATAGGAAAACATATTTTCTGTTCGAAATGATTCCCCAAAAGTAAGTAAAACTTTACTGAAAAATATACCAGTAGTACAGGATATAGATAATTTGTGCAGTTTTCATTGGTTTATGGTAAATATAAGATACTTTAAGTACCAGCCCAAAAAAAATCACAAATTTTAAGTAATTTGTATTTTTCCTAACATACTTACCGAGAACTACTTTCTTAGGAGTTACCTGGAATCTCCTCTCAACCGACCAGAGTTTTGTGTAGTCTACCCTACCTCCGTTTTCTATGGAGGACTAACCCAGGAGTAAGGAGAACCTGCCCTGAGGGTAGACCTGAGCTTGGTCGGCGTTAGCTTGGGTCTCGCTCGTCAGTAAGTTCCTAGGATGGTGCAAAAAGGCTCTTCAAGGGCAGAAAGGCACTCGGGGAAGGTAGGGAGGGCCATTACCCGAAAGTAGTTCTCGGTAAGTATGTTAGGAAAAATACAAATTACTTAAAATTTGTGATTTGTTCCAACACAGACTTACCTCGAACTACTTTCTTAGGAGACTTACACTTTAGGAGGTGGGAGTGTTTTCCTGACCTTCAGACCCAGCTAAGCGGACGTCAAGTAACCTAGATATGAACTAGGTTATATAAAACAAACAGGAAAAACGAAAGGTAGGGCAAACTACACAGAGCTCATGTTAGTGTCTAAGTAGTCACCCTTTAAAAAATTCCATGATGCTGAGTCCAGTGACGAAGCTGCAGAGACGTGTCTTCATTGGTTATATATGTGTGGTTATCTCCGATCAAGGATAGGAAAACGGGGATTAGGGTGAAAAAGAACGAACCTGTGTCTCCTGGTTTTGCTATCCACGATTGTACTTGGGGCTTCACCGTTAAATCGCTTGGAGCGCGGAGATGACTGTCCCAATAGAAAACCCGTCCAAAGACCTCCTCGAGTAATCCTTGAGATAATGGGCAGTGAAGGTCGACTGGTTCGACCAGGTGCCCGCCTGAAGGATCTGGCCCACTGCCATGTTCTTCTCAAAGGCTAAAGAAGTGCTTAGGCCTCTAATGTCATGTGGCCTAGGAGTACCTGGCAGGGTCAGTCCCTCCTCATTATAGGCCCTGGCAATAACTTGTCTCAACCAAAAGGAGATGGTATTCTACGATACCTGCTTCTTCGTAACACCCGTAGAGACGAAAAGACTTTTGATACCCGGCCGGAGATGTGCAGTCCTCTCAAGGTACTTCCTAATGGCACGGACGGGGCACAACTTCAAATCCTCTGAATTCCCTGTCTTAGGAATGGCTGGCAGTGAGAATCCCTCAAACTTTGGATCCCAGACTGCTGGATTCTGAGTTTTTGCCACAAAATAAGGGACGAACTTGAGGGAGATTTCTCTCCACCCCTTCGCATGAGAGACGTCGTAAGACAGCCCATGGATCTCTTCTACTCTCCTCGCAGAGGCCAAGGCCAACAAAAAGACCGTCTTGAGAGTGAGATCCCTGTCTACTATATCCTTCAGTGGTTCGAACGGGGGTCTACTTAACATTTTCAGAACCCTTGCCAAGTCCCACTGAGGCACCCTAGCGGTTCGAGGAGGGCAGGCTTGTTCAAAGCTCCTGATAAGCATAGAGATGTGTCTAGAGGAGCCCAGGTCGATGCCCTTCAGAAGGAAGACTTGACCCAAGGCTGCACGTACCCCTTTTATAGCTGGAATTGACATCCCCACTTCGTCTCTGAGATGTACTAGAAAATCTGAGATATCTGGGACCGAAGCTTTGAGGGGCTTGATGTTCTTTGAAGCACACCACTTCGTAAAAGCGGCCCATTTTGCTTGGTAGACCGCTGCCGAAGATCGTCTCAGATAGCGCGACATTTTTTTTCTGCAGTTCCTGACGAATATCCTTCCTTCCTCAGGAGTCACTCGATAGTCTCCAAGCGTGAAGGCGTAGAGACTGCGTGTTGTCGTGGAACCTGAGAAAGTGAGGCTGTTGTAGAAGATCTGGCCTGTCGGGAAGCGGCCACGGAGGAAGACATGCCAGGTCTTTTAGATCCGCGAACCACTCCCTCTCCAGCCACCAGGGCGCTACCAAAGTCATCCTTAAGTTTCGGGCAGCCCTTACTCTGTTGAGCACTTGCCTGATCAACGTGAAGGGGGGGAAACGCGTACATGTCGAGGTTGTCCCATTTGTGCTGAAAGGCATCTTCCAAGGCTGCCTTTGGGTCTGGGACAGGAGAACAAAACACGGGGAGTTGCGCGTTCAGCCTGGTTGCAAAGAGGTCCATCACTGGGGACCCCCATCTTTGAATGATGAGCCTGGCTAC
The DNA here is from genome assembly GCF_036898095.1 of Palaemon carinicauda. NCBI lineage: Eukaryota > Metazoa > Arthropoda > Malacostraca > Decapoda > Palaemonidae > Palaemon > Palaemon carinicauda. The sequence goes on from NC_090747.1 coordinate 68,073,284, forward strand.
TTCTGGGAGGAGGGACCACTCTGTTCCCACTATCAGTCCCATCCTGCTGAGACCGTCGGCTAGGATGTTCTTCTTTCCTGGGATGAACCTTGCCGAAATTACTATCTGGTTCGACTCTGCCCAATCCAGGATCTCTAGAGCGAGATCGCACAACTCCTTTGACTTGAGGCCTCCTTGTTTCTTTATGTATGCGACTACTGTGGCGTTGTCGCACATCAACGCCACCGTGTTTCCCCTTAGAAGTTCGATGAACTGCAGGCAAGCTTTTTGGACCGCCTTCAACTCCAGGACATTGATGTGAAGGCCTTTCTCCACATCCGTCCAGGTTCCTCTCGCCGTCTCGTTGAGGAGATGTGCTCCCCACCCCTCGTTGGAGGCGTCTGTGAATAGGAGCATCTCGGGAGGCTCGGTCGCGAAGGGCATCCCCTTGAGCGTATTCGACCGGCACTGCCACCACTCCAGGGAGGGTATTGTGTCTGGCAGAACTGGGATTAATTTTTGGGGTGAGTCCAGCTGGTTCCAGCAACCCTTCAGGTTCCATTGGATGCTCCTGAGCCTGAGCCTCCCTTGGGGAACTAGTTTCTCTAATGACACCAGATGACCTATTAGCCTTTGCCAGTCCTTGGCTCTCCTGGGTTGCCCCGAAAGGAAAGGCAGAAGGATCTTCATTAGGTTGTTCACACGGTCCTCTGATGGAAAGGCCTTCACTAGTCGGGAATCCAGTGTCATCCCCAAGTAGGTCATCCTGGTGGAGAGCGACAGGTTCGATTTTTCTGGTTTGATCATGATACCCAGATCCTTGCAAAATTGAAGCAGCTTTACACCTTGCTCCCTCAAAACGTCCTCTGAGGAGGAAAGGAGCAACCAGTCGTCCAGGTACCGAATGAGGTGAATACCCCGCTCGTGAGCCCACACCGAAACTGTCGTGAAGACTCTCGTGAATACCTGGGGAGCTGTTGACAAACTTAAGCAGAGGGTCTTGAATTGCAGGATCTGGGCACCCCACTTCACCCAGAGAAACTTTCTGCTTCAGGGGTGGACCGGGATTTGAAAGTATGCGTCCTTGAGGTCTATGGTCATCATGTAGTCTTTTTCCCTCAAGGACTGCAAGAACGACTTCGGAGTGTCCATTATGAAGTCCGTCTTGCAAACAAACTTGTTGAGAGCTGACAGGTCTATCACCGGTCTCCATCCCCCTGTCGCCTTTTCTACCAGAAATAGTCGGCTGTAGAAACTTGGCCCCGGATGTAAGACCTCTTCCATGGCACCATTCTCCAACATTGTTGACACTTCTTCCTGAAGGGCCGCCCTCTTCAATGGGTCCTTGGGTGCCAGCCACTCCGTCAGGCTGGCCGGAATCAAAAGTGGAGGTTATGTTAAGAACGGGAGTCTGTACCCTTGTTTCAGTACGGATACTGTCCAGGGCTCCGCTCCGTGAGCCCTCCATGCTTGCCAATATCGTCTGAGGCATCCCCCAACCTGAGGCTTGGGCAGGAGTAAGGGGCCTCCCACTCTATCTCCTCCTGGAGGAGCGGCCTGAACGTCCTCTCCTGGAAGCTGAAGAAGCCGTTCTAAAAGAGGCAGACGCCGCTGGAGCTCCTCTACGGGGGGGGGGGCTGTGGTGCTGGAGCCCAAGAGGAAGATGGGGCATCTCTCCTCGTCAGGCTAGGAGAGGCATGAGAATTAGTGGGCCCATCTGACGTTGACCTCTTATAGGAGGGCCTCCTTACGGGTTGAGGCCTGGGTGTGCTCACCTCCTTCCGTTTTGCGACCTTCTCCATTAGCTCCTCCAGCTGTTTTAACGGGAACAAGGAGTCACCCCACACAGGAAGACTCCTCAAAGCCCTCGCCTCTCTGTCCGGAATCTTCCGGGAAAGCTTCGCCAAGATAGTATCCCGTTTCCGAAGTACCCAGTTCGCTGAAAGGGCAAGGGACTGATATGTCAAGAACTTCAAAGTCTTGCCCCCGGAGATGATAAGCTCCTTCAGTAGGTTTTGTTGCTCCGGGTCCGTCAAGTCATAGGTGGCCTGCACCCCTACCAGCATGGAGGCCCACCAGTCCAACCAAGAGGCGACGTGTACCAAGTCTTTCGACATTTCTTCCATCATCGCCGCCTCCGACTGCGAAAAGCAAATCGGGGCCGATGAGGCCCTGTCTTCTGGGGCACCCTGTCCCAGAACTTCTAGGGAAGGCTATATCTTGCAGGCTCCCGGTCGCTGCCCTTCCGGAACATAAAACCTCTGGGACCTGAGTCCCTGTAGTAACTTTGAGGAGCTCTGTGACTTGGAAGCCTCGGCATTGCCCGCCACAATCTTATCCACGTGAGCCCGTCCCAGGACTAGATCTCTGGCCACAGGCAGGGCCAGGGGGGTTTTCTGCTGCACGGGTGCCTCCATCAACCGACTCAAGCTGGACCTCCAGAAGTCCTCGTCGGCTGGAACAGGTTCCTCAATACGATGATGCCTGCGTATCAGGCCTATCACTCTGCGATATGCCGAGTCCTTGGTCGGGGAACCTTCCCTGCCGTCAGAAACACCTTCTGTCTGATCCCGAGGAGCCGGGTCACCGGGCACTCCCACCGGGCGCTGCGGCTCTGGATCAACGGGCACCCCCCTACGGTGGTAGCGGTCTGCTCCGATGGAAACCTCCGCACTAGGGCCGGGTGTCGGGACGGGAATCGCCGTGTCGGCGAGAACTACCGTCCACAGAATATCCTTGAAGGACGAGGACGCGGTTTCCGTGGGCTGACCCAACGGAGGAAACCGTTCCTGCGAGTCCAAAGGCCGAGTCAGCTGTGCCGACCCGACCAGGCTGCCCGTCCGAAGGCACGGCTCACCCCGCTGGGCGGGTTGAGCCAGAAGCTTCGTGGTCTTACGCCTGCCTGAAGAGGCCTTCTCGCATTGCTCCCTGCGAGGGTCATACTCGCGGCTGGTCGAGGGCCTTCGTGGCGAATAATCCCTGGACCGTCAGCTAGGGGAACGTTGAAAATCGCTCCTGCGGGAAAGGAAGACCTATTCACCATCGGGGGACCTACTCTTCCTGTACTTCCTCCGCGGTGACCTGGATCGTTTCCTACTGTATCTCGAGTGGGACCTTGAGCGGGAACGCCTGCTCCTGGACCTCTCCCTCCGCTGTCGGCGCCGCCTCCTCGCTTCACCTTCTGAGGAGACCGAAGAACCCGACGATACTGTACAACCCGAACGACGGACGGGAGCGGGGGCCACGGAGGTCTTCGCGACCTGTTGAGTTCCAGAGGTCGAGGTTTGTAGAAAAGAATACGGAACCGCCGTCAGAGGAGCTGGAAAGGATGGCGGTCGCACTACACTTGGGAACCAGGTATCCAGGCCATCTTCCATCCACAACGGGGACCTACCTGGCGTTTTAGGGAGCCTCCACCCGAAGGGCTCACCTACCGTAGAGTCTAATTTCTCCTGGACGATACCAGCCGCTGAAGTACCTGAAACACAGGCCCAAGAAGCGGGCGAAGAGACAGGTACAGCGTTACTACTCCACATGGGGTCGGAGGAGGAGACGTGCCCCCCAATCACAAGGGCAGAGTCTCCAGAACCCCCAGACACAGCACTATCAGGCTCCCCACTAGCCTGAGAAGGCCCAGCAACCCCCATATCATATAAATTAGACTCCTGGGGAAGAGCCCTCGGCACTTTCCCCACAACGGACTTACCTCGTCCCCTACCCTGGGTAGGGGAAGAAAAGACAGAAGCCCCGTCGGACCGTCCACCTGGCGACGGTAACGGCGAAGAGATGCTCGACTTCCTGGGAGATCGTTTCGATGATTTCTTCTTTTTCGTGCCATAACGCACCCACTGGATCTCTTTCTAGTTAACACACTCATCGCACGTATCCGACGGCGAACACACACTACCTCTACAGGAAGAGCAAAGGGAATGAGGGTCCACTTCTGGCTTGGAAAGGAACGCTCCACACGACTTTCCGGCTCTAGGCCCAGGACAACGGGGGATCTGCTCCATCGCAATACAACCACAAGACACAGGCACGAAGGGAATAAACAAGGAATTCACTTGGGAAACACAGGGGAAGGGAGTGAACACGCGAGAACACAAGGGAAAAGCACAGAGATACCACGCGGTAACCACGAGGGACACACGAGTCGGGACACAAAGGGTCGTAAGAGAATGAGAGCGGCGTGATGGTATCACGACGCGACCAGAGAACTTACTGACGGGCGATACCCAAGATAACGCCGACCTAGCTCAGGTCTACCCTCAGGGCATGTTCTCCTTACTCCTGGGTTAGTCCTCCATAGAAAACGGAGGTAGGGTAGACTACAAAAAACTCTGGTCGGTTGAGAGGAGATTCCAGGTAACTCCTAAGAAAGTAGTTCGAGGTAAGTCTCTGTGTTGGAACAAACACTATTTCAAACAAAAACACCTATTATTTGGAGAACACAAGAAAAAGGGCATGTTTACACCCCCCCCCCTCTGCCAGGAAATGGCGTTTTGAATGTTTATGATGGTTTAAACCCATGGCAAATGACTGTTTTTGAGCTATTGAACTCCAAACTCCAGCCCCCCAAAACAACACTGTTTCACACAAAAACACCCATTATTTGGAAAACACAAGAAAAAGGACACGTTTACGACCCCCCCCCCCAGGAAATGGCGTTTTGAACGTTATGATGGTTTAAATCGGCGGCAAATGACCGTTTTTGAGCTATTGGACTCCAAACTCCAGCCCCCCAAAACACCACTATTTCACACAAAACACCCATTGTTTGGAAAACACGAGAAAAAGGACACGTTTACGACCCCCCCCCCCCCAGGAAATGGCGTTTTGAACGTTTATGATGGTTTAAACCGGCAGCAAATGACCGTTTTTGAGCTATTGGACTCCAAACTCTAGCCCCCAAAAAACCATCTTTTATATGGAAAAAAACAAAAAGAAAAAGAGCACATTTATGCCGCCCCCGGCCCCCGACAGAAAATGGCGTATTCATAGCTGTTCGCCGCTATAGGAATCGATTCTCCAACCACCCTACAAAACACTTAAGTTCACATACTATAACAGGGTTGCGATCATCAGAAAGTAGAGTAAAAATTGTCACTAGTCGAATTTTTCTCGGGAAGTATAACAGAATGAAATAAAGAATTCACTAGTTTTGTAATTGCTTCTCCCAACAGATTACATACTAGGACATCTCAGCGCATAAATGTCGGAAATGTACGAAAAAAAACGGCCAACTAACCAAAACTTCCCACCCTAACCTGACCTACAAGCCATATCCTTAACTTTCTAATGACCTAAAGAAGGGCTAACGCCGCCCTGCGACCCCCAAAATCGCTATCATACAAACAACACAAACCAACCTAACCTAACCTAACCTACTAGTTCCCAGGCAACAACCCCTAGCCGGGGCCATGCCCCCCCACCCCCTTCCTAGGTCTTTCTCTACACATAAAAAAAAAAGCGATGGGAGCACTCTAAATTATATCTTAACCTCATTGTAATGATAAAAAAGTTACCCAGGATTACCTTAATATTTGTAGTCGCTAAAGTCCAGTAGGTCTAAAAACCTTAATGTCCTCAATGCATCAAGCTGATCTTTACGAGCATGCTCCAAGAAAAACTATAAGGAATATGTCTGTCCATTGCTGCGGTTAGAATTGGAAAGGCCGACCTCGTTCAGGTCAATCTCGGGTCGCGTAGGGAGAGATAAAAAAATTTTAAATCACGCAGCCACCAAAGTAGGCCTACACGCGCACGGAAACGAAAGGTTAGTTCAGGTGGACTGTTTGACACTGGCTTAATCTACCGAAACAACTTAACTAGATGTTGGCTAACCTAACCTTTAGGTGTTTATATAACAAATTAGTTTTGGCATAATTTCAGGAAGTGTCACAACGAACTACTATCTTAACAAGGGGTTAAGAATGTAGATTGTTGGGATTAGCGGAAACATAAGTCCGAACATCAATAAATGTTCAAGCTTCCGCCACCTGCTGATAAGCGAACGGAGCGCCGACCAACGGGTGTTATTATAGTCAGGCAGGAAGCAATGTTTAAGGGCAATTTTACGATAGAGTAACTTGGCCGTGACTTCAGCGGGAGGCGGATTATAACACCCTTTCCCCTACCTAACAATTCATCATAATTATTACAGCAGTATAAAATGCCACTATAAAGCACGTATCCCAACCAACAACAAACTTAACGGAGGAGTAAGAATGTACAGTATATCATGGGACTGCATTAAATTGTAAAATTGAACGATTCCTAGCCTGGGACGACACGGGCTCTATATATTGGGAAAGTTTGGAAACTAAGCAGGAGCTACCCACGTTATGGTGCGGATTAAACCCAGACTTAGAAAATTTCAGAGAGGTGGGTGAAACAACATTCATTATTTTGACCAACCGCCGCAGATATAATTGTGAAACTAATGAGGTAGTAATGATTGATGTATGATGACTAAAATCATATGGGGAACATTATGTTGCTGTAAAATAGACCAGATTTATCTGTGATTTACTTTTAGTCTGTGACCTGAGAAGGTCCCCCATCCGGGGTATTATTGTAGTGTATTACAGGGTAATGTAACTTAGGGAAAAAAACTACTTTTTCTTATAGAAAAAATTAAGCTCTTCGAAAATGACACTCGTTCCCGTCGCAAATGAATAGTTTCCGAAATATATATATTTCTATATCCTACAATAATGGGGGACCCCCAGTGGGAACTCGGGGTTTTGGGTGGGGAAAACACATATAAACGTAAAAACAAGCCTTTTCTTCTCTATACATTACCTTCTTCGATGTATAATAAACGGAGGAAAAGACAAAACAGTATAGCTGGATAAACTTTGGAGGCGCCGTTGCAAAGGCTATGTCTCATGAAAAAATACAGTAATCAGTACTTCCAACGTCTGGTGTAGATCAAATGTTAACGTAACATGCTAACATTAGCAGTGTTTTTCATTTAATTTTTCTCATTCAACTAGTCGCTCCAGTACGTTCGTTTGTACGTAGCAGGTTTCGACCTTCTGAGCAAAAACCCTGCTTCCCTGCGCAGAGACTTTTCCTCCACCAATAGGATTTCTTCTTCTCTAATCGTGAAATGTAACTTTACGTCTCTCTACCAGCTCTGTTCAAGTCTATTACTTGATTAGTTATGTAATACCCTCGTATACATATTACCTTTGACCCGAGTATAACTCGTTTTATTATCCGATACCTTATAAAATCACCTCATTTTATATACCCATCAAATATTATTTATCATACATTCCATTTTATCTTCATATACAGTGGTACCTCTACATACGAATTTAATTCGTTCCACAACTGACTTCGGATGTAGAAAATGTTCGGATGTAGAAACGAATTTTCCCATAAGAATACATGGTAATTCATTTAATTCGTTCCTCAGCCTAAAAACCCATAATAAATCCTTAATAAGGGGCTACACATAATTACACATAACAATAACATAACTGCATAATATGAAAGAAGCATGTAAAAAAGATAATTATACAGAAATAATAAATGAAAAATGTGTTTTATTGCCACTTTACCTTAGAGACAGGCCAACGCAGGTGTAGGATTTGCGTAGCAATTCTTGCACCTGTGTGTGTGTGTTTGTGCATACGCACACGAGTGTGTTTGTATCAATATTTGTTTTAGTTAATAAAGGAATTCAGATTAGCTGTTATTACTTTCTTAGTTACATTTGTTTTTCAACTCGTTGACGCTGTTAAAAATCATATGTACTCTAAACACATTTTTGTTTAACCCCTCTCTCTCGGAAAAAAAAATAATAGACGTATCTAACACTATAACAGCGAAGAAGAGAGAGAGAGAGAGAGAGAGAGAGAGAGAGAGAGAGAGAGAGAGAGAGAGAGAGAGAGAGAGATTTTATTTAAAGAACATGTTAATGCTATGTTTAGAGAGAAACAGAAAAAGAGAGAAGTATTATTTAAAAGAGCTTGTTAATGCTATCTTGGTTTTCTTTGCCTCACTTTTTTCTTTCTTTCTGTTCATCATGCTGGCCCTTCTCACAAATGATCGTTGCCAACAATCTCTTTGTCCTTTATCCCTATCAACAAAAGGCGTTCTATCTCTTCCAGGGTATTGCTGCGATGTCTTGTAATAATGGTGATACCCTTCGATGGTTATTTGCTTTAATGGCTGCCTTCAGCTTGATGATCCTCGAGATCATAGGGCTATTCCAGCCATATTGTTTAGCCATAAAGTATCACTCACATGACCACTGCTCTCATGTTTTTTTATAATTTCCTGCTTCAATTCTAATGAAAGAATTGCCTTCTTCCTTTACTGAAACTTAGCTTCTTAGGCACCATGATTATAGGTAAAATCAAAAAGGAAATGTGAGAAAAGGAAGAAAATAGGCACTGTTAATAACAGACCAAACAGAGGACAACCACACGATACACACAAGAACAGAGAACTGAGCACTCGATGCTCAATGGCGTAATGTTTACTTCGTATGTTGGAGCAACACTTCGGATGTCGAGGCAGAAATCTGGTCGAATTTTACTTCGTATGTTGGAAAATTCGTATGTTGGGACATTTGTATGTAGAGGTACCACTGTATTACTTTTATACATTTTGTTATTACCTTTTCACACCCCGATTTCACATAAATACTTGCTCTGGACAAGTTTCCTATTATGTTCATTCATGTTTACTCTCTAGACTCCGTTGCTTTTCCGTTAACCACGATCCCATACGTATGTAAAGTTTGCACAGGGGGTTAATATTTCCCTACCCCACCTTCCAACAAGCCCTTTTCCGTGGAAACCTTTGCCCAAGTCACATCTTTGTTAGTACAAGTGACGTCTTATTGCGCATTTTACGATGGAAGCTTTAGAAAATTGCAACGACTTCAGAAATCCATACTTGAAAGTATTTGGGTATATTCCAATGTTGATAATTCTCTTAAATCACGTAAAGTAATATACCAACTTTTACAGTGTTCCAAGTGCAGTACTAATCTAAGGCAAAACAGTCAAGACACCACAGACTCAGTCACAACACCACTGTGACCCTTAAGTTACGTCGTCACGGTCATAAAAGTAGGTCATTAATTTCTTTAATAACTTTAATGTGTTAGTTTTATTATATTTTATTAGATTGAGAAGCTCAGCATTACCGATTGCCAATGCATACGAGGGTGATGTTTTATTTTCCTGTGATCGTAAGTGATATTATATTTAACGTTGGTAATGTTAGTGTAACATTACTAATGTTAGCGTGCACAGCTCAACATTACCGCTTGCCAGTACATACGAGCTTTATGTTTTATTTTCATGCGAGCGAAGCGAGCTAATGGCGAAACAAGAACCATTACATATAATGTTATCGTAACAATACTAACTTACCGTAACATGAGTGAAGTGATATAACAAAGGCCATTATATTGGGTTTGTGACCTGGGAACTACTAGGTTAGGTTAAGTGGGTTTATTAAGTTCTGTACCCTTTTTGTACTTTTTTATATATTGTGTAAACGGTATATGGAAAAATTCTTTAAAATACACACGATAATAATACCGTATCATTGCTAACGTTAGTAATTCTACCGTAACGTTGGTAACGCTGTGTATCACCCTAACGTTGGTAACGCTGTGTATCACCCTAACGTTGGTAACACTGTGTACCGTTGGTAACGTTGCTAATGTTATTATACGCAGTACTACGTGAGTGAAGCGACACAGAATTTGAACGTCATTAAAAATTTAAGTATTTTAACAAAAAATATATATAAGTCATTATATTTAATCATTTTAACATAAAATATATGTTTTCCAGTAGAAAATAACGTGATTTTTTTATCCAGTTTTTCACCTCCATTTCATCCGTAATAACAGCAACCAATTCGGCAACTTAAAGTTAGTCGATTTGGTTGATCTGTTTGTTAGCGGTTGAAATGAAGGTCAAATTCGGTTAAATCACGTTATTTACTATAGAAAAACATATTTTCTGTTCGAAATCACACCCTGCAATACAATACAACTTTACCCCATCCGGATAGCGGTTGTCACCTGGGAAGGGGGTCCGGAGGAATTGCCACCAGGGTAGGTGTTGTAACCTGGGAAGGAGGGTCCGGGGGGGGGCTTGACCACCAGCTATGGGTTGTGACCTGGGACCTACTAGGTTAGGTTAGGTTAGCTGGGTTGGTTAGGTTCTGTACCCTTTTACAAATCTCAAGTGTAGGCTTGTTTTCAGCCCCTTACATGAACCATATATTTTTCAAACTGGTTATCTTGTGCTTATTTCGCATTTCTGACCATTATTATTGCTGCAAATGACTCTTCAGTGACATTTCCCCACCCAAAATTAACCCAGGTTTCCCACCGGTGTCCCCCATAATTGTCTTCATAAGAGGGGGTCCAAGAACTCATGAACGGGTGGTTTGCTCCAATAATCATGGTCAGAAATGCATAAAACACAAGATAGCGAGTAGGAAACATGGGGCCTTTGTATATCAGCGGCCAGTTCCTCATGAATTTGATTAAAAATGGACACCAACTGACCTAAACTTTTCCCCCTAACTCAACTCAACTTCTGTTTATGTACGCTAGCATCATGATCTGTTTAGTTGACTATGTTGACGTCAGTTCCATGTCGTTTAGTGAGGAAACCGAGCTATTTCCTTTTTATAACCCCTTCCCCCCTCTTCAACATATCTTGCTATTTATTGCTTTCCCAGAATTTAAATAACCACCTAATTACTGTGCAAGAAGGTGAGAACTGCAAGATTACAATATATTGGAGTAAATGGAGAGCGTGGTGTTCTATACTATTACCATATATATATATATATATATGTATGTATGTATATATATGTATGTATATATATATATATATATATACATATATATATATATATATATATACATATATATATATATATTTATATATAGGTAAATTTGAAACCTATATATTTATATATATACATATATTTATATATACACACACACATATATATATATATACATATATATATATATATATATACATATATATATATATATATATACATATATATATATATATATACACATATATATATATATATATATACATATATATATATATATATAGGTAAACATGGTAAATAGGCTATGAGTCTAACACAGGCAGTTTTCCCTGATTGTGAAAAAGTTGCATGTATCAAGACTGTGTATAAGGAAAAGGTGATGCAGACAATTTAAGTTCATATAGGCCAATATCAAATCTGTCATATTTTTCGAAAATTATTGAAACTGCTGTACACGAACAAACCTGGAAATATCTGAAAAAATCTAATGCCATACCTGATGATCAATCTGCATACAGAGAAAATTACTCCACAGAAACAACAGTGTTAGCGATAAAAAATGACATAACAGAAATTATAACAAATGACAAGTGTTGCATTTTTGTAATGCTTGATTTAAGTGCAGCATTTGATACTGTAGAACATACATATCTGATGGAAGACCTTAAAGCTGTGGGCATCGTAGAACGAGCACACGACTGGTTTGTGAGTTATCTTGAAAACCGCAAAGTTAAAGTAGTAATATCAAATGTTGAATCTGAGACAAGAAAACTAACCAAAGGGGTGCCTCAAGGCAGTGTACTAGGTCCTCTCCTGTTTGAAATTTACACGATTGAACTGGCAAATATACTTGAAACTCACAGAGTTAAGTTTAAAATATACGCTGATGATACCCAATTCTATTTCCCAATAGAATCAGTTGATGAAGCTAAAAGAAAGATACATGAAATAATGAATGACATTAAGGCTTGGATGTTAACAAAAAAGCTCAAGCTCAAATGAAGACAAAAGTGAATATTATTTTTGGAAATTAAAAAGATATGAAAAGAATCGAATGCTTCCAAAGAATTGAAATAGGTCAATCGATCATTGACCTAAAGAAATCTGTCAGGAATCTTGGAGTAATCATGGATGATAGACGGACAATGAACGAACATATAAATATGGTAAGAAATTGTAACTATCATATTAGAAACATAGCATTTATTAGTAAATACTTAGATGAAAAATCTAAGGCCATACTCATTAATCACCACATATTTTCAAGAATTGATTACTGCAACTCACTGTTCTATGACTTACCAAATTATCAGCTTAAGAAAATTCAGAGAGTACAAAACAGAGCCGCTAGATTAATAAAAGGACTACACAATAGGGAAAGAATTACCCCTGCACTAATTAAAATACACTGGCTACCGGTAAAAGCGAGAATTGAATACAAGCTACTCTTACTAACGTTTAAGATACTGAACCAAAATATCTAAAAGAATGCCTGAATAAACTAGAACTAGAAACAAATGTTAACACAAGGCACACGAGTGACAAACATAGGCTATCTGAACGAAGAACAAATAGTAAATTTGGTGAAAGGGCTTTTAGCTACTGTGCGCCTAAACACTATAATAAACTGCCAACTGAAATGAAGGACCTAAAGGGAGCAATTGAATTCAAGAAGAAACTAAAGACATTACTTTTCACAAGATCATATGATTTGGAAGATGCTACAATCAAAGAATTGTACAAGTTATAATGAAAATGTTTCGTTAGATGATTAATATGGACCCGCCCGAGAAGTAGTTCACTCGACTTCAGTGGAGGGTTGGATTTAAACCCAAAACAAGTAAACAAGTATATATATATATATATATATATATATATATATATATATATATATATATTAAGCATTTTTCCCTAGGATACATTACCCTGTAATACAGTACAATAATACCAGTATTTATTTGCAGTAAAAACAAGGGTCATTTTCGAAGAAAACGGCCGTTATTCTATAGGACGTAGTTTTTACTATTAGAGTTTTCGCCGTCCGTAACAATAATAACACCGAAAGAACATCATTTATCGTGGTTTTTCTTTTAGAAATATTGTTCCGTGTTTTACTATAAATTTATTGAAACCACTTCAACAAAGCATATGGTGCTCTCGTTTACTTCACCCAAGTCAGTATTTCATCAAGTAAACACATATATAAATACATATATCGATAATACGCCGGGTTAAGGCCGAACAATACGTTCCAGATTGACGGTAGTTTTACCATAACATGGTGTACAAACCTGGCATGCATGCATAAACTTAAAATAAATATTTACCTCTTAGAAGTAAGCCAGAAAGCAGCACTTCAGTCACAAAATTTCACGAAGCATTTGACAGTCGTCAGAGGTATATTATTTACCTGTCAAGTCAACAAATGCGGGGCCGATCGCTGATGTGCTCCAACAGAGTTGAGAAGAGAGAAGCCGAAGATGTGAATCTATTCCTATATTTCTGAAAGCATTTCACTTTTTCCCGGTAGATGGCAGCACCTCTCATTACCTCCTTTAGTCTTTGGACTTTGCTTGGTGCTTCCATTCAAAAGTGGTCCATGGTTACATTATGTCGTAATTTATCAATTTTGGTATGCAGGATTTCTTTAATACTACTACTATTTGTAATTGTACTTTAAACAACACACACACACACATATACTGAATATATATATATATATATATATATATATATATATATATATATATATATATATATATATATATATATATATATATAAACGTTTATTTTGAGAAATGAGAAAACCCTTACAACTTCTGTGTTAGGGGACATAAAGATGTATCTTCATAGACATACAACCACTTTAGCAGTGATGCCAGGCTGTCAGCGCTTATGAACATTTAGTTACAGTCACAGTAATTTAGGATGAGTACTTTATTTTCTATAATTTGGGACGAGAACAGATATATCTCTGGTTTATTTATTGAATACAAAATTATAGTCACAGAAGTTGGCCGATATTGATCCTTCAAAAAGAAAAATGTTCAAAGATCTAAACGATGTCCCGTGAAGGAAAATGTGAAGGGCTCTTGACAATTGAACAAATTGTGATTAAGAACGGAGATTTCGAAGGGAGTGTTCGATGCCCTTGAGGAATTGAGAATCAAAAAAGAAAATATTTATTGTTTAAAGAATATTCTGTGGCAAAGCTAGGCAAGATGTCAGATGCTTCAACTGGAAGCCATCAAACTCCCCATTTAAAAATAAAAAGATAAAAAAAACCTCCCCAATTAAAGATGTCAAAGGGGAACAATGTTGTCATCGCCAAAAGAGAAGTAAGTTGTTACAATGATTTTGAGTAAAGGTGATCACATTGTTTATAAGATATTATCAACAAATAACTATGGAAATAACAGTTAGAAATTCAGTAATTTTATTCCATTGGGTTCTCTTGGGAAATATTGGAAATTTAAAAAATTTTGTCTGGCAACAGTGCTCTTTAGTACTATCGCAAGAAGCGTTATCTTTTTTTTTTTTTTTTTTTTTTTGCTCCTAGCTAATATCCAATGTGCTTTAATCTTATCTTCTACCGGAAAATGCTATCACGATTTAATGTTTGAATATTTTTCAGCGTTCGTGTACCCGAAAGATAACCTACAGATTTGAAAGGTTAGTTCTGTTATATTTTGTAGTTTCTAGTTGCATTTATGAGTTTCCGCTGGCTTATGTTTTTATGATTTGATATGTCTTTACACACAATCATAATTATCAACCAATTTATATTACAGTATTTACTGTTAAAGTCATTTAACAAATTATTTGAGTCGCAAGTGTACACTTAGCATAACTGGCAACTTAAATCTCATGATACTGGCCGGAGTAGACAGATCTTCTCTAGACTTTATTTCGGCTTCTGCTTGCTTAACGCCCAAACCGGAGACAACTATTTAATTGGTTCCTATTCGTAAGTAAAATAAAAAAAAAATCATTATTAAAGATGCCAAATGTATTATTACATACCTTTGATTAGATTTATTATGATTTTCCTATCTATAAATTTTATCGTCAACGATTTCAAACAATTTGTTATTAATTTTATCAGGAAACGTTCGTTCCCGCCTCGTAGGTTCCATTTCCTCGTTATCTTCCAAACGATATCTTAATCACCACTGATCACACGTTGCCTGATGGCGAGACCCAAAACATCCTCCAACTTCGATGTCGACAAATTGTCCATGCTATCATTAGAAGAGTTTCTGCAGGAGGAGATCCAACCGCCTTCCACAAACGATGACCCGCCAATTCTTATGCAGCCTCTGTCTTTTCATTGGGATCGAGGAAGGTGAGAAATAAACATTTGAAAGTTATTACATCACGTTAGCCGAGTCTGTCGTAAATAGAAGAAAATTCATCATCATCATCTCCTCCTACGCCTATTGATGCAAAGGGCCTTGGTTAGATTTCGCCAGTCGTGTATATCTAGAGCTTTTAAATCGACACTTCACTCACCATTTCCTACTTCACCGTCCTCAGCCATGAAGGCCTGGGTCTTCCAACTGCTAGTGCCTTCTGGAGATCAATTAAATGTTCTGCAACGTAGTAATATAACCGCAGCTGTATTACTACGTTTGTAGTTTTTCAACACCAAAGTTTTCAGAGTTGTCTTTGCCCACTTAAGAAAAATACACCCGTTAGTCAATATACACCCTTTAACTTCCGAATCATGGATGGACCGTTTCTGTGGTTAAACTTCCAGGCTGTTAATAATCTTATATCGACCGGATGTTTGTTAAGATTTTTTCATTGCATACACTGCCATTCACCCTGCCTTCCAATAGAGGCATAGAGTTTTCAGGGCAGTGCACTGCACAGTAATTATTAATTAAGGGTCTTTACAGCGTCCATTCGACCTTTGTTCCTGCTTCCTTTCCCCCATCTTCCTACAATGAAGTGGTTAACCCCAGTTGCAGAGGAGTGCTGAATGGCCTCCTCATTCCTATTGCTGAGTCTTCTGGCCCAAATTCGTAGATCCAATTCTATCATTCTCACATTCATGACTTTTACTCTTCCTCCGAATTCACTTCCTCCATTTTACTCTCCAATGTTTTTTAATTTTGCTGCGATCCTCTGGTTTTCACACAGTTGCACTAAATGATCTCCCTGGCCACAGCACAGTATTATACTGTCCAAATTCTACTTAGTATAGTCAGACCTTTCTAAAATCAAGGTTGGGGGTATTTGATTCGGGGATACACTAAACTAACGAGGAGCAAATTATCTGATTTAGGTTAAAGACATTATATATAAATAGGTAAACACTCACCGATATAATAAAACGGAATTATTTTAGCATATTAGAGGAATGTAAACCTGTAATTCACGAGGTCTTGTAAAACAATACAGAAATGTGGCATGCACAGTTTACAGTTTGCGACTTCACGGTTCGTTCTGTTACGATTGTCCTTGGAAGACATGTTCAGCGTTGTTGATTGGAACTAATAAGCCAGTTCGAAATTTAAGATCAGACAAGCCACACAACTCAATAGAGATTTTAATGAGGCAAAGATTTTCTAAATAGTTTCCTGTGATGGAGACGGAGAGCAGGTATACTGTACTCTACTTTTGTGTTATTGACACCGACACAACTCCCTTGTATCTACAGAGCCAAGCAAAAGCAGATAAATATCTTCAACATAAGACAGTATTATCTGCAGGAGAGGCAGTACACAGGAATTTTTCATCATATTTTGAAGACAATTAATTGAGCATCTACAGGGAGCAATGAATTCTTTCTTTCCTTCTTTTTTTTTTTTTGTGTCGATAACCATACTGTAAATAGTATCTCACTCACTCCATGTACTTGATAAGAATATGCGTTATCACAGCCATACACGCACGTTTAATGCCTGACAACGCATCACAAATTTGGCGTCTCGGTGACGTAGCGTATGCTGAAACATGGTAATATCTCTTGGGGGTTACGCCCCCGTCCCGCTTGACCCCCTAAACCTTAATTTTAGATTGGTGGGACGAAAGTGGGTTGACCAGGGCACCAGCCACCCGTTGAGATACTATCGCTAGAGAGTTATTGGGTTCTTCAATTAGGTGATGGTCTGGCATCCAAAGATTAAATTTTTTATCTTAGGTAGATTTTCAACAGTTGTCAATTTATGTAGGTTTTGACTAACCCGTTCATTCCTGGGATAACCATTAACCAAGTTAAGATTATATGTAAGTTATTCCCGTCATATTTCTCTTTACTTTTTCGTACTTAAGGTATCTCTTGAATATATGTAATTTTATAGATAATTAATTAACCATTATATTCACGGGATAGCCCAGTTCAGATTATTAGTAAGTTATTCCCGTTATATTTCACATTTTTTTTATATAAATGGGTTGCATCTTAATTTCCTTACAAAGGTTGGTAAAAAAAATTTTTTTGCATAAATGCATGAGATGGGTTTATTTTATTTATTTTTACATGATTGGCATTGTATTATCAGGTAAACTTTTAATTTTAATAATATAGACTCATTTGAATACCTCATATAATCTCAAACTATTTTGTCCAAAAGATTTTTGAGTTAAAAAAAGACAATGGAAATGACCTTTACTGTCTCGTTTTCTGAGCTGCTAAAGTGAGCCATCCTCTCTCTAAGGTGAGGCACTCAGGCACATTTTAGAATATCTCAACCCATACAGTACTGCTCCTTATCTCACTCCTAACTTATTGTCTTTTCATTTGATTATTGATCAGTATTCTCAGTTGGGATATACTATCCCGTGCTAGGTGTAGCACCTGAACACTAAAGTGGTATTGGAACTGTCAAATCCAATATATAGAGATATCTGAACTTACTGTAAAACTGTGTGATGATTGATGAACTGTAACATTATAAGTTTTTGAACTGTTGGTGCTCTAATACCCTAGGTTAGGATCAAGATATCTATTGTGGAGAGGTCTTCCCAAAATGTTTCCCACATTTTCTCACAATATCATATATATATATATATATATATATATATATATATATATATATATATATATATATATATATATATATATATATATATAATATGAATGTCTGTGTGTGAGCATAAGTGTTTACTTTTCTTTCCCTCTACTACTAGGACTATTGAGAATTACTTCTTATATGTGGAATACTTCTGTACTTTTAGAGTATTTGCGTTGTAACTTTTGCAAGAAGAGTGATTGAAACTGCAAAGTATAAGCAACAGGGAGAAGGAATGCTTCAGGATGTAAAGTAGTAGGATGGTTGAATTTAGAAATTTAATGAAAGAAAAAAAAATAAAATTGAATAATACTTAATCCAAGAACATAGACATCATGTACAAGCATGGACTAGAGATCACTTAGTTACCGAGTTGTCTATGTGGTAGTATAAACAAAGGAGAAAAAGGAATATGGAATGCATTCTAAGAAGTAGGAGGATGGCAATTTCTGTTTGATATGTAGTGACATGTGAGTACAGATCATTGGCTGGTATACTTAAGGAATAGGATAGTCAATGAAAAAGTGAGCATTAAAAGTATATAAGCTATTAGGAAAGAAGAAGTATATATTAAAAAAGGCTGGGATATACCAAATAATGTAGTACAGGTACTATAAAGTTGTCCTAAAGGAACATAAAGGCGGATGTAAGATACATTGAGTAGATAAATGTAGAAATAAAGGATGCAAATGAAGACGGATACAGTATGGGGAATACATTATCTTGCGTCTGTAGACTATTTTGAAGAGTTGTCTAAAGTTGATATTATTGAATAGGTACAAATGTGAATGATGCAAATTGATAATACTTTAGGATTTGGGTATGTAAATGGCAACTACAAGGTACAAGAATAAAAAAAGATTACCAGTTAATATATATTTATTTTTTAGTTGGAAAAGTGATTACAAAAAGGCATCTAGAAGCGCCGATGACGAAGGTCGTCGGGGCAGAGGTGGGAGGTCTTTTATGAACCCCAGGAAAAAAGGGGTGAAACCTGGTGTTCTGATGACTCACGATTTCCTACCTCATCAACCTTTGACACAAAGGTCGGAAAGTTCAGGGTCACGGCCTATGGAGTCTATACTCACTGTGGGTAGCCATGAAGCAAAATCTGTAAGTACTTGCTAGTTTCTTGCTATATTATAACATTTTCTGTTGTAGTGTTACAGTCTGTGGTAATATTGTATTATATGATAAAATTTAATGTTTAAAGTAGCCCATTAACTGTTTTTTTTTTTTTACTAGGTCAGTTACTGCCGTCAGTGCACCTTATTAGGTGCACTCTTGACATATTTTAGGGTCTTTGCAGTGTTTCTTCTGCCCTTAGCTGCGCTTGATTTATATCCTTCTAGGTTACCTCTGTTTCTTCTTCCCCTTTTCCATCTTGTTTTGCAATCCATAACTTTTGCTTCTTGGTGCAACTGCAGGATTTTTCTTCAGTTGCACTTGGGTGCTGAATGGCCTCTCGGTCCCAAATTCACTAATGTAATAAAACACCTAACTCCATCAACTTTTTAGTCATCTACTTTTTGTCAGGTTCCGTTTCCTTTCTTTAATCTTGATGGCCAGTGTCTTTAAACCTGTATAGTGCAATAGCAGGGTTTCCCACGGTGCACTTTGGCACCGAATGGCCTTCCAGCCCCCTTTGGCACACATCATGTCCCAAAATCAATATCCATCAATTCATATTTTCAACTGCACCACTTTACTAGAACTTTGAAGAGAGTGTTATGACAAATTTATAACTTGGCATAACCATTCAACCCTTTTAGGTTAAGGAAAACGTGTCTGCAAATGTTGATGGAGAAGGAGAAATAGATCTTGAAGCTGTCTTGACGAACGCAGTGCCAGAACAAGAAGTTAGTTTCATCTTGAACCAGAAGCTGCCCTTCGAAGCCGGGCAGAAGTACCACTTCCTCCCTGTGCAAGACCTGAATGAAGTCAAGAGGAACACGGTTCTCAAGGTGAGATACAAGGATTTTTGGTGGGAACTCGTAAATTTCTAGAGTTAGATCTGTTTACAAATGTGATGTTTCGCTCTAGAATTACTGATGATTTTAAAATGGCAAATTGTGTTTTCATTATGAGTATCGTGAGATGGAACGGATAAAAAAGATTGAAAAGCAAAGGAGGCAATGAATGGTATTTTGCGGAAATGAAATGAGCTGAGGACAAATGTATGAAAATTTATTAACATAATTTTTCTTGATGTAATGTGAGAAGATGTATGGGATAAATATTTAGATATATTAAGCTGTGAAATTTATTTGGTGCAGAATCATGGGAGGGGGAGGTCAGTACCACCAGTGTCCCTCTCTTGGGCCGTAGGCATTACTAGAGGGATTTAGCAGCGTCCATTTGTCCCGTAACTGCAGTTACCTTTCATTCCTTTTTACTTCTGTTCCAATTTCCCTTTTCCATCCTGCTGTCTAACCTCTCAACTTTTACTAAATATTGCGACTGCAGGATTTTATCCCCCAGGAAAACGGAAAACACAACACCAGAAGTTCATAATAAGAAAGATTTAGGTAGTTCACAAGCTTTCTCTCTCTCTCTCTCTCTCTCTCTCTCTCTCTCTCTCTCTCTCTCTCTCTCTCTCTCTCTCTCTCTCTCTCTCTCTCTCTGTATATATATATATATATATATATATATATATATATATATATATATATATATATATATATATATATATATAGAAAGTTCATACTGGTGAAAGATTTCCTTGTACATTCGGCTATGGGATTTTTGTATCTATCTATCTATCTATAAATTGAGAAAAGTAAATGTATTTCTGCAGTTATCCTAAGAACTATCTACAGGACAGACTGCGAAAAGAGACTATCTTCGATTTTTGGACACCACAAAGACATTGTCTATTCATTATAACATATATATATATATATATATATATATATATATATATATATATATATATATATATATAGTGTGTGTGTGTGTGTGTGCGTGTATATAATTGTATATCTATCTATGTATCTATGTATATATACATACATATATATGTGTTTATATATAATATATATATATATAATTATAAAATTAAGAATGGTGTGATATTAAGAACATTTATCAGTCAAGTGGTATTGAAGTCTTGGGACACGCAGTTACAAGGAGAAAGCAATGGAATTCAAATGATACTTGGGATACTATAAAAAGGAGACAAAGACAGAAATTTATTCTTGAAAGTTTTCGAGGAAGTAATAATAATTGCAAGGTAGGGCATGCTAAGTATTCCAGTATTGATAGTGAGGTCAAAAGAAAAGTCAGTAAAGCAGATGAGGCCGACAAAGCTATGAATTCAGGAAGTGGCTTTGGTGTAAGAATTGCTTATAGAATTATTAATGAAATCTCAATGTGGGCAAAGATGAAGAAGCATATACCCATCAAAAAGAGATATGGATCTGCTATAATAACAGAAGATGAAGAAAGACAGCGTTGGATAGAACACTTTAGTAATGTTTTGAATAGAAGATATGAAAGGAATAATTTGATTGATATTCCTGAAGCTGACGAAGACCTTGATGTGCCCATGAATGAATTCAGTGTGTTTGAAGTCGAAGCTATCCTAAAAAACCTAAAGAGATGGACAGCTCCAGGATACGATGGAATAACTGCGGAGATGATACTTGTCGGAAATGAAGTGACTCCCAGACTACTTACAAGATTATTTTGTAGAATGTGGCATGAAGAGGCAAAACTTAATGGATGGAAGTTGTATTGGTGAAAATAGCAAGCAAAAAAAAAAAAAGGAAACCTGACTGATTGCAAAAATTATAGAGGCATAACACTTACATCAGTTGTTATGAAAATATACAGTATGCTTATTTTAAAGAGACTGGAGAGAAAGATTGATGAAAAGCTGAGAGATGAACAAGCAGTATTTAGAAAAGGTAGAAGTTGCAATTATCAAATCTTCATTTCGAGACATGTACAGCAATGCGTAGAATATAGGAATCCACTTTTGATGGCATTTGTGGAGTGTGAAAAAGCCTTTAATAGTGAGCATCGGCCAATTTTGTGGTGAGTCCTGCGTTCTTACTGAATTTCTCTTAAATACGTAAATTTGATTAAGTCTGTTCATGATCATAGAAAGTGCAAAGTTAATGTTAATGGAGTCTTACCAAATGAATTTCTAGTGGACAGCGGAGTACTACAAGGGAATATATATGTTGTTACATATGTTATTTATCCTCCTCATGGATTTTGTAATGCGTAGAACAATCAGAGATGGTGGAGAAGGATTGGACTGTATTGGTAATAGGAATTTAGCAGACCTAGAGTATGCTGATGATGCTGTCCTTGTTAGCAGAACACCACAGGATTTGCAATGCTTGCTTACCAGAATGCATGAAATATCATACAAGGTTGGGCTGAAGATGAATAGAAGAAAGACAAAGATGATGAAAACGGAGTATGGAATGGAAAATGAAATATCATTGGAAGGAGAAAGGATTAATGAGGTAGAATCATTCTAGCATTAGGAAATATGATTTCCAATACAGGGTCTTTAGAATTAGAGTTAGTGAAAGATTGAAAAGAGCAAATCAGACAATAGCTAGGTTAAGTAAAATTTGGAAATCAAATCACCTGAAATTACATATAAAAATCAGACTATATATCAGTTTTGTGAGATCGGTGTTACTATATAGATATGAATCACGGCATGAGAATAAAACTATCTCCAATAGATTTAGTAGATTTGAGAACAAAGCCCTCAGAAGGATATTGGGACTTGAATGGCAAGACAGGATTAGAAATGAAACTATAAGAGAGATTACCCGAGTGCCATATGTGGATGAGATTATGATGAGGGGTAGATGAGATTGTTTGGGCATGCCCTTCACACTACCCAAGTGAAAATACTTCACCAAACGTTCAGCTGGGCTCCACAAGGCACTAGAAGAGTTGGAAGACCGAGGCCTACATGGTTGAGGACTATGGAGCACGAAGTAGATGATGAATGGAGAAGTATGGAATTAAAGCTCAAGATAGAGACGACTGGAGAAATCTAACCGAGGCCCATTGTGTCAATAGGCGTAGGAGGAGATGATGATGATATATATATACAGTATACAGTATATATATATATATATATATATATATATATATATATATATATATATATATATATATATATATATATATATATATATATATATATATATATATATATATATATATATATATATGCACGTGCGCATGCATAAAGTTCTACCTAACATTGGGGATTGAGCTCTAGTAATATACTATGTATATACATTATATATATATATATATATATATATATATATATATATATATATATATATATATATATATATATATATATATATATATATACACACTGTAAAAATACCATGCTAGTCAATCCATGTTAGCCATAGGTTATATAATCAGATGAGCAACCTGGTGGAGTAATGAGAATTTTGGGTTGGAGGAAATGCCCCCTAAATCTTGAATAAGTCACTGGCAGAAGGTGACGGGTTGAGATTAAGGTAATAGACAAGCTGTCTCTTAGGCTTTTACTCCTGATGCCTGGCGGGTAATCGTACTGGTATTAGTACGGACTAGCAGAGGTCACTTGCCTTAGTTAGATAGGCACTGCGCATCACAAGGAACTGGTTATCCTGTGATGAATTTAGCCAATAAATCCTCTATGGATTTAGTCAGTCTATGGAAAGCAAAAATGACAGAATGGCCCCCACTCTCGGGCGTAGTGAGGTGCTAGGTGTGTCCCGGTTCATAAATACTAAAGGGAAATTGAAAATTGATTATTGGAATATTAGAACCATAAATCAGATTAGGAAGTTACTGAAAAATGGAGAATAAATTTATGAAATATAGTTTGGATGTCTTGGCCATAAGTGGAACATGTTTTAAGAGGATTGGTAAAGAAATCTTAGACGAATGCAATATATATACGAGGCCTGTCTAAAAAGTATCCGACCTTATGCCGGAAAAAATATTTCACATATCTAACAAGATTTGGACCCTAATCCCCTTCAAAGTAGGCCCCTTGTGCTTGCACACACTTGGCCCACCGATCCATCCACTGCGGAAAACACCTCTGGAAGTCTTCTTTTGGAATGGTGTTCATCTTCGCCGTCACGTTCCACATTATCTCTTCTCTAGTCTCAAAACGGGATCCTTTCAGTGGCGTCTTCAATTTTGGAAACAACCAGAAGTCGCAAGGAGCCATGTCTGGAGAGTAGGGAGGTTGGCGAACGACTGGAATTTCATGTTTGGCCAAGAAATGTTGGATCAATTGGGATGAGTGTGCGGGGGCATTGTCGTGATGCAGTTGCCATATTTTTGCCGTCCACATGTCTGGCCTTTTGCGCCGAACTGCGTCACGGAGACGCCGGAGAACATCTTGATAGTACTCCTTTGTCACTGCGACGACTGTCTTTTTGTTTCTGGGTCGTACCCATACACACATGACTCATCTCCAGTTATCACGGTGTTCAGAAACTGAGGATCAGTGTTGGCAGTGTCCAGAAGGTCCTTTGCAACTTGAAAACGGAGGTCCTTTTGTTCTGGCGACAATAACCTGGGCACAAATTTCGCAGCCACTCTGTGCATGTTCAAATCATCATGCAAAATTGCATGTGCGGAATCTTTACTCACTCCAACCTCTTGGGCAATCTCCCGCACGGTCGAACGACGATCTGCCATCACCAAATTTCGCACCCTCTAAACAACAGCTGTACTCCGAGCAGTTTGCGGCCACTTTTGAATCGGTTGAAACACTCCTTAATTTGTGTTACACCCATCGCATCTTCTCCAAACACCTGCTGAATCTTACGAATTGTTTCGCTTTGAGAATTACCAAGCTTTTGACAAAATTTGATGCAGTATCTTTGCTCAACACGTTCAGTCATCTTGAGAGAATCAGTAATCCAACAGACACGTTGTGTAGCACCTCACTCAGCGACCGACAGGCAGCAACTGACGCGCTGGATGGTGGTGAAAAAATTCACGCATTCGCATGAAGGTGTCTTTCTTCACTGTGCAGAGTGGCGCCGCTCTATCGTCTCTATTTCGCACGGGAAAAATAAAGGTCGGATACTTTTTAGACAGGCCTCGTGTGTATATATATATATATATATATATATATATATATATATATATATATATATATATATATATATATATATATATATATATATATATATATATATATATATATATATATATATATATATATATATATATATATATATATATAATATATATATATATATATATATATATATATATATATATATATATATATATATATATATATATATATATATATATATATATATATATATATATATATATATATATATATATATATATATATATATATATAATATATATATATATATATATATATATATATATATATATATATATATATATATATAACAGATTTTGAGCGAAGCGAAAAATCTATTTTTGGGTGAAAGAGCCATGTCGTCCTGATGGAAGTTCCTTCTAATGAAGGAACTTCCATCAGGACGACATGTAGCTTCCTAAGTTATATGTGACTACAGTGATATATCCCAGAGAATTTACCGACGGTATCCAGAATTCTAACTCCTGGAGCGAGTATCCCTTAAATTTCTCCAAGGGATATCTCGTAAGGACGTAACTTGACACATCTCATAGCTATTTACACCCCAAATAGCCTTTCACTTTGAGAGGAAAAGTGGCAAGAAAATAAGAGAGTCGTTCAAAAGGTAAAACCATTCGACTCTCCTAAAGTACTGTCAATAGTTCGGTCATCCGCCACCCCACGGCGCCACCAAACCATTCTCCGTAGCTTTGTAAGTTTTACAGATACAGTACCAAAAGGGAGGGATTAACATCCTTTTACTAAAGGAGGGTGGGTCCATCAGGACGACATGGCTCTTTCACCCAAAAATAGATTTTTCGCTTCGCTCAAAATCCGTTTTTTGGGTTTAGGCCATGTCGTGCTGATGGAAGTTTACCAGAGCAATAATGTATCTGTGGATTTAATAGTGCCGTTATCTTGAATTGACCATTTCCTAACCGGTCGCCACGACCAAAGACACTTGATGTTACCGTAATACATCAATTAACTGAGCATACCATATGCCAGCTCTTCCTGTCCCCTACAGGGAAGAGTCTATATAGACTCTAGGAAAAAACCCGAGATTGTGAGTTCAAAGAACAGCAAGCAAGCAGAAAATATATCGTGTCGTATATACGTAAAGCGTACTTTGTACTAGAGTTCTGAATAGAGTACTGTACCTCCCAGGTCTGGATCAGACAGACGAGTTTATGTTCACATAGGAAACGTAATACAGTAGGCAAACCTAGCACAACCAAACTTACCTGATTGCATGGTAAGGGAAACTCTGTCCCACATAGTCCATAAGAGGATAAAAAATACTCTGAATACAATGTATAATCTTAAGGCGAGAGAGACGCAAAGATTCCTTCTATAGTTTATTTACAAGAAACACAGAAGTTATGATTAAGCAAAATGTTTATGCTAGACATAGACATAACAAGCATAACAGTAATAACAAGGTAAAAAGTTTTATCTGAAAGAGAAAACAATGCCACTCCGTGAAATTAGGAAATTTCAATATATATGTTATTACTAAAAGACATTAAGCATAAATATGCTGGCACTCATGTCAAAGTATTATGCTTCTAAGTTCACCTAACTATGGAAGACAGTTTATAAGGTTTATGTCAACACTAAAAAACAACATGATATACCTAAGTCTATCATGCACACCCTTCACTAACAGTCCCAATTAGTGCACTGTCCTTCGCAGTAATCAAACTACAGGGTTTATTACACTGCCTGCAGCCACCACATGAAATTTGATTTCTTGCAATTGCTTCGCATAGTGCTTAAAGAAGACTCTGGAAGACTTCCAACCAGTGTAAGCACGTAGGTTATCAAATGACATAGTTTGAAGGAAGTTAAGAGACAAGGCAACCTTCCTCGGATCATGACCTGCGGGTGTACTGTCAGGATCCGCTCTGCGAATAAAGTAAGTGATTTTCGCCCTTATCTGTTTCAAGGATAACGTTGAACCCGAAGTTTCTCCCCTAAAAAGCTGGCCTCCCCCAAAGTCTGAAGTTCTACGAAGATAGACCTTTAGGCATTCCACTGGACAGAGGGATGCTTCTTCCTTCACAGGGCAGATTCTCCAGGGACCCCATCTTTTAGTGGGTAGCTCATTCTTGGCGAGAAAAGTCGGATCCGGAAAGAGATTTAGTTCTCTGTTCGGTGTAAACTGAATGTGACCATCATCCCTCGAGAGGGCCACTATTTCACTGACTCTGGCTCCTGAGGCTAGTGCAAATAGAAATATCACTTTCTGAGTCAAGTCTTTCAGCGAACAATCTTCATTGTTCAAGGTAGAGGCCAGATGAAGAACCTTATCCAAAGACTATGAAATAGGCTTTGGAGGAGCTGCAGGCCGAAGTTTTGCGCAGGCTTTCGGAATCTTGGTGAAGATTTTGCTTGAGAAATCCACTTGGAAGGCATATAGAATCAGTCTAGCTAAGGCAGATTTACACGTCGAGATCGTATTAGCCGCTAGTCCTTGTCCGTGAAGATGGATGAAAAAGGACAGGCAGAAATCCGTAGAAATCTCTTGAGGTTTCTTCACCTTAACAAAGGCCACCCATTTCTTCCAGGAAGATTCGTATTGTCTTCTAGTTGACTTTGACTTATATTCTTCTAAGAAATTAATGCTGTCTTCGGAAATCCCAAACCTCTTCTTGACCGCTAAGGCGAGAAAATCATGAGATGAAGGTTCTGGGTTTTCTCTGATGAAGCGTAGACAGTCGATTTCTGTACTAGCTGAGTCAGAACTGGTTCCGGCAACGGGATCAGCTTCAGGCGTAGTTCTGTTATCAATGGAAACCAGACACTGCCTGGCCACTTGTGGGCCACTATCGCTGCCCTCCCGCGAAAGGATCTCAATTTGTCGAGGCCTTTCAACAACAGGTTGGTTGGTGGGAACAGGTAGATCCTGGACCATCTGTTCCAATCCAGAGACATCGCGTCCGTCGCTTCAGCTAGAGGATCCTCGTACGGGGCTACGTACCGGGCTAACTTCTTGTTGTCGTTCGTTGCGAAGAGATCTACTTGCAATCCATGGACTTTGCTCAATATGAAAGAGAATGATCCTGCGTCTAGGGACCATTCGGACTCTATCAGGTTGAACCTGGATAGAGCGTCCGCCGTCACATTGCGGAATCCTTGAAGGTGGACTGCTGATAAGTGCCATTTCATCTTCTTGGACAGATGAAGGATGGCTATTATCACCTGATTCAACTGAGGAGATCTTGAACCTTGACAATTTATGCATCTCATCACTACTTCGCTGTCTAGGACCAGGCGAATGTGGATTGATCGGCGAAGTTTCAGTTTCTTCAGGGAAAGAAGCACTGCCATGGCTTCCAGATAGTTGATGTGGAAGGTCTTGAACAGAGGAGACCAAGTTCCTTGCACTTTCCGAAGATGAGAATGACCCCCCCAACCTTCCTTCGAAGCATCCGTGTGGACGGTGACTGTAGGAGGAGGTGGTTGCAAGGATACTTTCCTTAAGTTCTTTGTCTCCGACCATGGCTTGAGAATCAATCGCAGACGATTTGGTAATGGTCTTAGTAGATCTCTTCGATCGTTGTAAGCGTATTTTCTCCAGATCCCTGAGGCATTTTTTAATTGTGCTCTCAAAAGTGGGTCCGTCAAAGAGGCAAACTGGAGAGACCCCAACACTCTCTCCTGTTGTCTTCTTGAAATCTTTCGTGACCGAAGAAGATTTTTGACGGCCCCTGCAATCTCCTTTCTCTTTGCCTTTGGCAAGGAGAGGCAATGTGACTGTAAGTCCCAGTGGATTCCCAACCACTGGAACTTTTGAGCTGGAGACAGCCAAGACTTTTTCAGGTTGATCTTGAACCCTAGGTACTCTAGGAATTGGATCACTTTTCTGGAGGCTTGCAAGCATTCTTCTTTGGATGCTGCCCACACCAGCCAGTCGTCCAGGTAAGCCATCACCTGAACCCCTTTTAGGCGTAGTTGTCGAACAACTGCATTTGCAAGCTTTGTGAATATTCTTGGAGCAATATTCAAACCGAAAGGCATGGCTCTGAAAACGTATTTTCTTTTCTGGAGCTTGAATCCCAGGTAGGGGGAAACTTGACGGTTGATTGGCACATGCCAGTATGCGTCCGTCATGTCTATGGAGACTGTGAATGCCCTTTTGGGCAGAAGGGTCCTTATGTGCGGAAGCGTCAGCATTCTGAACTTGTAGTTCACAATGAACTTGTTGAGTGGTGATAAGTCCAGAATGACTCTGAGCTTTTCCGAATCCTTCTTCGGAACACAGAATAGCCTTCCTTGGAATTTGATGGACTTTGCTTTCTTTATTACTCTCTTGCCCAGTAGTTCCTGAACGTATTCTTCCAGAACTGGGGTTGAAGGCTGGAAGAATTGAGGAAAGCTTGGTGGAGTTGAGGTCCAACCCCACCCCAGTCCTATCTTGATCAGGCTGTGGGCCCAAGGATCGAAGGTCCACCGATCCTGAAAGTGTAGCAGTCTCCCTCCTACTGGCAGCATCTCACTTTGAGTGCTGGGTGGAAGACTTTCCACCTTGGCCACGACCACCTTTGTTGCCTCCTCCTCTGAAGGGGCGCCTAGAGGAGCCTCGAAAGGTTCCCCTAAACTTTGGCTTAGAAGAAGCCGACTGCCTTTCATAAGCTGGGGTGAACACTGGTGACTGAGTTGCCAGTGTTTGGGGCACCAGTTGAAAGGTGGTGGTAGGTTGTGCCACCGTCTGGGTCACCGAGGCCATGGGAAGCTGTTGCTGTCTTGGCTGAGAGGAGAGGCGAGGCCGCTTCGACTTGTTCTTCGGCTGGGGACCCCTGTCAGCGGAAGATTTTCTCTTGGAGGACAAGCCCCATTTAGAGGGGAGATTCCTATTCTCCGAAGCAGCCTTGTAGACGACCTCCTTCACCACATCACTAGGAAAGAGGTCTTTTCCCCAGATATTAGAAGCTATCAGCTTCCTCGGTTCGTGTTTCACAGAGGCAGAAGCAAACACGAACTCCCGACAAGCCGTCCTGGCTCTGATAAAGTTGTATAGGTCCTTTGTAACCGTAGCCAAGTGCGCCTTGGCAGAGACCATATACATATCTGGAGAATCCGGGATGCTAGCCATCGTTTCTAGCCCCGTTTGTAAAGACATGGACGCTGCCAAGCACTCCTTTGTCTCGTGTTCTCTCTTCAAGAGAAACTCTGACAGCTTTGGGAGGTCCTCGTTGAACTGATGTCCAGCGATATCGGCCTCCAGCTTCCCGACTGAGAAGGTAACGTGAACGTCCTTCCAGTCCTTATCATCTGAAGGGAAAGCGAGGGAGAGAGGCTTGCTTTCCTCCAGTGTGGGGCAGGGCTTTCCTGCCCTCACGGCCTTCAGAGCTGCTTTAAACCCTTTATCCATAAAGGGAAAAGCACGTTGAGGGTCAGCAATAAACGACGGATGTTTTTTGATTAATGCCGGCACCTTTGAGCAAGTGAATGCCCTCTCCTTTAGCTTTTTGGAAAAAAAGCCTGTGCTTTAGCGAGCTCAAGGACAATTACTTCCTTGGGCTCCGTCACTTCTTTTGATGCCGGTTCAGTTCTGAGCCGGACATAACAATCCGGGTAGGATGCCCTGCTGGGCCAGAACTCTACCTCCTCCACTGGGACGGTACCCAGTTTCTCCGAAAGGAAAATCTTGCCTGCTGACAAGTTAACATCGGGTTAACATCGGAGAAAACAGGGAGGTCCTTCACATTTAGTTTCTTCGGGGCTAAGCGCGAGGAAACCAATTGCTCGATCTCTGACCGAAAAGTAGTCTCTTTCTCTGACGACTTCTTCTGCAAGTCGTACACCATCGACATCAGAGATTGCAAGGTGGTCGTAAGTGCCTCCAGATGAGGCGGTTGCGAAGAGGTTGATGGAGCTGGTTCCACCACAGCCGCTGAAGAAACCGACACCGCTTCAGCATTCTCAACCTCGTTAGTAGGAGGAACAACTGCCTCCTGTTCTAACTCTTCTACGAGGAGATTCTTCTCAGTTTCCTCGGAAATGACAGACATATTGTCGTCCTGGTGGACGCTTTCCAAAGCATCCGCCACGTCAGGATCTCCAGGTTTCTGAACCGGGAGTTGCACCAAGGGGATCGAAGGTTTGGTCTGGGGAATGACGGAATCGTCACGAGCTCCGGGGAAGAGACAGTCCCTCATCCTAGCATTAAGAAGGTATGGGCCCGAGGTATTCTTTTGAAAACCTCTAACCCATTTCCGCAGCGTAATCCTAGCTGCATCCCTAGACTCCGCAGACTTTTGATCATCAAAAGCCTCCTTAACCAACATGTCACACACAGTACAAGCCTCTGGGTCCCAGTACTTGAGGGCCCCTTTGGTGACAGAACAGCGGGCGTGAGACCTACACACGCCATGTCCGTAGAAGTCCTTGCTGCGGACCCTACAAAAGTTGTTCCCGCACTCGGGATGCTCCGCCTGTAAAGAAAAGAAAAGCAAATGAGTTTTCTGTGAAATTCCCAAATTTCAACATAATACATTTATTATATTTACCTTGGATAGAGTAAGCTATAGTAGGAAAGACACCCACATGTGTTTCCCATCCAGCCATTTGCTATGACCCCTTCCCGTATTGAACCATGAAATTCACAAGGAATTAAATAACAGAGGGAATATCCAAGATATATAGTGTTTCCTTGACACATCCTCTTATAATGTTCAATACAGTGGATGAATTTAATGGACATAACCATTAAAATAAGAGAGAATCATCTCTCTATGATGGTCTCACAAATGGCTGCTCAAGAACCACTTGTAGGTTGGAAAAATGTATCATATTTTTCTGGATACAGCAGTTGCCGGCGGCAGTATGCCACCGACGCTGCCGGCCCTGCCGACACTGCAGATCCCACCGACGCTGCCGGCCCTGCCGACACTGCAGATCCCACCGACACTGCCGGCCCCGCTGACATCGTCGGCGTGTAGGGCCAGTCGGTAAATGCCGGCAGGCAGGCGTCTGCCGAGCCTGCCGGCAGCTACCGTTAATAAAATATGAATATAGTGTCGACCTGCCGACAATGTCGGCATGATGAGCTAGTCAGCATATGCCAGCAGGCCGGCATCTGCCGGGCCTGCCAAACACTGCTGGCTATAAAATAACACTATGGGTGGAAGGCATTGGCCAGCTGCCGACAAGCTACTCAGTTGCCGGCAGACAGGCCTACTAAACTCACCAGCGGCATCGATCAACGATGTCCGAGGTAAGAGAAACAGCGAACTGTTAGCCTAGCCAACCCACATTGATGGCAGAATTAACTGCCGACTACAGCCCATGATAGACAGTAAGAATAGAAGACGGCAAAGAATCAGCTATGTCGTTTACATCCTGAAAGAGAGTGCCAGTGGAAGAGGGAAATCAATTCGGGCTTCCACTCAACCATATCCCATCTTGAGGGATATGGAAGGCAGTCCAAGGGAGGACTCTAAGGAACACTCAAAGATATGAGGTTATCTGTCAGTAACCTAACCAGGCACTGACAGAAAATCTCATGCCAGGTCTACAGACGTCCAGAGGAGCCTATGTAGAACCACGGCCGAAGGGTGTTGGATCATTCAACACGAAAGAGATAGCGGGGAAGGGGTGAATAGTCCATAAGTAAAGCAATACAGTACCCTAAGGTATTACTTAACTTGAAGGATTCTGTCCTCGAAAAAGCCTCAACTAGGGGAAGTCAATTCCCCAGGTTGGGTTAGGCAATGAGAGAACGTCCGAAAACGAACTCAAGAGAATAGAATCTCGTACCAGGGGTTAAAACAGGGAAGAAACCTATCCTCCCGTTAAAAACCCCCAATACAGGACTGTCTGCTAGACCATAAAGAGGAAATTGTAAAACAATAACCTCTACAAGATCTAGGGAGGCAAGCCTCCTGAACAGCAACTAGCCCTACTGGAATACCGACGAGCTACTCAGTTGCCGGTATAAATCCAGGTAGCCAGATGCCTAACACAGACTTACTCTGATGTCCCGTCCCCAACTCCAAACTCAATGCTGACAAGCTACTCAGTTGCCAGCTCAGAGAAAAGGAGAGGAAATGGAACGCCCCAGAAAATTTACCCAACCATAGGTTACAGTAAATTAACTGAGGATAGCCTAGGCTAATCAGAGGGAAAGGGAATTACTCTTATTTCTCATAGAGAAAGTATTGACTTAAAGGGGCAATGATATCTATCTTACCCCTAAAGACAATACAAGAGTAATGGGGACATATAAAGTATACTAAAGCACTAAAGCTATTAAGCTAGAGAGCTTAGAGAAACGTTCTACGTAACTCTGGTATACTATTATGGAAGAGGAAAAGAAATAGTAATATCTTAATTGTATAAAATATTGCCTGAGCTTCAATACAACTTTACCAGGAAGGTTATATCATGCATGAGGTGTGAAAGTGCCTAGGCTAGAAGCCTAGCACTCGTGAGGCTCGAAATTATAGCCATTTTCACGACAACAATGACATAATATAAAAATCCCTAGCTAAAATACTAAATAGCTAAAGTTATTAAAGCAAGGATGCCGGGAATATCGTTCTTGCTAACTAAATGAACAAAAGAACGATCGCGTCATGACGCCATCCGGCCGGCAACAGCTCTTGTTACGTTAATTACGATATCAATCGAAAAGCAAAACTGGCAAGAGCTTACATTTACACAATTCAAAGATATTACTTAACTTTCCAGAAGCTGATGAAGCTGGGGAATCCATAATCAAGCAGGAAAAAGCTTCGAAAATAGCGAGATAACACGGAAAACTGGTCAGCAAAGCTACAAACGAAAGAATGGTTTGGTGGCGCCGTGGGGTGGCGGATGGCCGAACTATTGACAGTTCTTTAGGAGAGTCGAATGGTTTTACCTTTTGAACGACTCTCTTATTTTCTTGCCACTTTTCCTCTCGAAGTGAAAGGCTATTTGGGGTGTAAATAGCTATGAGATGTGTCAAGTTACGTCCTTACGCGATATCCCTTGGAGAAATTTAAGGGATACTCGCTCCATGAGTTAGAATTCTGGATACCTTCGGTAAATTCTCTGGGATATATCACTGTAGTCACATATAACTTAGGAAGCTACTAATGAAGGAACTTCAATCAGCACGACATGGCCTAAACCCAAAAATATATATATGAATAAATATCACCCACGAATGGCATTTAATACTGAATTCTATCTTGGGAATATATATCCACTTTGAATTAATTTTATGGTAACAGCTTCTGGCCGGGTGGAGATTCGAACCCACTTGTTCGGCTGGAACCACGCCTGCGAAGACTCTACCGACTGAGCTATCAAGATGAGATAAAAGTTTATGACAAGTCCCCGTACATATTCCTGTCGAATTCAGGAATATGTTCATAGACTTGAGATAAACCTATCTCCACCATGATAGCTTAATCGTGAGTTTGCAACACCTGGTTATTTTAAATGAATATATATCACAAGCACTCGTGATTTCAATCAATGTAAATATCACCCACGAATGGCATTTAATACCGAATTCTATCTTGGGAATATATATCCACTTGAAATTCATGTTATGGTAACAGCTTCTGGCCGGTTGAAGATTCAAACCCCCACCTGTTCGGCTGGAAACCTTGTCTGCGAAGACTCTACCGACTGAGCTATCAAGAGAGATAAAAGTTTATGACAAGTCCCCGTACATATTCCTGTCGAATTCAGGAATCTGTTCATAGACTTGAAATAAACCTATCTCCACCATGATAGCTAAATCGTGAGTTTGCAACACATGGTTATTTTAAATGAATATATATCACAAGCATTCGTGATTTCAATCAATGTAAATATCACCCACGAATGGTATTTAATATCGAATTCTATCTTGGGAATATATATCCACTTGGAATTCATTTTATGGTAACAGCTTTTGGCCGGGTGGAGATTCGAACCCCCACCTGTTCCGCTGGAAACCATGCCTGCAAAGACTACCGACTGAGCTATCAAGAGAGATAAAAGTTTATGACAAGTCCTCGTACATATTCCTGTACGGGGGCATAAAAAACAATTAGAATAGAGCCAATGTTATCCCTGCGTGTTGTAAGAGGCGACTAAAAGG
Source organism: Palaemon carinicauda (assembly GCF_036898095.1). Classification (NCBI taxonomy): domain Eukaryota; kingdom Metazoa; phylum Arthropoda; class Malacostraca; order Decapoda; family Palaemonidae; genus Palaemon; species Palaemon carinicauda. The sequence goes on from NC_090747.1 coordinate 68,108,325, forward strand.
GACGGGACGAGGGGGCTGGGAACCCCCTCTCCTGTATATAATCCTGCGAGACGTCAACAAAGAGATGGAGCTGGTGGAAGAGTGACTGCTCCCCGCACTCTAGTTTTGGGGTGTTTGAATGTGCGTGGATGTAGTACGATAGAGAGTAAAAGATGTGAGATTGGAAGTATGTTTAGGAAAAGTAGGATGGATGTATTGGCCTTGTGTGAGACAAAGATGAAAGGAAAGGGTGAAGTGATGTTTGGTGAAATGTCTGGTAGAGTGTCTGGGATTGAAAGGGGAAGGGCGAGAGAGGGTGTGGCTTTATTGCTGAGTGAATGGATGACAGGTAAAGTAGTGGAATGGAAGGAGATATCATCTAGGTTAATGTGGGTAAGGGTTAGGTTGGGTAGGGAATGTTGGGCGTTTGTCAGTGCATATGGGCCAGGTAGTGAGAAAAGTGAAGAAGAGCGGAATGAGTTCTGGAATGAATCAACTAGGTGTGTAGAAGGACTGGGTATAAGGAATTGTGTAGTTGTCATGGGTGACTTAAATACTAGAGTGGGCGCTGGAGAGGTAGAAGGTGTCATTGGGAAGTATGGCGTACCAGGTGAAAATGAGAGTGGTGAGAGACTGGTAGATATGTGTGTTGAACAAGAGATGGTAATAAGTGCTAGCTTTTTCAAAAAGAAAGATGAAAACAAGTATACATGGGTAAGAGTGGCAAATGGAAGAGTAGTAGAAAGGGCTTTAATGGATTATGTGTTGATAATTAAAAGAATGTTTGGAAGATTGAAAGACGTGCACGTGTTTAGGGGTATTGATAACGGTATGTCTGATCATTTTTTGGTGGAAGGAAAATTAGTTGTAGCAAAAGAGTGAGGGAATAGAGTAGGTGGATGTAAAAAGGAGCTAGTGAGGGTTGAAGAGCTAATAAAACCCGGGGGTAAAAAGTAAATATCGGGAAAGGTTGAAAATGGCATATGACGAAGTGAGAGTAAGAGAAGCTGGTAATTTAGAGGAGGAGTGGAAGTTAGTAAAAGAAAATTTTGTTGGGATTGCAAGTGATGTGTTTGGTAAGAAGGTTGTTGGAGGCAGCATGAGGAAAGGCAGTGAATGGTGGAATGAAGGTAAAAGGGGAAGAGAAAAAGAGGGCTTTTGAAGAATGGCTGCAGAGTAATAGTATAGAGAAGTATGAAAAATATAGAGAAAAAGGTGGAAGTGAAGCACAAGGTACGTGAGGCAAAGAGGGCAGTTGACCTGAGGTGGGGTCAGGGATTGGGTCAGTCATATGAAGAGAATAAGAAGAAGTTTTGGAAAGAAGTGAAGAAAGTAAGGAAGGCTTGCTCAAGAATTGAAGACAGTGAAAGATGGAAATGGAAGGTTGTTAAAAGGAGAGGAGGTAAGGAAAAGGTGGGCAGAATATTTTGAAAGTTTACTGAATGTAGAGGATAATAGGGAGGCAGATATAATTGCTGTTGTAGGTGTTGAGGTGCCGGTGATGGGAAATGAGAATGAGAGAAAGATTACAATAGAGGAAGTGAGGAGAGCACTAGATGAAACGAGAGTAGGAAAAGCATCTGGTATGGATGGTGTGAGAGCTGAGATGTTGAAGGAAGGGGGTGTGACTGTACTTGAATAGTTGGTGAGATTGTTTAATATGTGTTTTGTGTTGTCAATGGTACCAGTAGATTGGGTTTGTGCATGTATTGTATCACTATATAAGGGTAAGGGAGATGTGCATGAGTGTTGTAATTCAAGAGGGGTATTAGTTTGTTGAGTGTAGTTGGAAAAGTGTATGGTAGAGTAATGATTAATAGGATTAAGGATAAAACAGAGAATGCAATCTTAGAAGTACAGGGTGGTTTTAGAAGAGGTAGGGGTTGTATGAATCAGATTTTTACCGTTAGGTAGATATGCGAGAAATATTTAGCAAAAGGTAAGGAGGTGTATGTTGCGTTTATGGATCTGGAGAAAGCGTATGATAGAGTTGATAGGGAAGCAATGTGGAATGTGATGAGGTTATAAGGAGTTGGTGGAAGGTTGTTGCAAGCAGTGAAAAGTTTCTACAAAGGTAGTAAAGCATGTGTTAGAATAGTAAATGAAGTGAGTGATTGGTTTACGGTGAGAGTGGGGCTGAGACAGGGATGTGTGATGTCGCCGTGGTTGTTTAACTTGTATGTTGATGGAGTGGTGAGAGAGGTGAATGCTCGAGTACTTGGACGAGGATTAAAACTGGTAGACGAGAATGACCATGAATGGGAGGTAAATCAGTTGTTGTTTGCGGATGATACTGTACTGGTTGCAGACACAGAAGAGAAGCTTGACCGACTAGTGACAGAATTTGGAAGGGTGTGTGAGAGAAGGAAGTTGAGAGTTAATGTGGGTAAGAGTAAGGTTATGAGATGTACGAGAAGGGAAGGTGGTGCAAGGTTGAATGTCATGTTGAATGGAGAGTTACTTGAGGAGGTGGATCAGTTTAAGTACTTGGGGTCTGTTGTTGCAGCAAATGGTGGAGTGGAAGCAGATGTACGTTAGAGAGTGAATGAAGGTTGCAAAGTGTTGGGGGCAGTTAAGGGAGTAGTAAAAAATAGAGGGTTGAGCATGAATGTAAAGAGAGTTCTATATGAGAAAGTGATTGTACCAACTGTGATGTATGGATCGGAGTTGTGGGGAATGAAAGTGATGGAGAAACAGAAATTGAATGTGTTTGAGATGAAGTGTCTAAGGAGTATGGCTGGTGTATCTCGAGTAGATAGGGTTAGGAACGAAGTGGTGAGGGTGAGAACGGGTGTAAGAAATGAGTTAGCAGCTAGAGTGGATATGAATGTGTTGAGGTGGTTTGGCCATGTTGAGAGAATGGAAAATGGCTGTCTGCTAAAGAAGGTGATGAATGCAAGAGTTCATATATATATATATATATATATATATATATATATATATATATATATATATATATATATATATATATATATATATGTATATATATATATATATATATATATATGATATATATATATATATATATATATATATATATATATATATATATATATATATATATATATATATATATATATATATATATATAATTAATCTACTCAGGAAGAACAGATGGAATAGGAATGATGATGATACCAAAAGCAGAAGAGGCATTTACGGAATTGAGAGTTGTAAATAGCAGTTTGGTAGTAGCAAAGTTTACATTAAAGCAGTGCAGTATGAGTATTATGGTTTTCTATGCACCAACAAATGATTCCAATGAAGAAAGGGAAGATGAATACTCTGAAGATCTTCAGAGTGTAATATATGAGATCCCAGAGAGAGATATAAAAATTGTGAGTGTTGACTTCAATGCTAAAGTTGGAAGGAATAATCTAGATATAGAGAATGTGATGGATGTTGAGGGTCTTGGCGAAGTTGCAAATGAAAATCGGACACACTCTATGTTTCTGTATAACAGACAATATTGTTATTGGAGGTACTCTTTTCCAGCACAAGGACATCCACAAATATATATGGACTTCACCATGTAGCAATTACAAAAATTAAATAGATCATGTAGCCATTAATAAAGAGAGAAAGGGAACTCTGAGAAATGTAAGAAGCTATAGAGGTGCAGATATTGGTAGTGGACTACCAGCTCCTCATTGTCACACTGAAATTAAAACTGAAAACACCCAACAGAAATGTAGATAGGATACCTAGGTTTGATACAACTAAGCTTCTAGTATATGAATAGGGAGAAACCTTTGCAATTGAATGTAGGAATCGATTTGCATTCTTAGACACTTTAAGAGACGAAAAGCAGACAGTAAATGAAGAATGGTGTGATATTAAGAACATGATATTTCATTCAGTTGGGAGTGAAGTTTTTGGATATTAAAGTTACAAGGAGAAAGCCATGAATATCAAATGATCTTCGGGATACCCTAATAAGAAGACAAAGGCAGAAACTGATTGTTGAAAGTTTTCGAGGAAGTAATGAAAATTACAAGGTAGAGCATACTAGGTATTCCAGTGTTGATAGTGAAGTCAAAAGAAAAGCCAGGAATGACTGGATAGAAAGTTTAGACGGGAAAGCAGATGTGACTGACAAAGCTTTCAATTCAGGAGTGGCTGTGGTGTAAGAATCTCACATAGAATTATTAATGAAATCTCGACTAGGGCAAAGAAGAAGAAGCATATACCAATCAACAAGAGATATGGATCTCCAATAACAACAGAAGATGAAGAAAGACCACGTTGGATGGAACACTTTAGTGAGGTCAGGAATAGGAGATATGGAAGGAGTAATTTGATTGATATACCCTACGCTGATGAAGTCCTTGATGTCCCCACGAATGAATTCAGTGTGTTTGAAGTCGAAACTATCATTATAAAAACTCAGGAGATGGAAAGCCCCTGGATATGATGGAGAAACTGCTGAAATAATTTCGGCCGAAAATGGTATTTGGGGACTATGATAAAAACTTTAATAATTTTAAACAGAAAATTTTGTGTAGAGTCCTTCGTTATTATGTAATTCGTCTCATATATAAATTTGACTAAGCCTTTTCATGAGTATAGCAAGTGCAAAGTTAATGTTAGTGGAGTCCTATCAAATGAATTTTCAGTGAACAGCGGAGTACTCCAAGGTAATGTGTTGTTGCCTATGTTGTTTATCCTCCTCATGGATTTGAAATGCATAGAGCAGTTGGGGATGGTGGAGAAGGATTGGACTGGATTGGTAATAGGAAATTAGCAGACCTAGAGTATGCTGATGTCACTGTCCTTATTAGCAGAACTCTAAAGGATTTGCTTACCAGAATGCATGAAATATCACAGGATGTTGGGCTGAAGATAGATAGAAGAAAGACAGGAATGATGAGAACAGAATATGCAATGGAAATATGAAATATAATTGAAAGGAAAAATGAGGTAGAATTATTCAAGTATTTAGGAACTATGATATCTTATACAGGGTCTTAAAAATTGAATTTTAATGAAAGATTGAAAAGATAATGGCTAGGTTAAGTAAAATTTTGGAATAAAAAAGCCTGAAATGGCATATAAAATTCAGGCTATGCATCATTTTAGTGAGATCTCTGCGACTGTATGGAAGTGGAGTCATGGTATGACACTGAAACAATCTCCCACAGATTTAGTAGATTTGAGAACAAAGCCCTCAGACGAATCTTGGGAGTTAATGGCAGGACAGGATTATGGGGATGAGATCATGGTGAGTGGTACATGGAGATGGTTTGGGCATGCTCTTCGCACACCCCAAGAGAGACTAGTTCACCAAACTTTTAACTGGGCTTCACAATGGACTAGAAGAGTTGTAGGACTCATTCCTACATGGCTGTGGACTATGAAGCGTGAAGTAGGAAATGATGAATGGAGAAGTAATGATGTAAAAGTTCAAGATAGAGATGACTGGTGAAATCTAACAGTCTCTTTGCGTCAATAGGTGTAGGAGGATATATATATATATATATATATATATATATATATATATATATATATATATATATATATATATATATATATATATATATGAATGTGTGTACATGTATTGCTACCTCACATTGGGATTGTTCGTTCATTCTAGATTGATCACACCCATATAAAAAGACGGACCACGGGCAGCCTGTAAAATTGGGGCTGAACACTAGTCTCTTTAAGTGAAAGGCAAGGTTGCTATCAATCATGCCACTGGGTTGCTAAAAGATTTAAGAACCCAAGTGCTAACTGCATTTCAGGATTTACCTTGTGAGACCAAAGTCTTATTTAATAGAGAGTTTTAAAAAACTTCCTGACAAACTAGTAACCCAATTGATAGCTTCTAATTTGAATTACCCCTAACGAGGTCGAGTATACCTGTCCTTTTAGACCTGAACTAGAGAATAGATTACATTAAGGCATCTGTCCCTCCTGACCTGAGCTAGAAAATGAAGTACAACTGAGTAGTTGAGTAGTTGTTACTTCGTCTTTTCTTTCTGAATAGAAAATTTAATTGATTGGTTACAATCTGCATTACTTTCGGCAGTTACTGGTTGGCTTCCTGAATGCGGGCGAAAGAGGAGTCATCTACATGGGCGTGTCTGAGGATGGGCGCGTGGAAGGTATCAGTGCAGAACATAAGCTGATTAGTCAGTTCGTGGAAGGCCTCATGAAAACGGTGCAGTTCTATCTCATGCCAAGACTTCATATGCCCCAGTATGGTAAGAACAATATTCAATTCTATTTACTGTAGTCCACAGCTGTATCTACCTTTTATCTTTCTACTCCTCCTCCCTTACCGCTTCTCCTGTCTCTTCTTCTCCGCAGAGCTCTTTCAATTTTTACCTTATTTTACAGCTATTTGGTCCCCGCCCCATTCCAACCCGGCTTTGAGTGGCAGATCTGACCCTAGAGCCGGACTATGTGACTCAAGTTCCTAAAATAATGCAAATCAATTTAAAAGCTTTCTATATGATCAGTTCCCTATAATCTTTATGAAATATTAAAAATGCATGACACGAAAAATATAGTTTGGGATTGTATTTAGTCAACAAATATTTATATAGATTTTGTCTTCTTGTTGATAAGTATGAACTAAACAAGTTGGCATTTGGGAATTTCATTGATACTTTAGGACCGTCGATATTAGTACGTAGTCACATTTAAATGCAGGACAATGAGATTCATAATCGAGAAAGTTATCAAGATTTTAAAATCCCCTTCGATCAGTGCAATTCTGTAAAAGCCCAATGACCGTATGTGTCCAGGCGTATGTTGTATCAAGTTGATAACCACTTATTTGAATTATACATTTTACGTAAGTCACCGATTGATAGAAGTCAAGTCGTACGTAGGGTCGAGGTGTGAGTATAATGATAGAATGGTGAAAGATTTCCTTTTCAAAATCAGAAAGAGATTTAGTGTATCAATATGTATAAGTGAAATCACTATTTGAGTAATATAGTGTTCCCTTAGAACTCAATCTTTAGAATATTTGATGTGTGCAACGAGAATGGAAACTTGTCGTAATGTCACTACCTAGGCAACCTTATTACCTCCGCCAACGAAGTTGGAAAGAGGTTATGTTTTACCCCCTGTTTGTGTATTTGTTTGTGAACAACTTTTTGACCATAATTTTAATCGTAGAGTAATGAAACTTGCATGGACTAACTTATGCAAGAAGCTGGAAATGATTAAATTTTGGACGGTCATGGTCAAGTAAAATGTCCAATTCACATAATCAGTCATGAGTGTGGATATCGTTGTCACAGAGACTTCAAACTTGGATCATATTAGAGTGTATGTAAATCGAGTCCAAGATCAAAGTCAAGTACAAGGTCAAATTCCGATCATCAACCATGCGGATACAATTTTAATTGTAAATTAATGAAACTTGCAAGGATTACTTGTTATGTAAAAAGATGGAAAGGATTAACTTTTGGAAGGTAAAGGTCATGGTAAAGCAAAATGTCCAATTCACGTAATCAGCCATTATTTAGACATTGTTGCCACAGAAGCTTCAAACTTAATTCATATTTGAGTGTATGAAAATCCACGCCAATTAATTCATGTTAAGGTCAAGGTCAAGGGTGAGCAAAAGGTCTAGAAATAAGCTGCTCTGGCGGATGTCTGGACTCTATTGAATACCCCTCTAGTTTTTTACTGGAATGAAAAAAGTTTAGTAGCCTATTCCTAAAGGAATTTGCATTTGTTTAAAATAAATAAGTTCACGTGTTTAATAATTTTAGCATTGTGCATAAATTGATCTTTGAATATTATAGTTTTGAAATATTGAATCGTATGCTGTATACGTTACAGGTAACATGTGAAACTCGGGTATTATGTAAAATACCCAGGCATTTTATAGAATGTCTCCCAGGTTTTGGCAAAGTATTGAAATTGCTTGATTTGATATAATCTTATTCTTTACCTAGGCATATCATTCATAACCTAGCTGTTTCATACAACTCCTCCGTCAACTAGGAAAATTAGACGAATATTAATTGTGCCTGGGGAAGTATGCCAAACAGCTCACCGTCTTAAAACTGAACAGTAGTACATCCCTGTATTATAGGCTGAAAAAATTTTGGTTTCTGCTGTACAACCATTGCGTCATGCCAGTTCAGCTACCAATAGTGGCGTGGTGTTTTCTTTTCTGTTGTTTTAGCATCTTTTATCTCATCAACTACCCATGATAACGCTTGTCACTTAGGTACACCATGTTCTTTGCTGCAGTACTATTCTTTACTTATTCTCCTCTTACCTCATACACCTGATAACAATCAAGATAACTGGAAAATTCTTCTTTCCCTCAAGGGGTTAAGTACTGCACTGTAATTGTTCAGTGGCTACTATCCATTTGTAAGGGTAGAAGAGACCTTCCTGCCATGGTAAACAGCCTTTCTGGGAGAAGGACACTCCAGAATCAAACCATAATAATTCTCTATTCGTGAGTAGTGCTATATCCTCTGTAGTCTGGTCTTCTACTATCTTGGTTTGGAGTTTTCTTGCTTGAGAATACACTCGAGCACACTATTCGGATCCCTTATATCCTTAGTTCTTTTCTTCTTTGAGCTATTATTCCTGTTGGAGATCTTGGGCATATAGACTCCCGCTTTTCCAGCTAAGGTTGTGGCCTAGCTAATAATAATAATAATAATGATGGAACTTTAATTGATGCCCAGCACTCTCAGTTGGGTTGTACTACTACATGCCTGACGTATTGCCTGAACACTGAAAAATCCAGAATATATATATGTATATATATATATATATATATATATATATATATATATATATATATATATATGTGTGTATATATATATATATATATATATATATATATATATATATATATATATATATATATATATATATATATATATATATATATGCGTAAAAATCACAGGAAAACGTGATGCTCAGATGCAGAAGAACCACAGGGAAAATGAAAATACAGAATATACACTTGAGTCCTGACTAGTTTCGTGATACTTCCTCAGAGGAAGTATCACGAAACTAGTCAGGACTCAAGTGTATATTCTGTATTTTCATTTTCCCTGTGGTTCTTCTGCATATATATATATATATATATATATATATATATATATATATATATATATATATATATATATATATATATATATATATATATATATATATATATATATATATATCATCACCATCTGCCCCTCACCATGATCGCATCCACATGTGGCACTCGAGTAATCTCTCTTCATGTCTTGCCATTTAACTCCCAATGTCCTTCTGAGGGTTTTGTTGTCAAATCTACAAAATCTGTTGGATATTGTTTTATTGTCATGCCACGACTCATGTCCATGCAGTACCACTGATCCCACTAAAGTGATATATAGCCTAACTTTTATATGTAATTTCAGGTGATTTGATTTCCAAATTTTACTTAACCTAGCCCTTGTATGATTTGCCTTTTTCAGCCTTTTATTAAACACAAAGTATATGTATGTATATATATATATATATATATATATATATATATATATATATATATATATATATATATATATGTGTGTGTGTGTGTGTGTGTGTGTGTGTGTGTGTGTGTGTGTGTGTATGCCTTTGTTTATCAGCGGCCTGTTCTTCCAGCGTACATTAAAAATAGACACCAACTAACCCAAAGTTCCCCCACTAACCTAACCTACAACCCGTGTTCTTACCTACTTTCCTAACGGGGGGGCTAACGCCCCCATGCGACCCCCCCCCCCCCCCTTACACTGCTGTATTCTTAGTCAGCCATCATCATACACACAGGTGGCCGTTATCACACATAACACTCCGGATCGAATATTTAGTTATTTAAAGAAGGGACGGGAAAGAGTTATCCGTTTACGAGATCTCATTTTCTCTAAAGATGGTGAATAGGTAAAAGAAAACGTACCACGTTTGCTGTTTAAAAAGGAAAACTAATGTAGTGAAATGCTGAATTGATATAATGTTTTAAAATTTTGCTGAATTATTCAACTGTTATCCAATTATGGTTATGAATTTATGTATGATGCTTTTCCGTGTTTTTTTCGTTCATACCGTGGTTTAAAGGGACATTATGGTCAATTACTTGTTAAAATTCAATTAAATTTTACTGAATTATTCCTGGTCAGTAAGCCGTAGGGCTCATATCGAATGTTTTAGTTAAATTTTATTCAAATGACTCTTGCTTTGAAAATTTCCCCATGTATGTATCCTTAAACTCTCGCATAATGAAATGTTATTAGAGAGAGGTATCTAAATTCCCTGTAAAATACTGTCAACATTGTGCTGGAAGGACGAACTGATCCTTTCACAATCTTCACTGACCTGAGATATGAAATATTGATAAGGTTTCGTCATGCAAAGGGAAGCCACTCTAGCTGCTTGCATAGAAGATGAGAATCCTTTTTGGTCAACGAACTAACTCAAATTATTCACTTACTGGTGTTTGCTGTGCTGTGGTTCGCTTTGCTCGCAAATAAACATTATTTCCTTACTCCTTTGTTCTGCCAAGTGATACATGTTTTGCTACATGCATTAGCAAATCGCGGGAAGATTTTAACGGATAAAAAATCTGTGACCTAAGTACCTACACACTACCCGCCACCTGTGTAGATTGTTGGATCAGCAGGCCCTCTGCTCACATAGAAAATGAGAATGTTGGAAACAAAAAATAGTTCTTAGGATCTTGGTACCCCTCCACTCGGTCGTAGCTGCTCTTACATTTTATCCACCTACTATAATATACTTCTATTCCTACTACCTCTCCTCCGTTTTTAAACAGTGCTACATAGTGTAATTACATTGATCCTTCTCTCTGGTTACGGTTCATTTTCCCTTTGCCTACACACACAAACACACACACACACACCCACCCCGAATAATCTGGCCTATTCACTACATATTCTCCTCTGTCCTCATACACCTGACAACACAGAGATTACAAAACAATTTTTCTTCACCCAAAGAGTTACTGTAATTGTTCAGGGACCACTTTCCTCTTTGTGAGGGTAGAAGATACTTTAGCTATGGTAAGCTGCTCTTCTAGAAGGACACTCCAAAATCAAACTATTGTGCTTTAGTCTTGGGTGGTGCCTTAGTCTCTGTTCCTTGGTATTCCACTACCTTGGGTTAGAGTTCTCTTGCTTGAGGGTACACTCGGGCACACTATTCTATCTTATTTCTCTTCCTCTTGTTTTATTAAAGTTTTGTAGGTTATATAGAAGATATTTATTTTTATGTTACTGTTCTTAACATATGTTGTTTTTCCTTGTTTTCTTTCCTCACTGGGGTTTTTTTCCCCGTTGGAGCCCCTGGGCTTATAGCATCCTGTTTTTTTCCAACTAGGGTTGTAGCTTAGCAATTAATAATAATAATAATAATAATAATAATAATAATAATAATAATAATAATAATAATAATAATAAGGAATTTCCCTCAACTGTACATCACAGAAAGATCATCCAGCTCTGGGACATATAACTCAAAATTTATTGTAATCCATTCAGTTCTAACACGGTAAAGGAAATGGATGCCCTGAAATGTATAACGTGTTGATGACGTCAAAAGGTAATAATGACAGTTATTCACAGGTAATTTCTTTTCTAGGGGTGAGATACACTAATGTTTTGACGGTATCGGGTCAGATTCTGAACAACCTTTGGATTGTCGAACTCCATGCTGTCCCTCAGAAGGTAAGTAGGCTGCAATAATAGATTAACGTTTGAACGTAGTGGAAGTGGGGCAAATTTGACATGTTGATAGAGCCGACTGACAAAATACGCGAATTTCACCACTTACTTGATCCCGAATTTATTCATGCCAGCTCAGCAAAATTCGTCTTCGACTGCTATAGCTGGATAATCTTAATCCATTTGATAATTGAAATGACAAGAAATAGTAATAATAGTAATGATTATCATCATTATTTTTATTATTGCTATAGTTATGATATATTTTTGATTGTTATTGTTACATGAAATGGTAATAGATAATTTAATAATTGTTATTATTTTCATATACATTGATTTATTTATTAGATATTAGTGAGGAAATTTGCAATGTAAGTGTTAAAGCTTCAATGTTAAAGAAAATTGTCATAATTATCAATATCATTGTCATCCTCATTGATATTGTTTTTTATCATCATAATCAGTATTTACATTGTCAACATTATTTTATTCCCACCACCCAGCTTTCATCATCCTTTTTTGTATCAATGACGTTTTTATCATCATGATCATCATCATTGTTGTTGTTCTCATTCTCATCATCATTGTTATCAATATCACTCTCAATACTATTACATTATCATCCTTACCTCATTGATATTATTATCCCACCATAATTTTAACATCACCATTATGGCATCTAACCTCAAACCTCCATTCCTGGAACTAACCTCATCAGGAACACTATTACAACCCCGTCATGGACATGACCTACTACGTGCGTCACGGCAAGGAGACCAAGGCCCTCCCCTTCAAGGAGTTCTGCGACATGGTGGTGGCCGAATCCTCCAGGGCTTTCGAGCCAGAGATCGAGAGGCTGGAGGAACGCGTGCGCCAACTGCGGGAGGAGCTGGAAGCCAAGGGCGTCGACACCTCCTCCGCCATGGGACCCCATCTGTGCGACAAATGCTGGCTGAACGACTGTCCCGTCCAGTGTTACGGCAAGGTGCTCCCGCAGGAGGAGGACGAGTAAGGGACCTCGTCTCTGGTGTCCCTAGTTTGGTTTCAGATACCCACGCAAACACGTTCGAAGAGAAATCCTGTAGGATTGATAGAGATATATCACGCGGTCTTCAAAATGTTGTTAATGAATAGACTTTATCTGTTTGCCTGTGTTTTTCTAGTTTTTCTTAATTTTTTTTTTTTTAGTTTGATATTGAGCATTTCTCATTCAAGAAGAATATTTGAAATTTTCGTGAATTTGTATCGTATTCCCTAATTTCTTTTTCACCGTATTATAAATTCTTCTAAGTTCCCTCGCTAAATTCTTACTGTTTTAGTTTCTCTGATTTTTATGGCCTTCGTAAAATCTCCTTTTTTTTATTAATTTCGTAATTTCATTTCATTTCTCCTCAATGATTAATCTTTTTTTAGATTCTTTAATTTTTTCTTCCTATCGTCTATTTTAGATTTTTGAAAACTTCCCCCAATATTGTTTTTTGGTATCGTAATTCATTTTAATTTTTCTTACTTTATATCTTATCGTTTCCGTAATTTCTTGAAATTTCACAAACTAATATCTCATTCGCGTCTTAAAATTTCTATTTTTCCTCACTAATATCATATTATCGGTTTCGTAACCAAATTTTTCCCACTTGATATCTTATCAGTTTTGTAATTTTTAAAAGAAATTCTCTCTAATATCTTATCGATTTCGTAATTTTTTATTTTTTTTTTATCAGCGATTTAGAAAGATTTGGCTGAACATTATTCAGCTTTTCTTCCTTTCCAGGGAAAAATATGCTATAATATTTCTTTTCTTCTTTCCTTGGAAGAAATAAACTTTAAATCTCCTTGTATATCTCACCTATGGGAAGAAAGCACAGAATCTTTTATGTTGGGGGGGGGGGGGGGTTGTTAACGGATATTGAATCCGACAAATAGCTCAAATCAGACTTAATTCACTTTACGCAAAACTGTAAATGAATTTTTGGCTTTCCTGCGATATAGCGAACATCGCTCCAACACCTTCCAATATTTGCCAAACGATAAATATGCGCTAAAATAATGGTATAGTCATTGCTGAATAAACATTTGCTTTGCACATATAGTCTATTGGTAGGCCAGTATAATTTCCAAGTATAAAGTGCACTGTATACTGTTAAAAACAAAATGATGATTATGTTAGCCGCAAACTATGTAGAGTGATGAATGTACTGAAATGTTTAGAATTTGAATGTTTCTGTTTGGAATATTACCACTCAAAATTCTCGAAATATTTTTTTTTTCGTGTGTTTTATGTGGCGTTACTTCGCCATATATGCATCTCAAAGTCTTACTTGTTCACGTTGTGTACTGGTAGTTAAGATAGGTGGTATGGTTAATATTACCATACCACACCATTTGCTTTCTTTTTGTTTCTTCCATTTTTCGTCTGATGTTTAAATTATGGAAGAAAGCCTGAATACATATATGTTTGTATATCCGTTAAGTTGATGGTCAGTGATCAAAATATTTATTTTTCCAAATGTTTCTTTTTCTTGAACTCGAATCTTTCTGTAAGTTATTGTTTGATGAAGAGCTGATCCAGAGATTATTCTTTATTTTTCACTTTGGATTTGGAGACTTTTCTTCATGCGAAAAACTACCTTTCGGTAACTATTTTGTAACCATAATTTCAAGATTTATTTCTCATCAAAAAAACGTCTTCCATAATTTTTTAGTCGGCGCAATTTATGATTTTTCCCTTTGAATAATTTCTATTAAATTTTGTTGGCCAGTCATAGAAACTTCAAGATTTGCTTTATTTTTTATCACGGAAAAACCTTCTTTTAATTGCTTTATGAAAGAGCAACCGAATTCTTCCATATATTTTCATTTCCAAAAGAGAGTTTATAAAATTAACAATATCTTGATTCTTGAGAGATAAGTCCAACGTAGCTTTTAGCAATATCAAACTAGTTTGTCTATATTATTAATCTTGATGAATATCCGTAGTTTTGCTGTAAAAGATTATTGATTATCATTGGGGTGTTTAAGAAGAGGGATTATCTTGGCCTTTTATTTTTTGAAAGAAATTACGTTTAATGTGTTGTATTTAAAGAGGTATTGTGCCTTATATTTCTGTAAAATAGATATGTTTATTATTGCACTGAATTTTTCTAAAAAACAAAATAATTTTTTTTCTTAATATTTAGCTATTGCTGCACTGTTTTTAAAAAAGGGTGTGTTATATTTTGTTTTAAAACAATAGCGATATTGTGTTGTATTTTTCTTTAAAATTAGGATGCGGCTATTAATGTGTTGTATTTTTCTGTAATTATTACATTGTGTTGTATTTTTCTACAAATATATGAGGATGATAAGTGCCAAATGCCATTTCATCTTTTGTCTTCAAAATTATTCCAAAATCTATCGGTCAAATGAAAAATATCTTAGAATGGAAAATGGAACTTTTTCCTGTATTATATTAAAACAATATTTTTGTTTTTTGAAAGAAACCGGTATTGGACAGATCTTGAGATTTACAAAGCTGTTTTTTTTTTTTTCTTTTTTTAATTTCCCTGTTCTCTTCAAATTTTGCTCCAAGTTTCCATTAGTTTTGTTTGTTTGACGTAACTTCTATATAAACTCAAAATTAATGTACTGTAGTTTAAGAGAAGTGGCTTTTTATATCATCAGATGTTATTGAAAGGTTTGGAGTATCATTATGTTTTGATAAATAAATATTTTCGTACAGTCAGAGACGTGTTTATTTCAGTCAGAATATATATATATATATATATATATATATATATATATATATATATATATATATATATATATATATATATATATATGTACATATATATATATATATAAATATATATATATAAATATATATGTATAAATATATATATATATATATATATATATATATATATATATATATATATATATATATATATATATATATATATATATATATATATATATATATATATATATACAGTCAGCGCGGATCGCTGTGTCCGGGCAGTCGGTCAGACACTTCGTTCCGCGTCTTTCGGAGTCATCACGATCATCAGGTAAAAAATTGACTGAGACTTATTGACTAATTGGCATCTTTTTGTCCAAGTTATCACCTACTCATCTGCGTGGGTGGAAAGTAGCCAGTGTATTTCCTGAAGCCGTGAAGTGAGGTCGTGTTCCGTTTAGAGGGCAGAGTTGCAATCGTTCTTTTGTGAATTCGCGTGGCATTTTTGTGTAACAACCCCCCCCCCCAGTGATGTCTAAACCCCGTACAAGTCACGATGATATTGTTAGAGTGATAACTTGTCATAAGTTAGGTTTTCAAACGAAGGAAATTGTTAAGAACACCGGCGTTAACGAGAGGACAGCAAGGCGCTGGGTAGCCAAGTTCAAGGAAGGGGATAGCGACGAGATCCCTTCTCATTCCCATGCTGGTTCCCCCCCCCCCTGGAAGATCCCTGATCGTACTTTGTTACTTTTAAAACGAAGCATTGATGCAAATCCAACCTTAACAGCGAAGCAACTGAAGGAACAGAACCCTAAATTGTTGAAAGACGTCAGTGTTCGTACGATCCAGGAAAACCTGTCGAAGCGCCTCGACTACGAGAAAGTTCTTGCCAGATAAAAAGCCAGCTTTAACCGAGAAACAAAGGAAGAGGAGGGTTGCTTTTGCCAAGAGATACAAGGGTTGGACCTTGGAGCAGTGGCGAAGTGTTTTGTGGAGTGATGAAGCGACCTTTTGTGTGAGTGAAACGGCCGGGAAAAAAGTTTGGATGCGCAAGGGGTCGGACCCTCTTAAGCTTAATCTCACGGCCAAGACAGTTAAGCACCCAGCATCCCTTATGGTATGGGGCACTTTTGCCTACGGTGGTGCCCCAAGGCTTGTTGTTCTTCCTAAAGGTGTGACGGTTAATGCTGACCGGTATCTGAAAATTTTAAAGGATAATTTAGCCGATTGTTTTGCTGCTACTGGAGCGGAAATTTTTCAGCAGGACGGTGCCCCTTGCCACACGGCTAAGAAGGTGAAAAAGTGGCTAGAAAATAGCAAAGTGGACTTTATTACTGACTGGCCAGGTCAAAGTCCTGATATTTCGCCCATTGAGAACCTTTGGGCGATTGTAAAAGCTCGGCTTCGTAAAGAAATTACGACAAACGTCACACTTCTCGAGGCGGCGCTCCATAAAGTGTGAGCTGAAATACCTGCCGAAATACTCCAAAACCTCGCCGATAGTGTTCCTCGACAACTTTTGGAGGTCAGGAAGAGGAAAGGCTACCCTATAGACAAGTAGCAGGGATATTGGTGAGTGATCAATTAAATTTTTATTGTGTATTAGCGTTGATATTTAGCGGGGGACCAAATTGAATGCATGGCGGATGCTACCCGGACAAAGCAATCCGCGCTGACTGTATATATATATATAATGAGTGTGTGTCCGCTCGTGTGTGTATGTATTGTAGTACCTCTGTTTAAGAGGTTAATTTGTTCTGGAAGTGAGATCGCAACCTAAAATGCTCGTATCTTAAAACCCATTCCATAAAAAGTAAAGAATATTCACTCGGTGCATTCCACAGTACCATAAATACACATAATATACACACTCTTAAAAGGTTAAGCAACATCAGAAATGAATAAGAATTAATAATTCGCAATGGAAAATAGGAATAAAGACAATTTGGGCTGGCATGGAAAGTAGATAAAAGTGTTTTAGATGGGGGTACATGCCAACAATCCTTCCTGGTCTCATGTGCTAGCTAGTGAACGGAACATGTATATACAGAGATGATTTGATTGGCGTTGTCCTGTTCGTGGAATTTCCTGGATTAGAGCACTGGGAAAGGATCTTATAATCCCATTTATCAGTGGATATTCATATGTTCATTAAAAAAAGAACTGTATTTACAGTACAGTACTGTACGTATACAAAGTACTGTACTTATGTGTAGATACAGACTGTGTATCAGGTGACATGCTGGTAAGATTGTGAGGCGACCTCATGAATAAAGCTATCACTTACAAGTGATGTGTCCTCTCACCTTAGCTAATCTAGCTGTGCTGTAGTGATAGTAATATACATATAATACAGTATCAGGTTGTGTTTTTCAATGGGAACAACAGTATTTTGTTGTTTCTTATACATAGGTGCCATTGTCATGTCTTACATGCTGTGAATCGTCTAACCTTGTACTGAAGCAGTGTTAGTAATGGAAGAAATTTAAACTACCATACCCTAATAAAATCTGTGTGAAAACAGTTTAGTACATTACAGGGAGTTATTTACGGTGTTAGTCAACCATACATAGGCCATGGTCATATGTTTCCGGGGTTTTGAGATGACACATAACCTGGTGCACCAATATTATGCTTATTGTAGGTGTCTCTGTTACCTAAGCCCCAGAATGATATAGAGCTGACTGTATATGTATATATATATATATATATATATATATATATATATATATATATATATATATATATATATATATATATTATATATATATATGTATTATATATATATATATATATATATATATATATATATATATATATATATATATATATATATATATATATATATATATATTATATATATATATATATATATATATATATATATATATATATATATATATTATATATATATATATATATATATATATATATATATATTATATATATATAACAACAATTTATAGTACAAGTGATAAAATGGCCGGGTTGATTATCAAACTAAATAAGAAATATAAACTGAAGATCATTCAAACCTAAGAACCCACAACATCCCATACAGAGGAAGAAATAAAAGTGTTTTATGAAAATCTGGAGATATCTATAATAAACACGTAAGATTCAATTTACATTTATTTTGGGTAATTTCAATGGTAAAGTAGGTCAAAAGAAGAAAGGAGAATCAGCAGTAGATAAATTTGGAGTAGGCACAAGGAATGACAGGAGACATGGCCGTAGAATCTGCTGAAAGAAACAATCTTAAAATCAACAACAACTTTTATAAAGTGGAACATGGAGAAACGAAAAATGAAATAGATTTTATTCTCAGTGAAAAAGTAGATTTAGTTAATGATGTAAGTGTCAAACAAATTAAAATCGGGCTATCATAAGATTGGTACGAACCAAAATTTGTGTTAGACCTAAGGAAAGAGAGAAAATTAATCTTAAGAAAGAAATTGAACACTACTGTAATAAGAGAAAAAATTGATGAGTTTAATTTAGCAATACATCTACATGATGAATTAGTGCAAGTAAAGAGGAAATAAAGAGTAATTTAGAAAAAAAAATCTATTGGAATCAGTTATAGAGATATGTGGTGAAGTTCCTAAACAAGATCAAGAAAAATTATCAGAAAAGGACAAAAATCTAATCCAGAAAAGATTGGAAATGAGGATAAAATCCAAGAGAGAAGAGATAGAATTAGCAGAACTATCCAAAAACGATAAACAAACTAAAAACCCAAAATATTCCTAAACACAATCAGACCGAAATTGAGGAAATACTGAAGAAGGGAATAAACAGCAAATTGATGAGAAGACTTGCTTTAAAGGATGAAAATGGATATATTATCCACAATAGAGGTGGACTGATAAAAATTACATAGGATTTCTATACAATGCTATACAATTGGGATACAAGAAGTAGCTTGACCAATAAAGATAATGATACCAAACGTAAAAGTAGGAGAGGTAAAGAAAGTATTAAAAGACAGGAAAAGAGGTAAAACAGCAATAGAAGATGACCTAACATTTAATTTGATAATAGATGGAGGAGATTTCATGGTAGTAAAACTCGCTGAGCCTTACACAAAATGTCTGCAAGAATGTTCTATTTCTACAGCTTGGAAAAAACCTT